>NW_028243474.1:0-399613 GCF_964263255.1 Lissotriton vulgaris | reverse complement strand
GAGCATGTTAACCTGAGCTTCTATGGGAATTCACAAGGGCATATTATCAAGCCCATTATCGCCGCTTTAGCAGCAGTTTCCTGCCGATAAAAGCGGCGATAATGTATCGCCCTTTCTTGATAATATGGCCATATATTTTGAGAAGGAAAATTCTGGACTTATTCATGAAAAACATTCGGCCATCAATTCATACTCCCTAGGACCAGGACTTGGGTAAAGAACTATTTTACACGACCGTGAGGGCAGTTGCCGCCATGTTCACTGTCCCAGACCTGGGCTGCTGCAACACTTTGAGCTCACGGTGGACAGGCACGCACTTGCTTGAGCGTTTGCAAGAGGCATGTGATGGTAGTGCACTCAGAGCTAAGGGTGCACAATGTGCACGAACTGAGGGGATCCCAGGGCTTTGCTCGTTGCACATGCTCCTGAGGGCTGAGGCTGGTGTCCTGCCTGCTGCAGGGGACCGCTGATCGACCTAGAGCTTTCACACGGGCCCCACTGGAGACTCACCGGCCTGAAGCTGTGATTAGAGGTGGATGCTGAACAGAGCAAGGAGTGGCAAAACTCTGCAAACTCTGCCAGCAGAGCAGAATTTACTGGCCATCCCTAATCTTGTAGCACTTGTAACTGACACCCCTAGGGGATCACTGACACATTAACAACATCATGATGCCAAAATATTGTGTCAAAAATATCGAATCCCTATACTTATAATGGTAAGTACAAAAATGCTGAAAAAAATATTGTTGCACACACACACATATATACATATATATATATTGTCGAGTGAACAAGCGGCGTCAAGCCGCGAAACGCGTCTCTGACCTTTGGGGAATAAAATATTGGGTCCGTGTCCTGTTTGCTGGCGGCAGCGCGTGACTGAAAATGGGGCGGCTGAATTGACAGGATTGTTGTATATATATATATATATATATATATATATATATATATATATATATATATATATAGAGTTTAAAATAAGAAATCATTCACCTCTCCATCTTCCCCCTCCCCTGTGCGTTGTGCGCTTCGGTCATTGGCCTGTGGAGATAGTGCACACTGGATGAGGAAAAAGGCAACAGGGGGTGGGAAAAAATCACACAAGGGAGAGAGCACCACTGAACGTGGATGAATTTGGTAGGGTGAGAAGTACACAAGGGAGAGCGAGAAGCACACGAGAGAGAGAGGACATCATAAGGCTCACGGGGGAAGCAAATGAGGGAGAGAGCTGGAAAACACATGCACTCTCATGGAGTGTATTCCCAAAAAGAAAAATTAGTGTGAAGGGAACTCGTGTGAGGTTACACTTGTTTATGGCTCTGGAGTTGAGCCTAGGTTGTCTTTATGGGTTCAAAGTAATTGTTTAGATTTGACCCAAGTTGTTGGGGTTATCGTAATATGTAGAATTATATGAGAGGAGGAGGAAGTGAACGTTTCTGTCGAGTAGTGGATCTTTCAGCCTAATAAGCCGAGTGGAGGCTTTGGGGTAGGGTCTGGTTCTCCATCTCCAGTAAAGGGATGCCGGGATTAATGAGATCCCATCAGGTAGGGGTGTGGCAGCAGCCTTGTGGGTCATTATTAGGTTGGGGTGGATGTGTCTATTTCTCCATGGAGTCCTGTTGGGCCACCAATTGTTTGACAACTCTGTAATGAGGATTAATAGGTTTTCTAAATCTGCCCTAAATTGTTGTAGGTCAAGTGTAATCTCGCCCAGTCTGGATTCTAGTGAAGTGTGGAAACAAGTGGTTCTGGATTGGGCTGAGGAGTCAAATGGTGGAGGGGTGCTCAGGATTGTGTTGTTTGAGTATTACGATCCTGAGAGAACCAGCGGGGGGTAAGGTTGTTTTGGAGATGGAGTTAAACTTGAGGAGAGGAGTTAGAGAGCTTGTGAGCTCCCAGTGGTCGCATGTGTCGTGTTACTCATCGGTATGGGAGCTCGGACTTTGAGAGTATTATCATTCGGGCCTTTGGGGAGTGTCGTGGGTGTGCAACTAGTATATAAAAGGGCGTAACCGGAAATCAGGGTAGAAGCGGGGTGATGGTGTTACTACGGTTGCTGTGTTTCTCAGTGACCTCTACTCTAGAGAAGTAGTATGGTTGCAATTCAGATTGCCAAATCATGGAGGTGGGTTCAGACTCCCTGGGTGAAAGTGGGGAATTGGTATTGGGTAAGCTGATCACTGAGGAAGAGCACAAAAAAGTTGCATTTTTATCCTGTTTCGTTCAATTTCGCCAACTCAAAATATGAGATATTCCCACCACAGTTGTCTCGATGGAAAGCCACATCCTAATTAGCTTGGTGGGAATCTTGGCTGGAGTCCCACTGACAGGCGCTTCTGCCTATTACTCCGTTGACGCGGGTGAGAATTCCTGTCAGAGTCGGAGGGACTCTGGCAGTCTTTCGTCTATGGACCTGCGACGATGGGACCAGATCCGCCAACATCTAAATCAGGTCTTAAGGTTTCAGAACTGTTTTGGGGTGATTCTCTTTCACATGGCATTTGCTCGATGTAGCTCAGCCACAGCCTTTGTGATAGGTGATGGATCTCACAGAAGTAGCAATAGTGTTGGCTTCAAGTAGAAGTATCCAAAATAAGGACAAAATGAAACGTGGCATCTCATCACCAGCCAGGGGTGGCTTTAGTGCCTGAGGCGCCCTATGCGACAATGTTTGTTGGAGCCCCTTAAAGACCTCTTTCTCCACTGATTCCCTCACCCCCACCCTTTAGCAGTGCTCCTTAAGCCTCCATAACCGCTCTCCCTCACATGCATTTCTTTTGTTTTATAGTGCCACTCATATCAGTGTAAGGTGTCAGAGCACTTTACATCACACACACATTGCACAGAGACTGTGCGTGTGTAAATCAGTGTATAGTAAAGATTACATAAGACAGAGGATAACAAGGTGTAGGGGTCACATGGCTTCCATGCTGGTAGACACTATAGTTTAAAAGTTCTTGGTCTGGAGAAGCATAAACTCAGAATTTAAAATGTAACACCATGGTTGGGGGTTTTCTTTACTAATAAGAATTTCTACCCACATGAACCCTTTTTACAACATTAGGATAATGAAAGACTGGGAAAAAAATCCTAACTCTCTAACCTATACCTTGCAGTTTGCATGCAGTCCTTTGAAGACAGTTAATCACTCACTCTGCTATATTTGAATTTTAACATTTAAACTGCAATTTAAAAAAAGGGGTTTCTTTGACAAAAGCAGTAACCCTCTGAACTAGCTACAGTATATGTGCTTTGCAGCAGGCATAATTACCCTTTGCACTACGGTATGATGAGTCAAATCTTCCACTAGACAAAACTCCCATCTCTCCCCAGGAAGAACATTAATCACCGGAGTTATTTTGACATTTTAATTGTTGCCTGAACATTGCTGGAGGCAAGGTACGTGACTGTAGATGCTTTTAGAAGCACGATACACTTAAAAACAGGGCACTTCCTGAAGTGGGACCGATCGCACCACCCTAGAGTTGGCCCTGCCAACTGACTGTCATCATCCTTCGTGGGAAAGTGCCTCTTCTGATATGTTTAGCCTCCAGTTTTTGCCTGGCAAATGATGTAATTTTGTCTGGAAGTGCACATCCTCCCTACAAACCAGGTTCCCTGGACAGCGCTCCTTCCCTAAACTGTACTATTGCTTCAACAAATGGCAGCCCTTTAGCTCACATATAAGCCCCTAGTAAAAGGAACCACGGGTACCAAGGACCTTGTGACTAAATAAGATCCCTAAGGGCTGCAGCGCACATTGTGCCACCCGAAGGGTCCCTTCACAAAGCACAAACACACTGCCACTACAGCCTGCGTGTCTTGGTGCAGAAAAACTGAAGAGTCGACATGGCACACATGCCCACAGGTACTGCATGGGATATACATAAGAAACCCCTCTAGCAGGCCTTAGCCTTAAGGCAAGGGGCACTATATCACCTGTGAGGGCATATCTGCATGAGTAGATATACCCCTGCAATATCCTTGTTGATTTGTGGATATTGTAGGTGACCAGGGAAGCAATGGTACTTACTTCGGCTTGAGGCTCGTCATTACGAGTTCCCCAGCTCCAAGATGGCTTCTTTGTATGTGATTTTTGATACCAAACTTCTCATCATAATAAACCTGCACTGATTTCAGTGTCAGGTTTATTAAAAATTGCCGAAAGAGGACCCCTTGGTGGGGTCCCCTGAAAACCACCAATCCTTAGAGTGGTCATCGACTCACCTAAGCCAGCCTGCTATCACCAGACAGTGTTCTGGCCTCTTGGGTGAGCACAGTTTTGCTGAGAGGTCGAGAACCATGCCTGTCCTGATTGGATTTGTTCACACAACCCCTCTGGTCATGAAGAGCCATGGCATGAGCTTAGTAATGTGACCTCAGCCTCTCCTGTTAGAAGGAGCACACCCCCTTTCTGTCCTTACCCCCTTTTTGGCAGGACAGGCGGGAAAACTTAGAAAGAATAGGAGGTGTGCCCCACGTTGTCAACTCCACCCCTTAGATGCTGGAGGCGAGGAGAAGTACACTTTTCAGTGCCCACCGTTGTGAAGATGGTGAGACCTATCCAATCAGGGCTAAGGGCTATGTTCCCCTACCACAGGAGGTGGGCATAATAGAGGGTGTAAACACCCCAGGTAAGGGTCCCATTGGCCAGTACCTCTCACTTCCCTGTAGCACCCATAAATCCAGTATTTAGGTGTCATCCCCAGACCCTGAACTGCAGTTCTTTTTGGCCGAAGAAGAGCCAGACGTCACAGTCACACCAGCAGAAGAAGACTGCAGAGAACTATTGACTTGGCCCCAGCCCTATTGGCCTGTTGGTAACCGTCAATGATCCTGTGCCAAAAGACAACTAGTCCTGCAGACCAGCGATCTCCAAAACTCTGGGAGGGCTGCCTGCCTTCAATAAAGATCAAACTCTACAAAGAACAGCAGACCTGTTTAAAAGCAACCATCTTCCACCAAAGACTTAGTGACCTGAAGAACCGCAACACCCAATTCCACCTCTGCGCCCGACGCCTCCGGCCCGAGTCCAAGTGGCCACAAGTTCCAGCAAGGATCCCCAGCGCTCCAGAGCCCGAGTACCCCAGACTTCTTGATGTCACCTGCTACTTCTGCACGAAGACCCCCTCAACTGCGACCTCCTCTGGTAAGCTGTTTACGACACCAAAAGACACCCCTGAACCCGTCAGCGCTGGACCTTGGTGAAAAGGGATAAAGGTGTCCCTCCATCCCAAGCAATGCAACTTACGCCTCCAGCTGTTGGTTTCCTTCGACTGGCCTCCTGGCCTGAGCCTGCAGCCAAATCTGATTTTGCCACCCGTGTAACGCTGATGGTGCACTGTTGGTGCTGCTTTGGACCTTGCCCAGGGCTTGTCCAATCCCTGGAGGATGGTCAACCAAGCCACCGTTACTTACCTGTAAGCAGCCTATTCTGTCAATGCTGGTGAGAATTCCTGGCGCAGTCGGTGGGACTCTGGCAGTCTTTCGTCTATGGACCTGCGACGGCGGGACTAGATCTGCCAACATCTAAGTCAGGTCTTAAGGTTTCAGAACTGTTTTGGGGTGATTCTCTTTCACATGGCATTTTCTCGATGTTGCTCAGCCACAGCCTTTGTGATAGGTGATGGCTCTCACAGCAGTAGCAATAGTGTTGGCTCAAAGTAGAAGTATCCAAAACAAGGGCGAAATCAAGTGTGACATTTCATCACCTGGCAGGGCCGGCTTTAGCGTCTGTTGCGCCCTGTGTGACAATGTTTGTTGGAGCCCTCTTTCTCTGCAGATTCCCTCACAACCATCTTTTTTTTATAGCTACACTCATACCAGTGTAGGATGTCAGATTATTTTGTTCATTGATTCCAGCCAGCATCAAAAAGCATAGCATCATTTACAGTTTTGTACAAACTGTTTTGTCGTATTATTACATAGGTTAACAACATAAAAGCTAACAGTATTTGTACCTCATTTCTGTGGGGAAGTACTTCATCAACACCTTCACTTGCATTCGTCTCCCCTGGTCCCAGCCAACGCACAGGCCATCTCAGCAGTTCAATTTGTACAGTTCCTATGTATGTCTCTTATTCATTTTCAAAAACGTCACATCTAGCCCGTTCTCCTCCTACCGGCCACGGGAAATTCGTCAGTCTCAACCTCTGCCTTGTCAGCATGACAGTTGCTCCTCTGCCTGTGTGGTTTGCAGGTAGTGCATCCGAGGTCCCCAATAATCCCTGGGTCTGGACTCAAGTGGTAATTCTTCCGCATATGTCTCTATGGTGTCTCTGCAGTAGGACATATCTTTGAGTCTAGGGGGGCGTTTACTGCCCCACTTCATGGCGACCCTGCGCTTTGCAAGTAGTAGTGCAACCGCCAGAAACGTCCTCCGTTTTGCAGGTGCTATCTTATATATACCCAGTAGGCATGTCACTGGTATCCTTTCGGAAAACATACTTGTGAGTGCCCCCATAACCTTCTCCCAATATTCATTTATTTGTGGGCAGGCCCATACCGTGTGTAAGAAGTCTGCATTCAGTGCCTCGCACTTATAGCACTTGTCGGTCGGGCGAAGGCCGTATTTGTGTAGTTGAGTTGGTGTATAGTAAAACTGATGCAGAAATTTAAAGTGTACTATACGTAAATTGCAATTCGGTGTCATGAGTTTACAATTGCATACAACTATAGTCCCAGTCTTGTACACTAATTGTACTCTCTAGTGCCTGTTCCCACTTGTTTAAGGATCTATTCACTATTTCCCTCTGCTCTGGTTGCGATGTGTTATATAAGCGGGTGATCAGTTTCCAACGGTCTGGTGCAGTCAATAGAGCCTGCAGGGCTTGCAAATCAGGTGGTTCATCCGGGTATGTTGCAAATAGTTCTTTTATCGCTGCCTGTAATCGCATGTGGGCAAACCGTTTCATTGGTGCTTGGTGTATACTCAACGATGGGTCCTCCCTCCCGATAAAGCTGCCATGTGGGAATATATCCGCCATGGTGACTAATTTCATTTCCTGAAAAAGCTGAAGCATGCCCTTCTCCTGTGTGACGGACAGTTTTGGATGGTGCGCGAGTGGGAGTGCTGGTGCATAGACAGGGAGTTTCTCTGCTCTGCGCGCCAGCATGTGCCATGCTCTCGATGTGCATTGGACTGGTGTAATCTTGTCAGAATGGGTGAAGGAGTTAAGATCTGATATATATGCTGTCAGGGGTGTTGGGTTTACGCTATCCCTCTCAACCGCCACGTGGGTGATAAAGGCATGTGGCTGTAGCCAATAGTGAGTGTGTTGTGCCTGAGCGCAATAATAGTATAATTGTGAATCGGGTGCCCCAAACCAGCCTTTGTGGTATGGTTTTGTCAGTATATCCCAGCGTATTCTAGCCTGTTTTCCAGCCCACATTAGTTTCTACATTGCTGTCCCTAACTTTGAAAACAGTGTCTGTGTTAACTAAATTGGGATATTGCTAAATAGATACAGCAATTTCGGTAGGACAATAATTTTTTGCAAAGCTATACGATCTGCAAGTGATAGCGGCAGCCGTATCCATCTATCTATTTGCTCATCCAATTTAGACATCGTTCTTCCATAATTTTCAAGTACCACCAATTTCGGGTCTCTATGTATCTATATGCTTAGGTATTTTACTGGGTCTGCACTCCAAGTCAGAGTATAATCCAGATTCGGACGGGCAGTGGTTGGCGTAAGCGGTATAACCACCGACTTATCCCAATTGATCCACAAACCTGAATATTGATCAAATCTAAGATATTCTCTTATCAATGTATTCAAGTGTGTGTCTGGGTGGCGGGTGAATAGCACCATGTCGTCTGCATAAAGGGAGATGTGGAGGGGCCGAAGATGGAATTGCAGAGCCGCCTCCAAATGCAATTGTCTAATCTTGCAGGCCAGAGGTTCTACTATCAGCGTGAATAAGATAGGGGAGAGGTGGCAACCCTAGTGCGTTCCTCTGCTTATGCGTATAGGATCGGATGTTTGTCCATTAATTCTGACTCTATCGCTGGGGTTGTAATATAATATTTCTAACCACTTCAGAAAGATCCCATACAGAGCAGCACTGTGAGCATATAAACCCACTTGACGGAATCAAAGCCTTAATAGCGTCTAATAGTGCCGCCGCTGCAGGTACATCGGGGTCTAAGTGATGGTACAGTGCAAAAATTTTGCAGAGGATATGAGTAGTGGATCTATTGGGTACAAACCCCGCCTGATCCGGGAATTACCAGCTGTTCCTGTAGAAGTTGTATTCTGGTTGCAGCTATTTTTGCTAAAATCTTTGCATCTATGTTTATCAAAGATAGAGGCCTATATGAGTCACATTCGATATTGTCTTTATCTTGTTTGGGGAATGCTATTAAGAGAGCTTCTCTTAGTGAAGCAGGTAGTCGGCCCTCCTCGTATGCCTCTTCATACATTTCAGCTAGATACGGTATGAGTATTTATAAAACTCTCCAGGAAGTCCATCCAATCCAGGAGCTTTATTATTTGGAAGGGAGTTTATGGTGTCCACTATTTTGTCCTTAGTAATAAGATGGCTCAGGAATTTGAGGTGTGTGTCAGATAGCCAAGCTATGCAAAATTCTGTAAATACTGATTTATTTCTGGTGACGTGTTTGCTGTTTTCGTGCCATAAAGTTCACTATAGTATTTCGTGAAATGGTCTAATAAAGATGAAGTGTCATATAAAGTGCGGTTATCTTCATCGGACATCTGCGTAATGTAAGACGCAGTTGGAGCTGGTTTAATTTTACCGGACAGGGCACGGCCAGGCCTGCCCCCCCTCACCGTACCTACGTGCTGCAAAACTGCACTATTTATATTTCACTTCGTCGGCAGCGTATTTCTGATAGTCGTTCATTTTTTCCCTCATTTTTGCTAGCAGTGTCCGGCTTTGCGTCATAATATGTTCCTCCTCTAGTCGTGCAATGTCTCTTTCAATCATGGGCAGTTGTTGTTGGATAATGCCAGCATGCTTATTGATGCAGTGCCCCCGTATTTTGACCCGATGTCCACGGCCTGAGTTTGAGTGGCTCAACACCATGAGGAGGTCTCCCCGGGAATCCTGACCGGAGATCTGGTGAACTCAGACCTGCCTTGAATCTTCAAGCGAAGCCTGCAGCATCTTTATGGAGGATCCCTCCGACCGTAACCGGAGTTTGTAAGAAAACCCAGCGCCTAAAGACACTCCTGCACATGATTTGCCACTGCCTTGGGTTGCCTTATCGACGGTGTCCCAGCATCCCCAGGCATCCCAACTCACCTCTCCAACCAGTGGTCACTACCAGAAGACTTTGTCCCCGAGCCTGCAGTCTCTGTTGCAACCGGAGAATCCCCATTGAAATCAACAGGGCACCCATTGCCAAAACAGCACCCTGCACCCAGCCGCCGCTGCGGGTGTACTATGGTTACTAACTCGGATCCCCCTTTGCCCTGAGCCTAACACCAGTAGCTTTGCTCCCACAACCTTGTGGCCTGCTTGGGAGCAGCCACCAACCAGAGGCCCTCTGCCCCCCATTGGATAACATTGGGACTCAGTACTCTGCACCCAGCCGCCCAAGTGGCGCTGAGGGCGTTTCAAGAGTGTATCCTTGACCCTGGGGGAACCCTGGTTCTATACCCAGAATACCAACTCCCACAAATAACTACTTACCCGTGAACCGATAACTCTATTTCCTTCCATAGGATTGCATTGACTGCTTTTGTCGAAAATTGTTCTAAGTGTTGAGTTGGTTTTTATGAACCACTGAAAAACTGCAAATGTACAAATACTGATTTACTTACCTTTGCTCTATAAAAATGTTCTAGTGTGATATCTAGGCATATCACACTAAGTAGAAAAAGTAACTTAAAAGTAATCTAAAAAGTAAAATACAAAGTAATCTTCAAAGTAACTGAAAAGTAATTACAAAGCATTGACTCCATTCAATCAACTGCATTTGAACCTGCATCCAACTGAAAAACATTGCATAAGATTTTACAAAGTATTACTTCACTTACCTGCACCAGGCTTGGCTTGGGTCTAGAAATAAAATAACCAACTGTTTTAAACGCAGAGACTGTCCTGACAACCATAAACTATCAAACATTAACTACATGTTTTGTCCTACATGTATGTTTGTCTTTCTCTCTTTTCCAGACTATACAGGTTCCTCTGAGTGGAGGTAAATCCCACAACTTGTGGTTTGTGTTCTGTTTTGCACTTTTTTACACATAGCACAGTTTTTAACTTTCACGTCCTTTGGTTAGGGTGGGCCTTAGCGCGCCCATACCGCCGAGGTACACTCTACACGGTCCTGACGAATGCCCACGTAATTCTTACACTTATAAAGGGCAGAAACATGTTGACCCCACTTTAAGTGGAAACTCCCATCATAATCTGTGGTAGTTCTTCCACACATAACCTTTTTAACCATGTCTAAACTGACCAGTAAATAAATCATTTTGGTTGGTACAGTATTAGACATTTTTAACATCACTTTTTCACATCATTGTCACGAAATCCAGCTCCGCAGTAATCTGGCGTTGTAGCACACCAGGGAGGCACTCGGCTTCTCCTGGTGGGCCCGATGATGAAGCATGTCACCAACCAGGTTGGTGAGTGAGGGCTTCCCATAAAAAACTTGAAGGTTTCCAATGTGTCAACAAGGGGTTATCTTTCCATAGTCCTTTTCACAGTGTTTGCCTCTGTGTTTCTACATAGACACCTTTGCATGACACTCTTATTTTGTTTTGCATACAAAACCCGGGGGACTAAGAGTGCCTCCTACCCTCTCTCTCTCTGACTGTTTCATGATAACTTCAACAACCAGACATCTGACTCCAAAACTACTCAATCCTCCAGCAACGCCAGCCAGCACACCATCTCCTCCTGGACCTCAGTCTCCACTGAAGACACTGCATCAACCATGAAAAGCATCAACTCTGGAACCTCAAAAAACTCCTGCCCGAGCACATTTTCCACAGAGCCGCCGCCATCGCTCCAGAACTACGACGCTACATCAATGCCACCTTTGAAACCGGCATATTTCCCGATGACTGGAAACGCACAGAAGTCAAACCCCTACTCAAGAAGCCCTCAGCAGATCTCACTGCCCTCAAGAAGTACGGATCCATCTTCCTCCTCCGCTTCGTGGCCAAAGTCACTGAGAAGACCGTCAACATCCAAATAACAAAATTCATCGAATAAAATTCCATCCTTGACCCCTCCCAATCCGGATTTTGCAGCAATCACAGCACGGAGACCGCTCTACTCGCCGCCACAGATGACATCCACACCTTTCTCGACCAAGGACACACCGCAGCACTGATCCTACTTGGCCTCTCTGCATCCTTCAACACCGTTTCCCACCGCACACTCACCGCCAGACTCCAAGAAGCCAGCATACAGGGAACCGCTCTCGACTGGCTCCCCTCCTTCCTCGCCGGGAGAACCCAAAGAATCCGACTTCCAGCCTTCCTCTCCGAACCCATGTTAATCAACTGCGGAGTACCCCAAGGATCGTCGCTCAGCCCCACCCTCTTCAACATCTACATGGCCCCCTCGCCGGCCTCGTCAGACAGCACGGACTCAGCATAGTATTTTACGCCAATGACACCCAACTCATCCTCTCACTCACCAAGGACCCCATCATCACCAGACTCAACTTCCAAAACCTCGGCATCATGCTCGACTCCTCCCTCTCCACAACCCGACAGATCAACGCCGTTGCCTCCATCTGCTGCAACGCCCTCTGTATCCTCCGAAAGACCTTCAAATGGACCCCCCCCCCGTGAATCAAGGAAGACATTCACCCACGCACTCATAAGCAGCAAACTGGACTACGGAAACGCCCTCTACGCCAGGATCAACAAGTCACTGCTCCGCAAACTCTTGACCATACAGAACACGGCAGCCAGACTTGTCCTCGGCATCTCTCGATATTAACACATCACCCAGCACCCGTGTAACCTCCACTGGCTCCGCGTCGAGAAAAGAGTAACTCTCAAAATACTCACCCACGCCTACAAATGTTTCCACAACACCGGACCCAATACCTCAACAACAGAATCTCTTTCCACGTACTCAAGAGGAACCTCCAATCCGTCGGCCTCACCGAACCCCCATGCATCGGAAGAGCAAGAACAGGCAGAAGAACCTTCTCGTACATCGCTGCCAAGACCTGGAATGAGCTGCCGGTCAACATCAGACTTGCCCCCACAGTGCACATATTCAGGAAGACCCTCAAGACCTGGCTATTCCACTGACTGTAGCTTACCCCCCCTCCCCCTCGCCAGTGCTTCGAGACCCTCACAAATGAGTAGTGCACTTGAAATGTCCCTGATTGATTGAATGTGAGATTGACAGATGGCACTCCAAAAAGCTGACCCAAAGGCTGCCGCTTGGATAAGCGTGCATACCTTGAGTTTTTCCCTCAGAGACTTCACTTTGACTTTGTGCACTCTAGTCACCTTCGCCGGCTGGAGCCGGGCACGGGTGGAGTACTTTGGGTTTGGGCTAGGGTCAGGCGTTGTAGCTTCAGCAAGGATGAAATGTTTCATCTGAGACCAGACCACTGTGGGTAAAAATCAGCAGGCAAAAGAAACATTTCTGAGGGAAAGAAGCAGCGTTTGCATGGCTGTAATCAGCAGCAGGTGCCGAAGCGTGGTCCCTGGCAGTGCAGTTAGTAAGTTGAACAAACTACCAAGGGTCTTTGTTCCCAAAAACCAAAGAGACACCGATATTTCTTTTTTTTTTAGTTGATTGTTGTATTATTGGTATTTCACCCATATGTCCCTATGAGGAGCTGGTCTCAAAAAAAGAACTATGATAACAGTTTCTGTTGTGAGGGAGCAGGCCATAAATGATGTGCATTATGACTGATAGATTGGACTCCCCGTGCTGAGAAACGTGTGACAAAATTGGGACTGGGTCGGTGCCTTAGCAGAATGTTTGGTGGTGTTACTAGTACAGTGCAAAGTGGTTCACGCCTGAAATCGGATGCATATTGGCAGTGCTGTGTATTGATCACGTCGTACATCAGAGGACGACACAGGTATGGCCCTACAGTCTGATAGTGTACAGGTGAGGCCATACAATCTGATGGTTTACAGGTGAGGCCCTACAGTCTTATATTTTACAGGTGAGGACAGACCGTCTGATAATTTACAGGTGAGGCCCTACAGTCTGATAGTTTACAGGTGAGGCCCTACAGTTTGATAGTTTGCAGGTGAGGTCCTACAGTTTGATAGTTTACAGGTGAGGCCCTACAGTTTGATAGTTTACAGGTGAGGCCCTACAGTTTGATAGTTCACAGGTGAGGCCCTACAGTTTGATAGTTTACAGGTGAGGCCCTACAGTTTGATAGTTTACAGGTGAGGCCCTACAGTCTGATAGTTTACAGGTGAGCCCCTACAGATGAGGTCATACAGTCTGATAGTTTACAGGTGAGGCCCTACAGTCTGATAGTTTACAGGTGAGGCCCTACAGATGAGGTCATACAGTCTGATAGTTTACAGGTGAGGCCCTACAGATGATGTCATACAGTCTGATAGTTTACAGGTGAGGCCCTACAGTCTGATAGTTTACAGGTGAGGCCCTACAGACGAGGCTCCCCAGTCTAATAGTTTACAGGTGAGGCCCTACAGTCTAATAGTTTACAGGTGAGGGTCACCAGTCTGTTAGTTTACAGGTGTCAGGCGAGGCCCCCACAGCCGTCTGATACCTCTCGTGCTGCGCGGGCTCTGGAACTCCCACGTCGCCCCTTAAATACTTTAGCTGCAGTCAGTTTACGTGCGTGAGGACGCAGCGAGAGGCTACGCAACGTGTGCACGCACGTCTAAACCACGTCGCGTTCACTACGTTCGTCTAAACCACGCAGGCGGTTTCACGCATATGGCGGCTGAGGCCTGTGCGCGCGCTAGTCGCTGCCTCCACCGGAAACAGGAAGTGGAAGGGTCGGAACAGGCAAAGAGGGTAAATCGGGGGTCGAGGTTGTGGGGTCGTTTTCAGGGCGGGGGTGTTCGGGAGTTTTAGGGCTCGGGGAAGAATTTACCGAAGGAGATCTCGGCTCATATTTCCGACCTCCCCTCAGTCTGGGATCCTTTTCTTTCGGATGGAATCCAAATCGTCCGAGTATTCTGAGGCCGCAGCTGCGATCAATATCTTTGGATGAAATCAAGTTAATCTCTTTTCATTTTAAATCAAAACCTTTCATTGTAAGAGTTTTGGTCCGTGCTAGTTCAAACTATTAATCTGAATAATGTTAATTTTTGTTGTTGTTTATTTTTTACGTGGGAGGGGGCCTGACATTTCTCCTTTCGAACACCCTTTCGTGGGAGTGGAGTCACAGCACAATACCTATGGATACCCGGGCTCATAGTTTCAGATTATGTAATATTGATAAAGTTGACGAGTCACTAATTCTCAGGTCATCCACGGTGACGTGGAGGGGAGCAGAGTCTTTACCAGCCATCAAATTTCGCAGGAATTATTCAATGGTGAAGTCCCTTGGGCCTGGCTATCCGGACAGCTATAAAATAAATACGGCTTTTAAGTTGCCTTTTTAACATTGGCTTTTATCATGGAATTTAGCGGGCTGGCATGGTGAACAAGCATTGGCATAACCAGTGTGTCTCGCCTTCGGGACCTTATAAGTCTTTAGCCATGCAGCAGTTGATGTTGTAGCACCAAGGATATTGTGCTGGATAACTAAACAATTATACTGTCCTAAAGGCGAGACCTATTGGCTATGCCAATGCTTGTTTTAACTGCCAGTGATGAGCAATGACAGGACCCGCCGCAGATATCGTCTTCAGTCCCTCGTTGAAATGGACACTATGGTGAAAGATGACCTTACAGAAGACTCAATTTCTTCTATAATGTCATATTTCACCATAGTGTCCAGCAAGTCTTTCAAGTAAAATATAACTTTTATTGACGTTAGAAGGATGCAAGGCACAGCATGTCTTGCAGCAGCAAGAAAGATAGAAACTGTCAAACCTGGAACATGGAACGTAGATTGTACAACGCAGGTACAGCGTTCCATGTTCCAGGCAGGAACATGTTACAATATGGAAAAAAAAGACCTAAAGCCCTGCCAACAAATGTTTTCCCTCGGTGCTAAAATAGCTGATTTACACCTGTTCCATCCTGGTGTAATTGAGAATGTTAACTGAGGCCAGTTGAAAAGACTGAATACTTCATCCGCTGTTGTTGTGCTATTTTCAGTGCAAGGCTGTGTTAAACGTTTTCTACTGGACCTCAGCCATTAGCAAATACCCTGCACTGTATTTGTGACTGCCTGTTAGCAAGACGCTCAAAGATGTCCGAGCGCAATTTACGCATGGTGAAGATGAAGTGTTTGAGAACTGCGAAAACAAAAGCATATTACTAGAAGCAGCAAGAACGTTTTATATTTTCAAACACATTATTTTATGAACGAGACCATGGTCTGCAGATTACGTTTAGCCTAGTGCATTAAACCTCGATAAGTACTATATATATATATATATATATATATATATATATATATATATATATATATATATATATATTTTACAGGATTTTTTCAAAACATATGCGCAAGCTTTGTCCAATCTTGTTGAAAAATAGAAAGACCAAAAACAACTTTCTTTGCCAAAGATACCTTGATTAGAATAATCACTTGTCCCTCCTTACCATCTCTAGCCCAAAAATGATTACCATCACTATTGCGCCTCTTAGATAACTCATCCAACTTAAATTACTAAAAATACTTACCCTGTTCACAAATTGAAACATCAAACTGACTGAGTTATTGCCTGTCAACCTCGTCATACATTGCTGAAGCTTTTACAGAGGGAGGGACTCAAGGCACCTTGAGACCCTCGTGAGTGAGTAATTGCGCTTCACCAACCCTGACTGATTAATTGATTGAAAAGTCTTTGATACCAAATTATCTTCTCCCTCTGCATCCGTAGTGGGAGTGAGGCACATCAAGGTAGCATCCTGAGGGGGAAGTTGTAGGATGTTTGGAATACAAATTTTGAGACTGTAGTAAATAGACTCCAATGGCCAAGTAGGTAGAGTTTGAAGGGTTCTTTATTTAAGATAAAGAGTAGAACAAGAGCGGACCCTTCACTGCAGTAGCAACCAGTAAACTGCCACAGAGTAGAATCCAGAACATTACAAACCACAGAATATAGAACACAGAATACCGCACAAGTAAGTTCCATGAAGACTAGAAAGGTAACATGCAATGTACTACACATCTTCTCCCTTTCTTTTTTTCCCCCAAAACAAATAGAAAGAGAAGAAAAAAAGCAATCAACAGATAAAATCGTGCAAATAGGCAGGTGGTCGACGAGACCTTGCAGAACGTGCACACAGTAAATCATTCAGAACAGGAGGAGTATTGCACAAACGAGCAGGAGCATCCCCACCGCCAGAATTACTGAGCTCATTGTGGGGTAAAGACTCCACAGGGGTATGAGCGGCTAATAAATACCCACTGGTAGAAGGAACCAAAGAACTAGGAGAATCACCACCATCATTTGATGGAGAGGAGGGAGCATTACCTGCAGAAACAGTCTTAATTATCTTATAAAGAGCTACCCTTCTAAAGTTCCAACACTCCCCATTGTTAAGAATGACACAATGATTAAGTACTTTTTTCACTTTGAAAGGATCCTTGAATTTTGACAAACCCCTTTGTACTCTCCCAGTTTTAACTTTGACCAAGTCTCCAATCGAGAAGGGAGCAGAATCAAGTACAACGGGAGGAGGAATAACATCACCCTGTTGAGTTTGTAAAGTGACAACATGTCTCATCCATGAAGGAAACAACTTTAAACCAGGATCACGTCCCCTCATTAATTGAAAAGGAGATAGGTGTCCATGGGCCAAAGGGGTTGTGTGATAGGCCCACACCATCTTTCCAAAATACCCCCACTGCTGGAAGCCATCTGAATAATACCTTTCACAACCTTGTTGGCCCTCTCACATACTGCGTTGCCTTGGGGATTATATTAGGATGTACGATGGTGTGAAATGCCACACTCCTTTAAAAATATCTGCATATCCCTAGAGGTGAGTTGAGTCCCGTTTTCAGTTATATTGACCAAAGGTAAACCCTCATCTTTGACAAGATTCCCTAAGAATCTGATTGTGTTTCCTGTAGTAATGTCGTTCGTGAAATGCACAACTAACCATTTCGAAAAAATATCCACAACAACCATATCAAACCTGTCCTTCTCATTCAGTTCACCCATTGGTCCAATGAAGTCAAGGCAAATAGTGTGCCAAGGTAAATCAGGACTTTGTATATGTGCATCAGAATTAGATCTGGGTCCTGTCTTCAAACGTTTCTCACCTTCTCTGCACATTAAACAATTCTCAACCCACTCCACTACCTGAGCATTAATGCCTGGCCACCAAAAGTGATCCTTAATGCGACGTTGTGTAAGTGTCTGTCCCATGTGGCAATCATGTGCTAAGGCTAACACCTTATTCCTCAGACCAAATGGAGGTATGAACTTTTCTCCTTTAAGCAAGATGTTATTTACAACTGAAAGTTCATCCAATACCTTGATGAAGGGCCTGACTGAGATGGAGACATAACTCTCATCCCTAGGGCCTAGCTTGATAATTTTAACTACTTCTAGTAGAGTGTGGTCAGCAGCCATTTCCTTCAACCAGTCACTAGCTGAAAAAACTCCCTCACCAACGAAGACCGCATCCTCAACCGAGGCAACAGCCACATCGTCCAAACCCAGAGATAGCTCCGAACCATGGAAAGTACGCCAGTCTAAAGATAACCTAGAGAGGCAATCCGCTTGTACGTTTTTCAATCCCTGGATATATACCACTGAGTACTGGAATTCCTGAAGCTTGGCAGCTAGTTTCATAAGCCTCGCAGAACCCTTTCCTTCTCCTCCCGGAGAAAGAACTTTGATGAGAGGCTTATGATCTGTTCTTATGATGAATTTAATTCCCCACAGATATGTGCGAAAATACTCAACCGCCCAAGAAGCAGTCAACGCCTCCCTTTTGATGACGGAATAGTTTTTCTTGGACTCAGTGAGAGTCCTTGAGGCAAAAGCAACAGTAACTTCAGATGTACCCTTGATCTGCGAGAGCATAGTCCCTAAACCAGTCGCACTAGCATCTACTGTGACGATGGACTTATTGTGAACATCAAAAGGAGACAATACCTTTGCGTTACATATCTCATTCTTGATGTTTTCAAAACACTCCTGCTGTTGGACGCCCCAGGTGAAACTAACGCCACGTTTGAGCAAGGACATGATACGGACAGTCTTATCTGAAAAGTTTTTGACAAACTTCGAATAGTATTCGATAAGTCCCATAAAGGAATGTAGTTGGTCCTTATCCACTGGTTGAGGGGCAGAACGAATAGCCTCACATAAATCTCTTTTTGGTTTGATACCCAAAGGAGTGATGGTGTAGCCTAAATAGTCAACCTGATCCACTGAAGACAAACACTTATCCCTACGCAAAGTAAGACCAGCAGTAGACAACTTGTCAAGAACAACTTTGAGTGTGGAATTGTGTTGATCTGCAGTTTGACCATACATTAATGTGTCGTCCTGGAAATTAACAACATTTTGTACCCCCTCAAAAATGCTAGAGACCATCCGCTGAAAAACACTGGCAGCAGAATTAAGGCCAAACGGGAGTCGTTTGAATTGGAAAGTGCCCCACGGAGTAATGAAGGCTGTTAAACCCTTTAAATCTTTATGTAGATCAATCTGGTGGTAAGCGCTTCTAAGATCAAGTTTAGAAAAAAACCTAACTCCCTTGAGTGTAGTGACAAGTTCTGCGATGTTGGGCAAGGGAAAGGTGTCAGCCACAACACATTGATTCAGGGACCTAAGGTCCACACAGAAGCGGAGCTTACCATCCGATTTTTTTCGTGACGACAATCGGCGAAACCCAAGGAGAGGCCTCCACAGGTTCAATCACACCAGAAAGCAACATGTCATCAATAAGACGTTTTACCTCATCCCTGATGACAATAGGTGTTCGTCTTACTTTATGTTGCACAGGAATTGAATTTTTTTTTTTAAATGATCCTATGGGAATACGTTTTGAGACGACCCAAGCTCTCACCAAAGACATGTTTGAAATTTGAAATGATCGAGTGTAATTCATCATCCTCAACTACCATCACCTGTGGGTCAGCACCGGGATTGACAATGATGCAAAGATCATACTGGTGAACCCACCCTAAGATGGCAGGACCAGTCACAGAAGCATACTCCTTCCCTTGGATTTGCCTTGTGGAAAACCTGATGTTTGCTTCAAAATAACCAAGAATGTCGAAGGGTTCTCCTTGGTAGCCACCAGGAGAAATGTCTTTGGGAAGAAGTGGCCCCGTGCCCCACACCTCAACATAAACACTATTGGGAATAATAGTGTAGCATGAACCGGTGTCCACCATTAAATGAACATCTTTATCATTAATGGTAAACAATGTTTTGGGCCTATTTCTCCGTTTAGATTCATCCTCATGAGAACAGTCATCGAGTCCCACAGTCAAAATCTTATTATTCTCATCCGTGACACTGGGAATGTCACTCACACAAGACACTGAAGAGCGAGCTTTACCCCTACACACTCTTGCATAGTACCCTAATTTACCACACTTCATGCATTCTTGCTTAGCAGCAAAACAAAATTTAGAGTCAGACGTGTGACCATAACTACCGCACCTGTTACATTGTTTTGCATTGAAAGGTCTAGTAAGATTTGGAGATTTCTTTTTTTTTTTAAACCAAGAACAACTTTATTTAGTGGAAGACAAGGTCATCGGTGGCATACATACAAAGCATATGATAGTACAGGGACAGTACAATGCAGCAGCGCATGTGGCGGGATCAATATCTAATACAAAAATCATATCAATAGAAATGCCAATGGAATGACGATACAGGCAAGCAATTGGAATGCGACACATCCGGATAAAGCAAGTAAGTTCAGCAATAGGACGGACATAAAGCATACATCCTTCCAGGACGGACAGTAGCATCAATACAGTGATCACATATCCTTAGGGCAACAGCCCCTAGGCCGAGTTAAGCTAGGCATCAGTACACAGGAGCAGGCAGCAGTCCCCCCAACCCCCCAATATAAATATATAGTAGCTGTCACAAGAAATCAAGCAGCAGTGGACAGTAATCCCCCCAGTCGCCGCCGCACAGGGTACCAGATAGATATAGGCCGGTTCCTAGCAAGCAGAACTCCGTTAACCAACCCCAACCCGTTCCTCACTGTCCGACTCAGACTCCTGCGCAGCTCGAGTGAGTAGGTATACCTGCAACGGGCTCCAGAAGTCCTTAGGCCTACAGCGCACAGGCAACATTTCTGCATGCACATTGTGTTGGTTCTGACAATAAAGGACATCCCTCAGCCAGTCCCCGAACCGTGGCGCCCTACCCCGCCCCCAACAACAAGCCACTCGACGTTTAGCCAACAATAAAGCCACGTCCACAAATCTACGATAGGGCGCCGGCACCTCCTTAGTATATCCCAGTAGTAGGACCATAGGGTCGAACAACACACCATCCTCAGTCATGACCTGAAGGGCCTCGTGAACCTGCACCCAGTACTCAGCAATGGCCCCACACTCCCACGCCAAGTGAAGGAAATCGGCCCCCGCCGCACGGCAACTTAAACATCGATCATCCTCCGCCAACCGGAATCTGAATTTCTTAACCGGAGTGTAATAGTATCGTTGTACAAATTTATAGTGTATGATTTTCAAGCGGCAGCTAGAGGAGACCTTGGCCGTCACACCACAACAGTACGCCCATTGTTCATCAGAGATAGAAATTCCGAGCTCAACATCCCATCGTTCGCGTGCTCGACTAGGCGAGGTGACCAGCTGTTTCCGGGTGGCACCATACAGCCTGGAGACCAAGTGACGCCCATCAGAGAGCAACAGCACATGGAGCGGTAAGGCCACGACTGGTTCCTTAGGGAACTCCGGCAGTAGCGTCCTCAAACCTTGCCGCAACCGGATATAATAAAACATCTCCAACGGGGAAACTTCCCCACTACCAAAAAATTGCTCACGGGTACGGAAGACACCCTCTAGGAAAAGGTCCCCCCACGTAAGTATCATAAGACGCTTGCACAGGCGCCGGAATCCCGACTCCTGCAACAAGGACAGGGCAGGGTGATAGACCAGAGGCAGAGCAGGCGAGTAGAGGAGCGCAAGCTGCAGCACCTTCGCAACGCGCTTCCAGGCATCGACCGTGCAAGTCACCGTAGTCTGATGAGTGTCTATGTCACCAACATTCCCCAGTACCATGCCCTCCAATGGGAGAGGATGAGCAACCCATTGCTCAGCAGCAAGTTGAGGCATAAACGGCGTGGGGCGCATCCAGTGGTATGCATAGTGCGCCTGGGCGCTAATATAATACTTCTCAAAATCAGGGACGTCAAAGCCCCCATCAGCATAAGGCAATGTTAAGGTGGACCATGCTAATCGCGGCTGCTTGCCCCCCCAGAACAAACGAAGGAGCTCCGAGCGGAGCCGCGTGAAGAAATACGCCCCACGGTGATACGGAATATTCTGGAATAGGTACAGAAAGCGGGGCAACACCACCATTTTTATCAGCGACGCTCTACCCGCCATGGACAGGGGTAAGGACATCCACCTCGTAATGGCATCCGCCAGTTTAGTGATGGCGACGCCATAATTAAGCCGAAGAGTCTCATCCTTATGCAACGCCACCACAATACCCAGATAACGCAGTTCTGTATCACACCACTCGAGTGGATAGTCAAGCGGGAATCGATGAACCGCTGCAGGGCGGGAAAAAATTGGGATTTCTGCCAATTGATATGCACTCCGGAGATACCGCCAAAGGCAACAAACTCACGCAGTAGCGCGTTAATATTCAAGATTTGGAGATTTCACATGACATTTTTTTGTTAAAGAACTTCTTGTTTTTAACAACAGCAATGTCACCTAGATCATCTTCATCTTGAGGACCTACAGTTGGATTATAAAGAGACACTTCACTAACGTCACTTGAAACCACCCTTTTTTCAAGTTCTTTCATACATCCCTCAGATTGTTCTACAATCTTGGCCAAGTCAATAGCTGTCTGTAAGTTTGGATTTTTGGCCGCCCACAACCGTTCCTGGATTTTTTTATTATTGCACTGGACTATAAGTTGGTCTCTAACCAACTCATCCGTCACGTTGCCAAACGTACACTTTACAGACATTTCGCGAAGTCTGGACACAAAGTCATCAATTCACTCACCCACTCTTTGACTCTTTGTGTAAAACTTATACCTATTCATAACTAGGTTTTCTTCTTTTGAATACCTCACTTCCAAACGAGAAATAGCTTCCTTATTTTCATCTAGAGGAGCTTGCGCACCAGCTTGAAGAACCTGTGGTAAAAACTTAAAGACACGCTGACCGTCTTTCCCTAGTGAGCTCAATGAAAGAGCCTTTTTGCGTTTAGCAGAATATTCTTGTGCATCTAATGCATCCAAGTAGTTATCAAACATGGGAAACAATCTTCCCAAGATATGGTAGGTTGACCTGGGCTTGGAAGAAAACTGTGTGGCAGTATGACAGAACAATTTTGAGGAACCGCTTGGTCAGACATAATGAAATTGAAATAATATGTACACTGAAACTAAATTGAGCGAAAATAGACTGATAAGAGCTGACAAAATAATTGTGAATTTAAAACAAATGGAAGCGTATTGGCAAAGACAGTTAGTCAGCTCACCAGACTATTTGACAATGATGCCCAGTAAACTTGATAGTTTTAACAATGTACTTGAGCCCTGAAGAGATTGACGTGTATATCGTCGTAGACATACACTGACGGCTTCAAGCCATATGCGTGTAATATTGTAGACTGCTGAACTCCCAAATCGCCGATGAAGAATGAATGCGGACGAGACGTGCGTAGTACCATTTATAGAAAAAACTTGTTAAAATCTAAAAGGCCAAGCCGGGTACACAACTGGCGTGTGTATCGCCGAATTAATCAACTATTTTAATGCGCAACAGACATGTGCATCGTCGGAGAAGCTTGCGTTGCTGGAGGTGAATTTGTCGGGTTTCCACAGCGACCAAAATGGCTTCCTTACGGCTGCGTGGCGCAGTGACGTGTCTTCTGCTGCATCGACGTTAAAGCCTGAAATGTCACCAAAGAACTGAAAAGTGAACTGCAATGCGGAGATTGGATGATAACCCAAGCGCCATCAAAGGATCCACCAACTCCCCCAGAGCATTCATTTACGTCATCTGAGTATGACGAGGAGCGGCGAAGGCAGGGCAGGACAGCCAGACAGACATGGAGGACTTGAAGGGCAGAGTGAATTAAGCGGGTTGAAAAGAGTTCCGGAGAGTGATTCCAAAGTAGAATGAGTCACTATTGTTCAGTGACAATAACTTAAGAGAACCAACAAACGCAAAAAGTTCCCTTGAGTTTCTATATCCTAGATTTCATAGAGTTAAAGATCTCCAAATGGATCCCGTGAAGGTCTCGCTATAGTTTAAATGACACAATTATTCATGCTCAAATGGAACCGCAAAAAGCACTTACAATCTAAAGCTATATATACTACGTAGCCGGTGTATATGTATTGTTAAAAAAAAATGTTGGTTTAAAAACAAATCCAAAATGCATGAAAGAAATTTTGCATTTAAAAACATATATATGTATCTCTTTTGGTGGGTATTCATGTGTATATCAACATGCTGTTATTCGTTTCTATACAGGCTTGTTATTCAAACACTCACAAGAGATATATATTTGTATAATACATTTATAAATACAATCAAGTAAAATAAATCCAAGTCGACGCGTTTCGGTGGATCTTTGCTGTGCGCACCTTCCTCAGGACAGTTAAAAACAACTCTTTAGTTTATTCACCATTCAGCCCCGTTGTTTATTGCGAAGCTGATTCCAGACACTTATTATTCGTAGTCTGGCTATACTGTGATGGATCTCAGTTAAGACAATTTCTGTATTCAATTATCAGTTTAGTTCCGCGTTGTGGATATTCCTTTCTGTTCTTAAGGATACATACTGGCACCAGTATAAGAATATTTTCCAGTGTAATTCTCCTCGTGTTCAAGGGTTATTTCGTTTCTTTCTGTGCTTTCATCAGGGAATTCATCAATTATCCCAGTCTCAGCGTTCTAGTGCCTCCTTGTTCGTGTTTCCCGCGGTTCGTGTATACACGAACCGCGGGAAACACGAACGAGGAACTAAAAGGAATATGTGTCCATTGCCAACGCAAATACGTATGGCGACAGGGGGACAGCCCTGGTGGGTGACCCTTCCAATTGGAAAGGTGCAGGAGGTGGCCCACAACGCGCACTGAGGCCATAAGATCTGCATATAGCAATTTTAAGTATGACAAACCTCGTGGACCAATATTGGGGCAATCTAGCAGTGCGAACAGGTGCACCCAGCTGAGGGAATCAAACGCCCTAGCCACATCTGTTATTAACAGGGTGGCTGGATCAGCAGACCTTGCTCTACAGGCGGCACCAGAAGGCACAAATATAGAATCCAGGCGGAAGTAGGAGTTGTGTGTTGCCGTGAGATAGGTGTACCCCATGTGGCTGCATCTACGGATCCGTCCAGCCCAGCCACCAGGGAGATCAATTTGGTGATTTGATGTATATTGGCGTAGCCCCCTGCTCGCTATCTATCTCTAGCCATGTCCATGACATTGTTCCAGACACCCACCACTAGCGCTAGCCCTTCCGGTATATCAGACCATAGGGTTGTGAGGTCCTCAAATAGTGCCCACGACAGCGGCGAGGGGGTCATACACGCAACTCAGCACCACCCGTTTATCGTATAGGGGGGCCCGTAATAAAGCTGTATCTCCGTTGAAAATCCGTCCATGTCCTAACATGTTGTATAGTATCCTTTAGTGAATCAGGATTGAGACCCCCTGGTGAAAAAAGAGTGGACCACTTGAGTGTAGCCATATCTGAGAAGACACAAGGCTTTTGGTTCCCATTAGATAGGTCTCCTGGAGCATCAGGATGTCCGCATGATAACGCTTGGCTTGCTGAAGTATAGCCCCTCTTTTTACTTTATCCAGAGCCACTCTGACGTTCTAACTAACTATTCATAGGTCGGCCACATGGGCCCCCACAAACCATAGGTTATTTCTTCTAGCCCTGCACTCCGCATCTTCCACACGGGATGCCAGACCTCTGATTATGTTTTCCAAGGACATCACTAATTTAGATCGAGCCTGAGCCAGCGTGCATGCGCTGCTCTGCGAGGCTTCTTGTAAGTACTCTAAACTTCTCCGTGTGGGTCTGACTCCTCCCACACATAGGATTGGCTTTTGCATGTGTCTTTCACTAATGAAAGCGCGCAAATGGCTAAAGGCAGGTGCATGCGGTACAAAAGGGGGTGGTGATGGACGGAGCATCTGAATCAATCAAACACTCACACCCAGTCAAAAGATCTGGGTTTAATCCATCACCGTTCTTTAGCCCACTCTGCCACCCCAGTTCAGACATGGCTATATGCAAATCAGTCTGACCCTGTGCCTCATGGGAACAGTCCAGCCTGAACTGCCAAGCCATGCCTTCCCTGGACCGGAAACAAGCTTCCGAGGACCGGTTTCTGGCATTCCAGCCGTCTTCAGCCCGGTTTGCTTGAATCCAGTGGCAAAGTGAGCAAGGGACTCACGTCTGAGCATACCCTGCCACACTTATGGCGGCCAAAAGCGGTACAAAAGGGGGTGGTGATGGACGGAGCATCTGAATCAATCAAACATTCACACCCAGTCAAAAGATCTGGGTTTAATCCATCACCGTTCTTTAGCTCACTCTGCCACCCCAGTTCAGACATGGCTATATGCAAATCAGTCTGACCCTGTGCCTCATGGGAACAGTCCAGCCTGAACTGCCAAGCCATGCCTTCCCTGGACCGGAAACAAGCTTCCGAGGACCAGTTTCTGGCATTCCAGCCGTCTGCATGTCCCACCTTCTTTTGTTATGTTGACTCCCAGGGCGTTTTGCTCTCGGGAGCGAGCAGCGGCACGCATGGTGTCAGCTGCATTCCTCGTGTCCTTGTGGATCAGGTTACTATTTAAATGCAACGTGCCGTGCGTTTTCAATCCAGCTGTGTTTTTCGTGCACGTCACTGCCCCCTCAGCCGTGCTTCTTGCTCCCAATCTCTCCTCCATTTGTTTTTATTCTGCCGCTATTCTTGTTTTACGTTTTTTTGTGGATTTTTATAACTCGAATCCGACCGGAAGGTATTAGAGCGCTTTACATAAGCATGAGTTATGGTACACATGGACACATTAATTTTTGGTAGGCACCACAGGTCGCAGCCCCTGGCACAGTGTGCCCCCTCTCTTCCCCCACCACCAAAGGCAAATGCACCGCTGCCCAAATGTGGCTGTTCTGGGGGCAATCCCCACAGCTGGACCTCTACAATCCGATGAACGCCTTCTTCTTGCAACGCGGTCACCTCTTTGGTCTTCAAATCCGGGCTCCCACTACTCCACAGGGCCTACAGTCGCTGGCAGCTTTCCACAATGATGACCTGTCATCCTTAGCTGCCCCGGAGCAGGGAAAATACGACCCAGCCCCGGAGCAACAGACCCACACGTCCGACTCCATGCGCCTCTTGTCTCTCCCGAGACCCTCTATTTTGGCAATAATGTGATCTCCTGTATTTGTTGACGCCCCCCTATCCTTTCCCGGCAGTCACAATATTGTGCCTCTTCCAGTTTATCCTATGCTGTTTGTTTGCCGCCATGAAATGCAAGTAGTGAGCAGCAGAGAAGAAACAGTCTGGTTGAGTGCTGGAAATGGGGCAGTTTCAACACAAATTATCTGAGTCAAAGCCCTATGATACTTTTCTGTAATTTAATATAGTTCATACGTTTTTGAAGCCGCAATGCAGTTATAATAGCATAAAATGAAAGGTAGAGACGCAGTTATAATAGCATAAGATGAAAGGTAGAGCTGGAGACTTGGTGCCCAATTCACAAAGCTGCTTGCCTTTACACGTTCAGCGTGTTAAGCCTGGCAAACCTTGGTTTTACACTCATAAAAAGAGTTAATTCTTCCCCCAGAGGGAGAACCTTAGCTTTCCAAGGCAGAAATACCATGAAAGCTTGGACATACAAAGTACTTCTGTGAAGGAAATGACAAACGTTTCTCAGACCTTTGCAATCCATGTCAGAGATTTATTTACGCCTGTCGATAAGAAACAAATCTGTTTCCAAGGTGCATTGGGAAGGGGAGATGCCCCAAAATAGTGGGGATGTCAAGGAAAAGATTCTCTACTGGTTTGAAACTGGATTCCCCATGAAGAATAAGTTACTGACTGCATGCACCCATGCTTACATGCACATCATATACATGCTTACTTTGCACATTAAGGACTTCTTTGCATACGTGTAAAGAGAAATTCGCATAATTCTTCCAGGATTATGCCTCAAAACTTTTGTATTGGAGTAAATTTTACAAACGCGGAAAAAAGTTGGAGTAGTTTAAATTCTTCCCTAGTGTCTGTCTATTGGTTGGTTGGTTGTTTGGGTAGGTGGGTGGATGAGTGGATAGGTTAGGTAGATGGACTGTTGAGTGAATGCACCAGTGACAGGGATGGGCAAGTGGAAGTTGGGATGGTTGGATGGGCTAACTCCTGGCTTATGCCAAGCTTTAGTCTTAATTTGGCATCAGCTAATTTGGTATTATTTATGTTATTTCGTTTTTGGATAGCGTACATCTGCCCATTGTATGGCTTCAAGGAGCTAAGCGCTGTCGTTTTCACGCGTGCTTCAGTCTGACTTGCATGAAAGGAGTTTCTAGGTTTGTATTGTAATTAAGGGATTTAGCCTCTCCCCCCTTCATCGCGTGTGTCCGCCCGGGCTGGGACAGCTTCCCACGCACACACTCACAGTTTTCGAGCTGCTGTAGGCTGGCGAACATCTTATTGCAGCCCCACCCGAGTAATTCACAAGTCTTTAAAAGACCATTTACTTGTTCGAGGCTTTGTTGCTTTTTCACCCCTTCTTAGAGCCCCTGCATCTCTACTCTGCCTATTGCTGGAAGAATTGACCCCCTGAAATTTGGCTCCAGTTGCACCTCTTGAGTATGGCAAGTGAAGAAGAACTATAGGGGCGTGTTTGTTTGTTTTAGCCTTTAATGAACAGGGTGAAGTTCCCATGGGCGTTAACAAGTAAATTAAATTGATACTTAAGGGTGATGATTGGGAAAAGGACAGGTGTTTTCTCTTTCCAGGAAGTTCTGTTACCTTATTTTACCCGTAGCCATCAGACCGGTGCCTTCCAGTAACATGTTTATCTTAATACAGTTAATAATTCGTACTGTATTTCATGTAGGCTTTGGTGCCACACCTCTGCTATTTCGAAGTGCTGTAACTGACAGATGTTACTTAACGAGCAGACCTCAGAAGGATGAAAGGATGACTTAACCCAGTCGTGATTAAAACTCGTGTTGTGCAGTTGTGATATTCAGATGTTGAAAAGGTGATGATGGTATTGACACCTTAGGTTTTTCCCCCAATTTTATTTTATTAGTTTTGTGTAAATACCCACAGAAAAGTCAGTTTATACTGACTTTTTTTTTTTTTGCTGTACGAAAGTACACGAAAATGCCTGCGCACTCTAGCAGCAGATCTGAATAGCGCCTTTCAGCACACTAGGGTAATTTGTGCCGGAATGGACAGATGTCATGGAGGCAGGCTGTACCCACAAAAGCGGTTCCCATTGCCTAATGTCGGAAATATGCTAAGAAAGCAGATGGGGTAGTCGTTTTTTTTAATTTACATGCAAAATAATGGCTGCCGCGCGCAATGAGACATGCAGCTCACCCAACTCGAAACAAGCATTTGCAAAGCAATAGGTCTCACATTACACAAGTTTGAGCTGTTGGCATTGTAAATGACAATGCCTTTTATTTATGTTTTGATTTTTAAAATGTAAAAAGCATAGACATTTACAATGTCAATAGCTTAAACTCGAGTCTTCCACCTCTGATATCCTGGTCTCAGTCTCTGAGATACGCTCCACCGCATTCCGTAGGTCTTGTCCTTTGAGCATAACATCGGAGCCCACCGCCCAATTTTTGCATCCAAGGCGTCTCTAGACTACGTTCTAGCCGCCATTAACGCAGCGTTGTCTGGCATGCCTCCGACTGAGCCCCCCGTTCTGATGCCGGGTCCCGGCACTCTTGTATTGATCTAGTGTGCTCTGCTTGGAGGACCCTCCCGATGTCTTGTCTTTTGTCACAATGCAATACTAGCACCAACTCCTCAATTGGAAACCCCTAAGCCACCAAGTTGGGCTCCTGCCACAAATCACGCTAATATATCCCGCGGTGTGGGGATCTTCCCTTTCTTTTTTTTTGTATCTGGAACTGCACATTAGCTTCTAGGGTGGCGGGCCCGGGCTGAGGACTCCCACTCACAAGCTGCACCGAGTTCCAACCAGGCTGCTTCCGCAGGCAGTCGTACCTCCACATCCCTCCCACCCCCCATGACTTTACAGTGAAACTGCCCTCAAGATTATTTTCACTGTAGCAGGTTTGGCTGTTCCATAAGAAAACACTGGGATGCAAAACTAAAACCACTAATGCTGTATCTCGGAAATGGGACTAGCTAGAAAAATAATGACACCACTATTTTAATGGTTGTTAAAAATTAAATTCAATGGTAAAATCAGATTTGTTCTAAATATTACGGCAAGGTAGCTTTTAAAAAGTTGCCTTTGCCCTGGATGGAACTCCTGGAAGCTAAATCCGCATTTTGTTCTCCCACTTCAGCCAGCCCGTAATTAGTAGCATTTAAATATGCATGACTGAGGTGTGTACTTACTTCAAGTTCAAGTTCAGGAATTTGTATAGCGCACTACTCACCCAGAGGGTCTCAAGGCGCTTGGGGGAGGGGGTGCATTATTTATCGAATAGCCAGGTTTTAAGTTCCTTCCTGAAGGAAATGTGGTTTTGGGTAAGGCGGAGGTGAGTGGGGAGAGAATTCCAGGTTTTGGCCGCCAAGTAGGAGAAGGATCTTCCTCCCATGGTGGATCTATGGATTCGTGGAACTGCGGCGAGGGCTTGATTGGAGGATCTTAGTTGGCGGGTCGGTGTGTGAAGGACAGTCGTGTGTTGAGGCATTCGGGTCCTAGTTTGTAGAGGGCCTTGTGTGCGTGGGTGAGGAGACGGAACGTTATTCTCTTGTTGACGGGAAGCCAGTGGAGATCTTTCAGGTGACCGGTAATGTGAGCTTGGCGCGGGATGTCCAATATGAGTCTGGCTGATGCGTTTTGGATGCGTTGGAGTTTTTTCTGTAATTTGGCTGTGGTTCCGGCGTAGAGGGTGTTTCCATAGTCCAGTCGGCTAGTTACCAGTGCGTGGGTGACAGTCTTTCTTGTTTCGGTGGGGATCCAACAAAAGATTTTTTTTGAGCATACAAAGTACGTTGAAGCAAGAGGATGAGACGGCGTTGACTTTTCTGGTCATCGAGAGGGAGGAGTCTAGGATGAAGCCTAGGTTACGTGCGTGGTCTGTGGGTATGGGTGCCGTGCCCAGGGCCGATGGCCACCATGAGTCGTCCCAGGCAGAGGGGGATGATCCTAGGATGAGGACTTCCGTTTTGTCTGAGTTACGTTTTAGGCGGCTGTTTTTCATCCATTCGGCTACTTCTTTCATGCCTTCATGAAGATTGGTTTTGGCGGTGTTAGGTGAGGGAAAGGATCAGCTGGGTGTCGTCAGCGTAAGAGATGATGTTAAGGTTGTGTTGGCGCGCGATGGGACTCATGTAAACGTTGAAGAGGGTGGGACTGAGTGATGATCCTTGTGGTACTCCGCAGATGACTTCAGTGGCCTCTGATTTGAATGGGGGGAGTCGGACTCTCTGGGTTCTCCCGGCGAGGAACGAGATGATCCAGTCCAAGGCTTTTTCTTGTATGCCGATGTTGCTGAGGCGTTGTATGAGGTTGCTATGACAGACTGTGTCGAAGGCTGCGTAGAGGTCAAGTAGGATGAGGGCAACTGTTTCTCCGTTGTCCAGTAGTGTTCGGATGTTGTCTGACGCTGCAATTAGGGCGGTTTCGGTGCTGTGTTTGGCTCGAAAGCCGGACTGTGAGGAGTCGAGGGAGTTGGTGGATTGAAGGAAGGCGGCGAGCTGGCTATTGACGGCTTTCTCAATGACTTTGGCAGGGTATGGGAGGAGGGAGATGGGGCGGTAGTTCTTAAGTTCAGAGGGGTCCGCTGTGGGTTTCTTCAAGAGGGCGCTGAGTTCGGCGTGTTTCCAGCTTTCTGGGAAGGTAGCGGAGTTGAAGGAGCAGTTGATGACATCACGGAGATGGGGTGCGATGATGGAGTCTGCTTTGTTGAAGATGTGGTGGGGACAGGGGTCGGTTGGCGAGCCTGAATGGATGGAGTTCATTAGGCGGATGGTGTCTTCAGTGGTGATTGGGTTCCAGGCGTTAAGGATGTTAGAGGGCGGTTTAGGTTCGGAAGTGGGTGGGGTGGACTGTTCTTTGGAAATGTTCTCAAAGCTGTTATGTATGTCGGCGATGTTGTTGTAGAAGAAAGAGGATAACGAGTCGCAGAGGTCTTGGGAGGGAGTAATGTCATTTGAGGCTGCGGTGGGGTTGGTAAATTCTTTGACGATGTTGAATAGTTCCTTGCTGTTTTGGGCGTTGTTGTCGAGTCGATCCTTGAATGCTGATTTCTTGGTGGATCGGATCAATTGGTGGTGTTTGCGGGTGGCTGACTTGAAGGTGGTCAGGTTGTCAGTGGTTGGGTTTTTTCTCCATGTTTTCTCGAGAGTACGGCATCGTTTCTTGGATTTCTTAAGGTCCTCGTTGAACCAGGGGGCCTTTTTGCTACCCTGTTTGGTTTGGTGGTTTTCAAGGGTGCTAGTTCGTCAGGCTGTGAGTGATCCATTGTTTGAGTTTGGTGGCCGCTTGGTTTGGGTCCGATGAGAGGGCAGGAGGGTTTTGTTTGAGCGATGTGAGGAGTTGGTCGGTGGTGATTTTGTTCCAGTTTCTTCTTGGAATAGGTTGTGGGGGGTTGTTGGTCGAGGTAGTTTTGTAGCTGAAGTGAACACAGCTGTGGTCTGTCCAATGGAGAGCTGTGGTGTGATCGAAGGAGATGTGCTTGCTGGAGGTGAAGATTGGGTCGAGCGTATATCCGGCTACATGGGTGGGGGTGTCAACAAGTTGTTTGAGACCGAGATTGGCCAGGTTGTCCAGAAGGGTGGTGGTGTTGCTGTCGTTTTTCTTTTCCAGGTGGAAGTTGAGGTCTCCCAGTAGAATGTAGTTCTCGGAGGTGAGGGCTGATGAAGTCCGTGATGTCTTCGCTGTATTCTTACCTAAATGGGGAGAGACAACCACTCTGAAGCTGGGTGAAAGCCCAAGGGGGGTGACTGGGAGGATTATTTGTTTACTTCAAAAGTGTCAAGTCTAGTTTGAAGGTCACATTATTCTTGACAGGCCAGTTGGGGCATTTTATATGACATTTGGGACGTACTCAAGAGACCTCACCCGTCAAAGACAAATGCTAGCTGACACTTCGGCAGGGCTCTTTCATTTCGAGCTGCAATCGTAATGGGCTTCTTTTGATATTACAGTGCCACCACCTGTTTGACAGATCTGCTAGGTTTACATATAACATTTGGGGTGCATTTTAAAGGAGGGAAACAGAAAACCAAAACAATTTGTGTGTATCCAAAGTCTGGTTGCTTACGGCTAAGCTTTGTTTATACCAGACTACTGTCTCTGAGGTTGTTGAGGGGAAAGAGACTGGATTCGGGTATTAGATTTGGGAGAGCACTGGGATTACTATAATACACTCCCCCAACGAACACGCACACACACCCAGCTCTCAGAGCCCAGATTAAGTGTGTCTGAAGACTTCGGCCATCTTGACAATGCAAAAAAGTGGGTAGAGTTCACTGTGGGAACCATTAGTCCATTGGTTAGGGTGTCCTGATGGGTCATTCCCATGTACTAGCTAATGCCAGACATAAACATGGCACCCCCAGGCACCCACTTTAGAACACGTCTATATCTGAGCAAGATAAGAAGAGGACTGAACCTGCCATCTGCAACCTTTGTACCCAAGACAAAGAAGTGCAGTAGCACAAGCTGTGGTGTGTATGTTATGTGGCTGATGTAGGCTGTGCCTCAAAGTGACTCTTGTGTATGAAGTCTGTGATGGGGATAGACCCAGGTAAGCTGAGGCCACAGTGGCTAGGTGCTTTGGCTGGCAGAGACTGTTGCTACTTGAGTCTTGTGCACACAGGGCAGAAAAGAGTCTGTGGTGGGTGGGTGCTTTGGTTGCAGGATGATTTATCCCATGGTGGCTTTCGTGTATGGAGGCTGTATCAAACAGAGGCTGCGGTAGGTAGGCACTGAGGAAGTAGTTTGTGGCAGTGAAGACAGATGATGACAAAGGCTGTGGCTAGAGTGTGCTGAGCTCTTGTTTATAGAGGCTGTGGCAGGCAGGCATTTAGGTGGGCGGTAGCAAATTCCATAGTGTGTGGTTATTGTTATTGGTGGAGGTTGTGGCTGACAGTGGGTGTTGTGTGTGGAGGCGGATGCAGGTCAGTTGCGAAGGCTGTTGTGAGCGAGTACTATGATTGACAGCTTTTATTTATACAGGCAGCAGCATGCAGCGTCTTCGGAGGGCAGGGCAGTAAAAGAGGCTGCAATGGGTGGGTGCTGTGCTTATTGAAGGCTGGTTCTCATGGTGTCTTTTGTGTATGGAGACTGTAGTGGGCAAAGGTTCAGGTGGGCAGAACAGAGGCCTCTGCGGGTGGGAGCTACATGGCTTTATAGATTAAGGAGTATACAGTGTTTTTTCTCTCCTTTTCTCTCAGTGTCTCTGATATAAAATAAAAAACGCGTGCAATCCAAGTGCTGCCCCTCACTTGTGTGTCATTTAATGAAGCCATTGTCCTGTTTTACTCTCTCTGTAGGACGCTTGCCACATTACCTACCAACTGTTGAGCTCCACTAACAGGACATAGTGATGGTACTGGTCGCCGGCCTGGCCAAGCGCCTGGCCACCTTCTTGACTGGCTTGATAGAGTGCGTGGGGTTTGCTGGTGTGTTCTTCGGATGGGCATCGCTGGTCTTTGTGCTTAAGCAAGAGAAATATTTTGCCAATCTCTGCACCACTGACAACTCAACCAGCTCCAACTCAACCAGCTCCAACTCAACCAGCTCCAACTCTACTGTGGAAACAGGTGAGTTAGTCAAATGGCTGCCATTAGTTAATTGTTGTATCAAGGGTCCCCAGGTCCTCCAAGGTGCAGTGGCAGAACCCTCCCTTTGGGCCAACACCAGGATTGTTTTTATCTTTCCATTTTACTGTACCTTGCATCTGAGACCTTGACGTGTGATGCATGGCTAGGAAGACGATGCAGAGGGATTTGTTGCAGTATTTTCCTGAGGTCCCAAATGTTGACCAAGGAGGGGGATGTGCCATACCAGAAGTTCAGGATACTCGGACTATAAAAGTGCTTTCATGGATAGCTTGAAGCTCTGTCATGGATTTGGCAATTGCAGTTCAATGTCTGACAGCAAGAAAGGGCTGGAGCTCACCATAGATTATCAGCGTGTGGGTTCAGGAGATCGCCCTACATATACAAGGAGCTGGCCAAGAGGTGATGCCTGAGAGGGAAGATGTTCCACATCTGAATAGTAACAGCGTGGTACCATGTGTTCTGATATTTGTATGACTTTTTATACCAGGCTTCTCCAATGAGCAGCATGTGAGCTTGTGGTAGTCAAGTCAAAATATACTTTTATTTGATTCATTAAAAAAATCATAAAAGGATGGACAACCATCATAAAACGCAGTGCTTTGGAATATACATTTTTAAAAACCTAAAAAGACTTAAAGTTGATGTCAGAATAAGGAGATACTTATTTTAAAAATAATGACGAATATAACAATGCATTTGGGAGAAATCTGCTAATTAGTTGGCTGCTTGGCAGGGTCGCATTTTGCCAGTTCTTTTGCTGCGATTTTCCATAGTATTATGGCTCTACAGGACAGAGGAATTGACGACCCTCCGAGACATTTAATGACCGCTGCTCTACATGTTCTTGTTTGTTCCTTCCTTAGAGCCTCCCGGAGAATGGATTTTCGGGCTTCCAATAAAAAAGAGCAAGTACATAGAAAATGTAGTAGTGACTCTTCCCCTTGACCACAGAGACGACACTCCTTGGATGGCCATATTTGTTTCCATTTTGGGATCAAATCCTTTGAGGGGAAAGACCCCATGCGTATCAAAGTCAGATAATGTTTTTTCTGATGGGAGAATTGTTCCAAAAGGTATTGTTGCGGCTTCAGCCTCTCGTAATCCTTTATCACAGCCAGGCATGATGTTTTTTTGCGAAGGACGTTTTATCAGTTAATAAAGAGGTCCGTTTGATAGCGTTATTGACTACGATTTAAAAACCGGAGTACGTTGTGAGGGTGAGCCAAGCATCCTCTAGCTGTAATGCCGACAGGGATTCCTTCAGGGCTGCTGTGGTTGAGTTAGCGGCTCTTTTGGTTTTCAATCTCGACCCAGCAATAGTGGGCTAGGGTGTTGTCTTCTGCCTCCCTCATCCTCTAGCTGTATTGCCGACAGGGATTCCTTCAGGGCTGCTGTGGTTGAGTTAGCGGCTCTTTTGGTTTTCAATCTCTACCCAACAATAGTGGGCTCGGTGTTATCTTCTGCCTCCCTCATCCTCTAGCTGTAATGCCGACAGGGATTCCTTCAGGGCTGCTGTGGTTGAGTTGGCGGCTCTTTTGGTTTTCAATCTCGACCCATCAATAGTGGGCTCGGGTGTTCTCTTCTGCCTCCCTCATCCTCTAGCTGTAATGCCGACAGGGATTCCTTCAGGGCTGCTGTGGTTGAGTTAGCGGCTCTTTTGGTTTTCAATCTCGACCCATCAATAGTGGGCTCGGGTGTTCTCTTCTGCCTCCCTCATCCTCTAGCTGTATTGCCGACAGGGATTCCTTCAGGGCTGCTGTGGTTGAGTTAGCGGCTCTTTTGGTTTTCAATCTCGACCCATCAATAGTGGGCTCGGGTGTTATCTTCTGCCTCCCTCATCCTCTGGCTGTATTGCCGACAGGGATTCCTTCAGGGCTGCTGTGGTTGAGTTGGCTAGGCTCTTTTGGTTTTCAATCTCTACCCAACAATAGTGGGCTCGGGTGTTATCTTCTGCCTCCCTCATCCTCTAGCTGTATTGCCGACAGGGATTCCTTCAGGGCTGCTGTGGTTGAGTTGGCGGCTCTTTTGGTTTTCAATCTCGACCCAGCAATAGTGGGCTCGGGTGTTATCTTCTGCCTCCCTCATCCTCTAGCTGTAATGCTGACAGGGATTCCTTCAGGGCTGCTGTGGTTGAGTTGGCTCGGCTCTTTTGGTTTTCAATCTCTACCCAACAATAGTGGGCTCGGGTGTTATCTTCTGCCTCCCTCATCCTCTAGCTGTATTGCCGACAGGGATTCCTTCAGGGCTGCTGTGGTTGAGTTGGCTAGGCTCTTTTGGTTTTCAATCTCGACCCAGCAATAGTGGGCTCGGGTGTTCTCTTCTGCCTCCCTCATCCTCTAACTGTAATGCCGACAGGGATTCCTTCAGGGCTGTTGTGGTTGAGTTGGCGGCTCTTTTGGTTTTCAATCTCGACCCAACAATAGTGGGCTAGGGTGTTATCTTCTGCCTCCCTCATCCTCTCGCTGTAATGCCGACAGGGATTCCTTCCGGGCTGCTGTGGTTGAGTTAGCTAGGCTTTTTTGGTTTTCAATCTCGACCCATCAATAGTGGGCTAGGGTGTTCTCTTCTGCCTCCCTCATCCTCTAACTGTAATGCCGACAGGGATTCCTTCAGGGCTGCTGTGGTTGAGTTGGCTAGGCTCTTTTGGTTTTCGATCTCGACCCAACAATAGTGGGCTAGGGTGTTATCTTCTGCCTCCCTCATCCTCTAGCTGTAATGCCGACAGGGATTCCTTCAGGGCTGCTGTGGTTGAGTTAGCTAGGCTCTTTTGGTTTTCAATCTCGACCCAGCAATATTGGGCTAGGGTGTTATCTTCTGCCTACCTCATCCTCCAGTAGTATTTTACTAGGGCGCCTTGTCTGGCCATAATCAGATTTTTAGACCATATTCTAGGCGGATTTGTGCCTGTGAGGTGTATAGCGGAATTAAGAACAGTCTCTTAAATAGTATAGATTGTGCTGTATTTAGGACTGTGGCATCTTTAGTATTCAGAATTTCTGAGCCGTATGAAATAGAAGGTAACATTTTTGCAGCAATCACTTTAAGCAGGTGGGCGGTGGAGCATCCTATAATTTTTTTCCTTAGAGTTTTAAAAGCAAACAACAGTTGTTTGGCTTTCAAGCGACCTTGGTCCAAATGTGATTTGAAGTTGAGTTTACAATCTAGCTGAAAGCCCAGGTATTTATAGCACGTAACCCTTGTCAATTGATGCTCACCCAAATTCCAGGAAAAAGTTAGAATTTTCGGTGTTTTAATAGATTTCGAGAAACACATAACTTTGGTTTTTTTCATGGTTAATCGTGAGTTGGTTCGAGGTGGCGTAGTCTCCTAGTTCTGTGATCAGTTTCTGTAGGCCTATGGGAGTTTGTGCTAGCAGGACGATGTCATCGGCATATTGGACACAAGGGATCGGTTTTTTTCCCAATTTTGGAGGGTCTGCTTGGATTAACCTGAGGCGCTTATCAAGATCGGAGGTGTAAATGTTAAATAGGCAGGGTGCCAGTACGCAACCCTGTTTTAGCCCATTGGATGTTGGAATTTTGCCGGTTAAACTGGACCCATCTCCTTTCTTGATTTGTACCCACGTAGGTGAGTATAGATTGATGATGGCCATCAGGAGTCGTGGCGGAACCCCCCAGTCTTGCATTTTTGCCCATAAGTTGGCTCTTGAAACTTTGTCGAAAGCTGCTTTTAGGTTGATAAAGCAGGCGTACAAGGGCCTAGATTTTGCAAATGACTTATTGGCTATGAGAGTAACCGCTGAAATATTGGTGAGGGTGCCCATCCCTGCCCGAAATCCAGTTTGCGTGTAAGGTATTAAGTTTGATCTGCTGACCCAAGCCTCTAGCTCAACCAAAAGATTAGATGCGTATAGTTTCGCCTCCACATCTATCAATGTGATTAATCTGTAATTGGAGGGATCCGAGCGGGAACCCGACTTGTGGATTGGGTTAAGGATACTTCCTTTCCAGGACTCGGGAATCAAACCGCATGTTATGGCTTTGTTAAAAAGGGGAGTCGGGAGGCGAGAAAAAAATGGAGGGTCATGCCGAAACAGGGCATTTGGTAGTCCATTGGGGCCTGGAGCTCCCTCCGGTTTTAGGTTTTTTATTATCTTTAGTACTTTTTCAGCAGAAAAAGACTCTGAGTCTTGAGACGGTTCATGGGTCAGTGTGTTGTTGGCTTGTCCTCCGCCGCCGGCCCTATTTGCTGTTATTGTTCCGTTATTCGGGGCAATTGGAGATCGAGTTTCGTTGTATAGATGTTCAATGTGGGCTCTCTAAGTTGTATCCATTACATCTGAGTTATGATGTCGATTCCTGCCATTAGTTAACTGATTAATTTGTTCCCAGAAACGCTTGGAGTCCCTTAATTTACATGCATAGAGCAGTTTTGCCCATATGTGTTCATTGTACTCTTTTTTGGCCAATCTTATGTCCCTATTGTGCTCCTTTCTTGCTTTTGCAATTGTGATAAGGATTCCCTGGTGGTGTTCTGGTCCCCGTGATCGTAATTGTCTGATGTACTTATTTAGTTACGTTTTTGTTTCCTCGAGCGTTTGGTGTACCAGGCTGCCCCCTTTAAAGTTCCTGCTTTATGGCCATGGACGTGCTTGGAAAATTTGTTATTTATGACATGGATGAAGGACTCCCAGGCCTTTATGCTCAGTGTTTCTAGATTCGATCTTTCCAAAAGGCCGGAGTATATACATGTGGTATCCTCAATGTTTTCCTTTTTCCAGCAGAGGCGTTTTAAGTTATAACATTGGGTTAAGGAAGACATCGCCTTTGGTTTCTCTGGAAGTACGAAACTACCTAGTAAAGTGAACGATTGTGGTAGATGATCGCTTTCTGCCCTATTTTTTATTTGAAAGTTCTCAATGTACGGGAAAAGGTCGTAATCCGTAAACGTGTAGTCGATGGTTGAGCATGATTTTTGGGTGACCCTTGTATGTGCTGGGGCCTATCTGTTAGGCTTTGACCATTGATCACTTGCATTGAGAGATCATTCAGGCGAGCTGCGCATCTCTTACCGAGGGAAACCTGTCGATTGGAGGCTAATATAGCCTCTATTGTGTCCTTACTGCAGTTGTGTTGTAAATTCATGTTGAAGTCACCCGACAGTATGATGTTAGCATCTGGGTAGGCTAGTTTTAGTGTTATTAGAGATGTGATTAGTTGTTCGATTCTTAAGCTCTTTTGCTTCGATGCCGGATGGATGTAGATGTTGAGTATAAGGAGAATGTGGAGCAACGAGGCCTTTAGTTTGACACATAACATCCAAGAGCAGTCTAGGTCTATTATAGAAGAGTGCCATGGGATTTCTGTTGAAATAAAGGTGGAGAGGCCCCCTTTTGCTCTATCGTATTTAGTTGCTCTTTTAGCCGGATTCTGAAATTCTTTGTAACCAATTATTGGAGAAGGGCTTTTCTGCCATGATTCTTGAAACAAAAGAATATTGTACTGTGTTATGAAATCCATGAAGTCAGGATTTTCTAGTTTTGTGTGCAGGCCGTGCACGTTCCAAGAACATATGTTGCAACCTTGGTATGTGTGTGAAGCTGTTGGGGTTGTTCATGCCTTTCCAGTGGGGGTAACTGTCATACTCGGGTGCCGGGAACCCGGGGGGTTGCTGGCTTCAGGATGGGCAAAAGTGATGGTTATTTTCCTGACCAAGGACTCTTTCTCCTTTGTGAGGCTGCGTAGATCTGGGCCTATTGCCCCTTTTAAGAAACACATTGAGTGAGGTGGTTGTTGTAATGGACTGGGATAGCAGGAAGGGACTATCTTTTTTAGCTCAATGCCCCATTTGGCAAACGTGTCCTTCTGCTGCCAGATCTGTTCGGTAGGAGTATTATTGGTGAATGTGGCAATTGTTAATTATTGAGCCGTGGGACTCGAGTTTTGTTCGAACTCAATGCTTTCGATATCATTGGAATTGATATGGCTCCAGGAGGGGATAGCTTTAAATAATTTGAGCAATGCAGTTCTGTTAAGGTAGTCATGCACTCCCCTTGAGACATATTGGAGGTTAAAAAACAATTCATTATTGTTTGGCGTGTCGTGCGGCCACTCTTTTACAGGGCTCCTTCTAATTTCGTTCTTCTCCGCCTTAGGCTCTGGGAAAATCGGAAATAAATCTCGGGGTTCCGGAGTGTTTCTTTGTATATGGATTTCACCTCCCCTATTTATTTCTAAATTACTGCCTACAATTGGGCCAATTTCCTGGGTCAAGGTGGCTTCCCCAGTCTTGTTTCCCTTGTGGTCGTTGAGGTGCACTTTACTGTTGATTGTGTGGCCTGAGTTTTTAGATTGTTTTTCACCTTACTTGCTGTAGGTTTGAATAAACTATATATTTTTTCTGGCGGAGGTGGCTCCCTTGAGTTGAGAATTGAAGTGCTTTGGATGACAAACGGTATAGGAGGTGAAGTCGATTGCTCTTTGGGCCTGGCTGATTCAATGCTATTTTGTGGTACTTTGTCATCTTCAGGAATTCCGTTTTGAACAGATCTTAGCCGAAATTGATCTGGTGCCTGGCTTGTGTGTTTGGTCTTTCTGGACTTTCTCAGTAGTTTTCTTTCGTTTAGTTAGTGTCTTGGATACTTTTAGTTGTCTTGATGGAGACTGCTTACATTGAGCTTGAAGTGATAAGTCCAAAGCACCGGAATTGTCAAGTGTGCTTGGTAGATTAGGTGAAGGTGTAGTTGACTTGCTTAGTTCGGTTGGTCTGAGGATTGAACTCGTTTTGCTGGTTTTAAACCCCACAGGGGAGTTAAGACCGTCCAAGACCTTTTCCTTCGGCGCTTCTTTTTCAATCTCTATTGGTGTTGGGGACTTAGTCAAAACTTCTCTTGTTGTAACCAGTAATTCTGTCAATAAGGTTGGCACGGAGGCTAGTTTATCGATGATTTGGGTGCAGTGGCATTGACACATTTGGTAAGCTGTTTCCCGGTCTCGCTGCACCCTCAAGATCATCTCGTTGAAGCTATACAACTTTTGTTCCACCCCTTGAACATGAATGGCAAGAATGTTCAGGAGGTTGACTTGGGTATCCAATTTGTCTGCGTGAAGAGTCATTGCTTTGCTGATGGTGTCCATTGTGTTTAGCAGGTGAGGCCAGACTGAGGACGTGGAAGGGCGATTTTGTTCTACTGGTGATTGGCGAGCACGGTTTTCCAAATGGTGAATGTGCCCTGTGGGTGGTTCGCTCAGCCGGCCAGAGAATATGGTGGGTGATACCTTGTTTTGGGAAAGCGGTAAATAGGTGGAGAATCCTGGGTAACTTGATTGGCTTGAGATCTTATTGTCTACTTTGCCCTGACTGAGGTCCTGGCAGTTGTACTTATCTATTTCCGGTGAGCGGGACAATGAATCAAATTTATCTTGATTATAGGTATTTGATTTGGAGTTCCGCCGACAGGCAGGGGAGAGAGCTCCGGACATCAAGGGGCTCGGGGTGATTATATTCGACTGATGTGATGACTCCCTTTTGGTGTGCCCGTTTGGGCTGCTGTGTCCGCTATAGCTAGATGAAGATTGCTGTTGCTGGGACAGGGAGGGCATACCCAAAATTGGCGAATGAAAGTGAATGAGAGCCTCAGTTACCTGAAAAGGATTACTTTGGCAGATTTCTGAAAAGAGGAGGGCTTTAGGTGTTTGTAATTGGGGGTGTTTGGTGTCTTTGTGCTTATCACGCGTGGAATCCAATCCCATATGCAGGGGTTCTTTCGTTTCCTTCCTTTTAACCTCGCTGTTGGTGACACTTCTGTCACCTAGACCGATCGAATTGTCCTCTTTTTGGAGGTCTTTATCAGCGTTAGTTGGGATATTTGTATTGGTAACTTTGGAATGATTGGGCACGTGTCGATTCCGATTTTCCTCAGTAGTTTTTATTGCTACCTTTAGAAAGTCTGTAATCAATGCCCGTTTGCTGCTGTTCGAGCAGGAGTTATGCCTGTTTAAAGCTGAACAAATTGTTTTCTTGCTTCCAGAGTGCTTGGCTTGGGGGGTAGAATCTACTGTTTTTTTTTCTGTTGTTTCTGCTGTTTCCATGGTGCTTGCCTCGACGGCTGGTGCTTCTGTTGTAGCTGCGCACCCGTGCCCTGCTTCTGTAATTAATATGTCCTCTGTGTTTAGCTGGCCCAGGACTGTGGAAGGATTACCGGGACTGACATACATACAGGCTCCCTCCTTGCCCTTGTCCTCGTCCTTCCCCTCCACTTTTACGATTTTTGAGGTAGTTTGTGGGAGTTTATCCTTTTTTTCCCCTCCTCTTGTTCTCCCGGACCGCATTTCCGGGTTTTATGCTGGGTTTGTAGACTTTTCAGGCTTTTAAGGATATGATTCCAGGGGCTGGTTTCTGGTGTCTTTGTGTCTGAACTGGGGCGCTCGAAGCTCCTGACGGCAGGACCCCTTAGCCTCTAGATTCAGTGACAATGAAGAAACTGTACTCTCAAAGGGTATAGGATTTGTTCCTACATCTACGAATGACCCATTTCTACTAAACACCAAACTGGCACAATTTTTCAGGAAGTTAAAACTCTGCAATCACTTCGGTGAACCCAATGACGAGCAGAGTGAAAAGTCCAACACTGGTCTTAGGAAAAAGTCCAAATTTGTGCCTCCCACTCAGACAATCCCCTGTCACATACTAGCGTTTGAGCAGGCAGTTCTCAAGGAGATAGAAGAAATCAATTAAAAAAAAGAAAAGGGCTTTCAGAACCTTTCGAACCGGGAACGAACAGCATTGGAGAAACTAAAAAACACTGAGCTTACAATAAAGCCAGCCAACAAAGGGGGTGCGATTTTCCTGATGAACAAATCTATGTACCAGGAGGAGTGCAACCGCCTTCTCTCCGATGCCACCAGCTATGAGAAATACTCGGACGACCCAACACGTTGCCTCTCCACTAAGATCAAGGGTATGGTGGACGAAGCATTGTGTAACGACTGGATTACAAAACAAGAGGGTGACTTCTTGGTGATGAGTCCCCCAGAACACCGTAACAAAGATTCATAAAGAGAAGGCACCTCCACCAGGCTGACCAATTGTATCTGGGATCGGATCAATTCTCGAGCCGCTATCACAGTTTTTTGATTGGTTCCTTAAACCTGTCGTACAAAAATCACAATCCTACCTACGAGACACAAAGGATGTGCTCTGCCTCTTGAGAGACTTGGAAACCAATAATTCGGAAGATCTATTAATCACCATGGATATAGAGGCATTATATACGAGTATTCCCCAAATGCGCACACTAGAAGTTATTGAACACATTCTATTGAACACAGAATTGAACTTCCTCACAACACTTCATCATGAAATGTGCTGAGGTAGCCTTAACTGAGACGTTTTTTGAATTTGAGGAAGTGCTGTACCACCAGATCACTGGTACATCTATGGGCAGCACATTTGCTCCTAGCTTAGCATGCCTTTACGTGCACCAGTTTGAGGAAGAACATATCTTTCATGCAAGCAACCCCTTCACGGAAAAACTGAGGACATGCAAACGGTATATTGACGATGTCTTTATCGTCTGGGGAGGGAATGAGGAAACAGCCAAAACCACCGTGGAATGGGTCAATACCAAAGACCAACATCTTAGATTCACCCACTCTTTTAGCAAAGACCATGGTATTTTTTGGGATCTAGACATCACAATGAATGCAGATGGCATTGGCACAAGGGTACACAACAAACTAAGAGACAAGAATAGCTTACTTCTATATGAAAGCTTTCACCCAAAGGCCCTGCAGAACAACTTGCCGGTAGGCCAATGCCTCTGGGTGCGCAGAAACTGTTCAGAGACCTACATTTTCATAAAGTATGCCTTGATTAAATTTCCTACATCATGAGAATTTTATCACCGCAGCTATCTTTAGTGACCCACAATGAGCCACACTCCCACCCAATGGGATCCACTTAGAAAGACAAGCACTCGCCTGTCCACTCTCTTCCAGTCACCCGTTCCCGGCACAATCTACCACATTTGCGCTTTATTTGATCACTGTGCAACTCACGTTGGGTTCTTTGACCCACCGTTAATGTTACCATTTGTATTTACTAACATGCAAATACCCCAGTAACTGGGGAATCTCTGTGGTGCCTATATGTGTGCCAGTTACTCCTGTGCACTATACATCAATGGAAACAGTATACCTTTAACCCCTTCGATGCTGATGACGAGCTCAGCTCGTCATCAGCCACGGTGGTCGTGTGCGGATGACGAGCTGAGCTCGTCATCTAACGCGGCTTTTAGAAAAAAGCAGCGTAGCGGAAAAATAACCGCCGCAGCGATGCGGTTAAATACTAAACATGAAGGATTCCTCGCTCCGTGACAGTGCACACTTTTTTCTACAGAATCATGCCCATAATTCGGCATCAACGCGCATGCACTTCAGGCAGACACTCCTGAGCTCCCGCGCCCAGTCGCCAGATGACGCGGGCTCCGCCCTGGGTGCTACATGACCGAATGCACGCATAACAGGAGGCCAGGGTCTCTCACCGGAAGCCCATATTTGGCAGGTCAGGCAGCAGTCTTGATCTTTTAGAGCGTGACTTTTGAGACCCCGGATCTGACACTCCGACGGCCTAGTAGACATTAATTTACCATTATTGGCCCTAATTACCTAGTGCTAACACTATATTGACGGATGTCACACCACTTACTCCACATCGAGGAGAGGAGGAGCACACACATAGGTGCAGCAACGGAGATCGCATCACATATCAGTAACAGGGCCGGACTGGGAACCAGAACCGGCCCTGGCAAAGTGCTCGGCCGGCCCCCCTCCCCCCCTCCGGGAGGAGAGGGGAGGGGGGAGAGGTGCGACCGCGCTCTGTGACAGGGCCGGTTTTCGGCCGTTTTTGTTACAGGGCCGTTTTTGCAGCATAACTGCCCTGTAACAAAAACGGCCCCAGGGGCCCAAAACCGGCCCCCAACCATGCGGCCCACCGGGGAATTGCCTGATGCCCTCAACGGCCAGTCTGGGCCTGATCAGTAAGAGTATGAATGTGTGATAGAATGTGTCACCATTTTCCTTTTCAGGTACTTCGATTCTGAAAATACTGTGGAACTTCATTTGTGTTCCACTAAGTAACTACCAACATCTTGTAAACACCTGGCATTATGTTGTTTTTTCTCCTCATTATTTTCGTTTTAGCACTGGACCAAAGGGGTCTCCAGGCTCACCCTCATATGGCGCACTCTGTCCCATCTTTAGGGTAAGCAGTGTGGAGAAACACTTCTCCATTGTTCTTCTAGTGCACAGATGACTGACACTAATTGCTGCACTCATAGCCACTCACAAATAGTGTTCCTGCAGGAAATCCTATTCTATATCATGTGCTATGTTTCATTATACATCTTCATGTTATTTCTTTCAGGCTTTAGATACCGAGGCCATATCGCAGTGGAGTGTGATCCTAGTCACCCCACACAGTGGATACCCTCTCACCACAGTTTGGTAAGAGCGGAGCCTGTAGTTTTTTCACTTAGGTCCTGATGAATGCCGCGGACCCTACTGGGCCATCTGGCAGAAACATGTCGACCCTATTGACATCGGTGGGGGGACAATAACATCCCCAACACACTGATTACCCTATTTTTAAACTCCATATGGATGCCAGCAGTATTAAATTTAATTTGACATCTGTAATAGCTTTTTACGCACCTCCCTCCCCCACCACTCACGGGGCTCTCGCGCACACACACGCGTGCACACACAGATCCCCCCCTCACCGTGCTCTTTTCCGGCGCATCTCCACACGCGGGGCACTTCTCTGGATTTTCACGCTACCGTGGGGCTCTCCCTCCATGATGGGAGCCCCGCAACAACGAGCATCACCGGCCTCTTCCGGCCGCGTCACAGGCCCCGCCCATGTCACGGGCAAGGATGCCTGACTTCCTGGTTTCACCCCCGCCGGCAAAACTGCTTCTTCGGCGTAAACTGGGCGGCTCGTTTTCTATAGGAAACCCCTCTTTCCTTTCTTCCGTCCTGTGCCAGTCAATGCTAGGCAACACACTGCATTTCAAGAGGCCACAGCTCGCCCTCGAGAAGTCTGTTTGGCCTTGTGATCCTCCCATGGCGGCCCCCGCACTGCCTCTTGTTTTTTTTTCCGGCCGCCAATGCTTTTCTTGTTGCCACTTTGGTGCTGAAGGTAGACAGGAGGTGGCACGCGCGGACAGGAGATGTGCACTCCGTACGCGTGCACATCTCTTGTCTGTGAAGGTAGGCGTTTCCTCTGCCGTTGCTAGGACGAAGTGTTTGCGTTCCAGAATGGGAAGCACCGCGGGCTGGACTAAGAAACTGCTTCCAGGGGAGAAAACATTCAAACACTCCCCTAAAGTCCTTGTTATTGCACGGAGGCAGCCGAATATGCTATGATTCTGTTTTTATGACAGAAAAAAGAACTACAGGGGAGACAGGTGGCGGCGTCATTCTTTTCCAGCCGTTTTGTATTTTACGATTCAGTGCGCTACCCCTATGTAATTGTACTGGTTGAGTCCGGCCGGCGTTAACCTCCAGCAGTAATGTGCGGTGCTATGACCGATGAGCAGCGGCAGGGCGGAGGCAGTTGGTACTGGAGTGCGCTATACCAGTGTACTGTACACTACTTGACCTGAGCACCGGGCAGCGGTAAAGGCTGACACCCCCCCGGGCTCCAAGACGAAACGGAACCGCTGCGGCATCTGCCGATAAGAGCGCCGTGCACCTACATCTGCGGCTCCTTGACATGGCAAGGGCAGCGTGGACCACTTCCTAGAGAAGTGGGGTAGTGGCGATACCGTACGTTCTCCCAGAGCCAGGCAAGTGCGGCGCTATTAGAATGTACCATTACGGGTAAAGGGTTTGTGTGAGCATAGTGGGATTCGTTGTGAACAAGGGGACACGACTTTGTGGGCTTACGGGATGCAGGTGCGAGGAGGAAGTGTTCGTGTGCGCAAAGACGAAGCTGATACGGGGAAAGGGGTGCTAGTGTCAGCTAGTGGATGCATGTCTTTGCACGGGTTGCTGGTGCTTGTATAAGGGAAGCAGGGTTGGCAAGGGGTTATATATCTTATGGCGATGGGCCACCAGATTTGCACGGGGGATGCTGATACCTGGCAGGGAGAACGCCGTAGACAAGGATGCGCGGATGCTCACTAGAGGCCATGTGCTGATGTCATAAATGGCCGTGATGCTGCAGCTGCTGATGATTCAGCATCCTTGGCTGCGCAGCCCTCGTGGGCCAGGTGTTGAAAGGCTGCAGTCGGCAGAGGTGTGCCATTGAACCCTGCCCCCGAGGGTTTGCGGGCCGAGCTAGGCGAGAAAACACGAGGAGAATAATCCGCCTCATAGGTGGTGGCAAGTGAGCACAGCTCAGGAATATACAGTCCTGCCATGCAGTTGTGACTTCATGGTCCGTTGGCCCCACAGAGCAGGTGTGCTCTGCGCAGTGACAACAGTCACACCCCTGTAGTGGGCTCAAATGACATGCTTCATTGTCACTTAAATGATACTAGCACAGACGACTTCACACTATAGCAGGGTGGCGCAATCACATTGTAATTGTAATTGCATTTATGTAGCGCTTACTACCCCTGACGAGGCGTCGAAGCGCTTAATTCTGTGCCATGCATCGCGCAATCTTTACATGTCCACGTGAGTGAAATATTCTTTTGGGCTTATCGGTATTTGGGATGAGCCATCATTTATGTGTTCCAAGTTCCGGCCCTCTTAGCTACATGAATATGTACTTCTCTTCTGTTGGTACATGGCTCGAGAGCAACACGCCTCTTGTGTTTTTTTTTTATTCTCTGGAAGAAGTGGGTTGTGCATGACTTCGCGTTGTGTACAAGTTAAACACTCAGCAGGAAGATATTTCATTCCTTTGTAGTGCAACACTTACATTTCAACGGCAGTTGAGTCTGGTTGCTATTTTTTGACTTTCGTCTGGTGATGTACACACATTTTAAAGGTGAAAATCATACGAATTCTACTGTTATAAAGAGTAACTTCTACCAATGTATGTTATAGGAAAGAAATAATTTTGGAAACAACCTTGCTTTGACTATTTAAAAATTGCTTCCACTGAAAGACCTTTCCCACGTGTCGTGTCACTTGATCGTTTATGGGCACTGCGGCAGGTCCCAACCACTGCTCCTCTCCTAGCCAGCCACTCCGTGGGCGCGGGCTTCCAGCAGGAAACGGAAGTCCGCACACACACGTCTTGTTTCAAATGCAGCTCTTTATTGGACTTTGGCGCTGTGCTTGCACAAGAGCTGTCACGTGACGTAAAAGAAGTTTTAGAAGCGGCTGTCACCTCACAGACGAGAGGCCTCCTGTAGCAGCTGGTGAGCCCCAGACTTCAAACATAAATCATTTACCTGAAGACGCCCGTATCCTGGGTCTTTTAGAAACCCCATTCTACCCCTGTGGTCCAGGCATTGCTTAATTTAAGGATGCTTCCCCCCCGCCCTCCACCCACCCCCCCAACCCTGCATTGATGCCTGAGTGAGGTGCCCCTACACGCCCTCTGCTGCCCTGAAGCTCAGCTCTCCAGTCCACTCGCCGACAGTGAACTGTGTGCCAGTCACCCCAAGCCTCTACTCTAGGAGCTTTCTCGAGCTACATCCGGCTAGATTCCTGCCGAACAACCTAGCAAAGTCCGTGCGAGGATTGTATTATAGTGTATGTACCGCAGTGTTTACTCGCTGAAGATGCCAGTGAGAGCTGTGCGTCCTTTGCACCCAGGGCATTAAGTGGGACGAAAAAACGAGGGAGGGGGGCTTGAAAGGTAGGTGACGCTCTGAGTGCAGCTCCTGCTATTGTGATTGATGCTGGATGCTACACGGTGTGTCTGAGTCGCAGCGGCCGTCACATGTCATTCTTACTGCTCTCTGCCGGGGATTAATGCATCGCACATGCTTTCTGCACTTTAAGTGCTGTTTAAATGCACTCTGCTTCTTAAAATGTCTTCCCTCTTTATTGTGAGTAGGGTGTAGAATCCACAGTGCACTGCGAGGGGCTACTATTCTCCGTAGAACACCACAGTGTCTCAGTTAGGGCTGCGTGCCAATTTGGTTTCAGTTCGGCTCCAGGGCCCCTCACACTGGATCTTGATGTTTGTGCAAGATTTCCTTCTTCGTTAGCGGCGTCCGAATATTCTCACATTTTCCGATGGCCGATTATGCGATTTATTGACTTGTGTGGACTGCCATTCCTCTTTTATTCAGTGATGTTGTGCCACTAGGTGTGGAACAGGAGAACTACACTGCCAGCTTCTCCTAGTCACCCTCACACCATCACACCCCCTCACCCTCACTCACCCCCTCACCCCACACACCCCCTCACCCCCACACACCCCCTCACCCCCACACGCACACACCCTCACACACACACACCCTCTCTCACCCTCTCTCACCCTCTCTCACCCCCTCTCACCCCCTCTCACCCCCTCTCACCCCCTCTCACCCACCCTCACTCACCCTCACCCACCCTCACTCACCCTCACCCACCCCCTCACCCACCCCCTCACCCACCCCCTCACCCGCAACCATTCAACAACTAGTTCAAATATGTTCTCTCAATGTTTCAAGCTTTATTACAAATGTAACAAAACGATGTTAATATTTCACTTCTGTTCTAGGAGTTTTGTAACAATAAAAGACACAGAACATAATCTTCACAAGTTATTTACAAAAGTTTAAGCTATTGCCATTATAAATTACAATACCTTTTATTTAAGTATTAATTATGTAAAAAAAAATTAAAAGCCATTGTTATTTGTAATATCAATACATGTAAGTCACGTAAATACAACACATATTGCATTACAAGTGCTATATGTGTCACATTTGCAAAAATTATAACTATTGGCATTGTAAATGACAAAGCTATTAATTTCGCTATTTTCAAAAACAAAACCTAACTAAAAAATTTGTCATTTACAATTCCAATAGCTCAAACTTTCCTAATGCGAGACCTATTGCATTGCAAATGCTTGTTTCTGTAAGGGCCCCACCACTTTGTGTAGATAGTTCACTCACTAGGTCCTGAAGAATTGCCACGGATCACATTGACCAACGGGCATGAAACATGTCGACCTCTAGAGTAGAGCATAGCTGAACTGAACCAATATGTCAGAGAGTTGCCACTCTTATTGTTTTTAATCCTACCTGTTTTAGTCACTTTTCTAATACATCTACACCATCTAGACCACTCACAACCATATGGCAAAGGAACAAAAGATCTCCGCTAAAGAGCCCCTTTATGGGTGCTTGTTGGGTATTGCAGCGCCGACCCGACGAGGAGCTGGTCCATATGATGAAGCATGACACCTAGCTGGCTGGGTGTGTTAAGACCCTAGTTACGAAAGGAAGTATTTCCTTCCTATCCCTCTAGATCAGAGGTATTCAAACTTTTCCAGGTTGAGCCCCCCCAGCTGAATTCCCCTAGATGTTGGGCCCCCCCACCACCCGACCGAAACCTCGGGAATCCGGCACACCACATGATCGACTGCAACGCACACACCACGGGCCATATCCGGCAAACAATGCTCAACACAACAAGAGTGCCTAGCAAACTGCAGGCCTGTGAGTGGGTGTGGCGAAACGACAGAGGTGTACCACACAGCTCAAAACACAATCCTCCAAGGCAAAGGAAGTCATCACAACCCTCCCCATCCATCATGTACACCTTGTCATCCACCAACTCCCCCACCATTCATTCCTTCCCTCCATCTGTGCCCCATCCACATCCAAACCCCTTCAACCACTTGCAAACCCATCCACCATCCATCCCTCCATCCATCATCTCACCCATCCACCCCCTCACCCATCCATCCATCCCTTCACCCAATCCATCCCCTCACCAATCCATCCACTCTTCCACCCATCCATCCACCCACTCATCCATCCAACCACTCACCCCTTCACCCAAGCTATCCTCCCACTCATCCATCCACTCCTCCATTCATTCATCCATCCACTCCTCCATTCATCCATCCACTCCTCCACCCATCCATCCACTCCTCCACCCATCCATCCACTCCTCCACCCATCCATCCACTCACTCATCCATCCAACCACCCACCCTCTCACCCATCCAGCCATCCCCCCACCCACTCATCCATCCACCCAGTCACTCATCTGTCCACCCACTCAACCCCCCACTCATCCATCGACCCACCCATCCATCCCTCCCCCTCTCCACCCTCCCCCCACTCATGCATGCACTCTCTGACCCATCCATCTCCATGCTCCTCTCCTCGCCCATCTATGCACACACCTGCCCATCCACTCTGCCAATCATTCATCCATGTCCTCACTCATCCATCCATCCATTCTCCCCCTCTCTCTCCATTCCTCCCTCCCTCACCCAGCCACCCATCCCTCCATCCACCCATCCACCCACTCATCCATCCACTCATCCACTCATGAATCCATCCATTGACCTCTCACCCACCCCTTCACTCCTCCATCCATCCCCCCGTCCATCCACCCTCCTCAATCACCCATCCATCCCCACATCCAATCCTTCACTCATCCATCCATTCATTCACCCCTTCACCCATCAATACATCAATCCATCCATCCATCCATCACCTCTCTCATCCATCCATCCACCCACCGACTCGTCCACCATCCACCCCCCCATCGATCCATCCACCATTTCACTGATCCATCCATACCTCCACCCATCCATCTACCCTTCCAACCATACACACATCCATCCTCTCCCATCCATCCCTTCACTCATGCATCCATCCTCTCTCCCACCATCCATCCACCCCTTCACCCATCCATCCATCCCCTCACTCATCCATCCACCCCCCCACCCATACATCCACCATGTCACCCACACATCCACCATTCCACCCATCACTCCACCCATACATCCACCACTCCACCCATACATCTATTCACCCACATGGCAACATAACGGACGTCTGGTGGCCGGCTCCACCCGACATCCTTTGCTCTCCCTCTAGCTGCCTCTGTCTCCCTCGCTCTCCTTATGTCTCCCTCGCTATGCCTCCCTCGCTCTCCCTCTGTCTCCCTCGCTCTCCCTCTGTCTCCCTCGCTCTCTCTCACTATGCCTCCCTCGCTCTCCCTCTGTCTCCCTCGCTCTCCCTCTGTCTCCCTCCCTCTCCCTCACTCTGCCTCCCTCGCTCTCCCTCTGTCTGCCTGTCTCCCTCCCTCGCTCTCCCTCTGTCTGCCTGTCTCCCTCCCTCGCTCTCCCTCTGTCTGCCTGTCTCCCTCCCTCGCTCTCCCTCTGTCTGCCTGTCTCCCTCCCTCGCTCTCCCTCTGTCTGCATGTCTCCCTCCCTCGCTCTCCCTCTGTCTGCATGTCTCCCTCCCTCACTCTCCCTCGCTCTCCCTGTCTGCCTCAGTCTCCCTCGCTCTTCCTCGGTCTCCCTCGCTCTCCCTCTGTCTCCCTCGCTCTCCCTCACTCTGCCTCCCTCGCTCTCCCTCTGTCTGCCTGTCTCCCTCCCTCGCTCTCCCTCTGTCTGCCTGTCTCCCTCCCTCGCTCTCCCTCGCTCTCCCTGTCTGCCTCAGTCTCCCTCGCTCTCCCTCGCGCTGCCTCTCTCGCTCTGTCAGCCTCTGTCTCCCTCCCTCGCTCTCCCTCTGTCTATCTGTCTCTGTCTCCTTCCTCCCTCCCTCTCCCTCTTCATCTCACCATGTCTGTGTGTGCCCGGGCTGACACAGCTTCTGGGCACACACACACACTCAGCCAGCCAGCCGCACCCGAGCACTTCACACATCTTTAAGAGACCATTCGCATGCTAATGAGCTTTGTTCAGCTCTTAGACCCCTGCAGCCCCACTCTGACGGAAATCGCCCGCCCTCACAGAGAGTCTCTACATCGCGCTGCCACAGGGACAAAGGAACGGGCTAGGCACAAAGGGAAGATCGGAGTGGAGCGCGCGCCCCCCCTGGGATGGTGCCGCGCCCCCCTAGGGGGGCGCGCCCCACAGTTTGAAGAACCCTACTCTAGATCACTTGAGAGGCACATACAATCAGGGATTCCGTTCTCGTGTCTCATTGGTGTAGACAACTGAGGAACGGCATACCTTTAGGTGGTATTACTTGATAGGGCATGTATGCTGGAGCTCCATAAAAATAATAATAATAATAATAATAATGAGTCTTGTAAGAGCGCGAACAGCTACCTCACATGGAGGTGTCCCGGCGCTATGAGAACATACTAGCCATGAGTCAGGTGGCAGATCTTAGCATAGTGTAGTAAATAGCCAGGTTTTTAGCAGTCGTTTAAAACAAGTTTCAGAAGGGGCCTGTTGTAATGCAGGAGGGAGAGAGTTCCATAGCCCCGCCACATTGGCCGAGATGGTTCTTCCACCCAGCCGCACTCTTTGCGCTCGGGGGTCCACAAGCTGCACCCGCCCATTGGAGCGGAGGGTCCTCGACTGGTGATACCTAGGTAGCCTGGCTCTCAGATAATTAGGACAGATGCCATACAGGGACCTGAAGGCCAGCGTCAAGGTTTTAAACTTGATCCTACTGGCCACTGGAAGCCAGTGCAGTGCCCGAAGATGCGGAGAGACAGGGTGCTTGAAGGGAATACACCTCAACAGTCTCGCAGCCGCATTCTGCACCAACTGTAGGCGCTGGATTGAATATCGGGGAAGACCTAGATAGAGTCCGTTGGCGTAGTCCAGCCTCTATGTAACTGTGGCATGGACTACAGTCTTACGACACTCTTCTGGTAGAAGTCTCAGGATCTTGCGCAGATTCCTCAGCTTGGATAGACAGCATCCTGCTACCTGCCAAATATGAGAATCAAAAGAGAGACTGCTATCCCAGCGGACTCCCAGGTTTTTTGCGCTCTGGCTCGGTGCCGGGGACATCCCCATTTCCACCGGCCACCAAAACTCTGCAGGGGGGGGCGATCCCTTGCCAAAGAAAAAGCCCTTTAGTCCCTCTCCTTATGATGCCTCATTGGGTTAGCCAGTGTTCTCCCTGGCCTTTCTCCTTCCCTTTCACCATTTCGCCGGGCTATGGCGTACTTCCCTAGGTAATGCGCTTCTTGTGCAGCTGTCTCTTTAAATTCATCCAGTAATTTTGCATGTTTTGTGAGCTAGTCTGGGTATGTTTTTCGCGCTGCATATTCTCCAATGCTGTTAGGTCTGCTTCTATATGGGTTAGTGTGTTACGGAGATCCAGTAGTACACCTTCATGTTGGATATTGTAGGAAAGTGGGTTTCTGTTGCAGTAACCCCCCCACTTTTTGCAAGACTACTGATGCACATTTCCTTGGTGTGCCCTTGGTTCCTGCAAATCAGGTTCCCAGGGCCTATGTTCTTCCCCCAAAACGAACTCAATTGGCATCTCTGGCCACAGGTCAGCCCCTGGTAAATGGTACCACAGGTACCCAGGGCACTGTGACCAGGGAAGACCGCTAAGGACTGCAGCACTTATTGTGCCACCATTGGAGGCCCTGTTCCCTGACACTCGCACACTGCCTTGGCAGGCTGCAAGTCTTGGGGCAAAACAAAATGAAGAGTCGACATGGCACACATCCCTGTGTACCAAGGCCACAAAACACTGCCCTGGCATACATCAGTCACCCCTCTAGCTGGGTGCCCTATGCCAGTGGTGAGGGTACAGGTGAATAAGCCTGTACCCCTACAGTACCCAGGTCTATCCTGGGCACTGTAAGTGCAGAGCTGCCATTAAGAGTATATGGTGCTGAGAGTTTGTCATTACGAACTCCACAGCACCATAATGGCTACACTGAAGACTGGGAAGTTTGGTATCAAACTTCTCAGCACATTAAACCCACACTGATGCCAGTGCGGTATTTAATGTAAAATGCACAACAGAGGGAATCTTAGAGATGCCCCCTGAAACTAACCAGCGTCCTGACTGAGAGACTGCCCAGGCTGCCACACAGCAGACATGTTGCTGGACCCCTGGGTCAAGAGCCAGTTGCTCTCATGGGCCTGCAACAATGCACATCCTGGGGCGAGGTGCTAGGCCTCCTCCCCCTGGATGGGCAGGGAAAGCTTCAAAGGTAGTCCGCCTTTGTGAGCTTCTCCAGACCACTTGCTGTATTCAGCAACTGGCCCCCACCGGTTCTGACCCCCACTATGGCGGGTGGATCGGTGGGAAAACCAAAGTGAGGAAAGGGGGTGTGCCAGCCTCTGCCAACCCCAGCCCCACCCCTCAGGTGGGGGAGGCGAGGTGAAGCACAACTCCGGGCTCTCGCCATCTTGAGGATGGGGAGCCCTACCCAATCGGGACTAAACACCTGCCCTACTCCCACTGGAGAGTGGCAGGATAGAGGGTGTGCCCACCCCAGGGAAGGGACCCATTGGTCCCTGACCTTTACCTACCTGTAACGCCGCTAAATTCAGTATTTAGGGGCACCCCTAACCTTTCTTCCTCAGATCCCGATTCCAAAACTACAAGAAGAAAGACCACCAGCCGTGCAGCTGCTAACAAGAGGACGACACCAACTGACTTGGCCCCAGCCCTACCTACCTGTCGACCCTCCAACCTGCTCCTGCTAATTCCCGGCATCTCCTGTGTTCTGGAACCTCAAAAACCCTGGAGGACCTGACTGCCTTGTTAAACTAAAGACTGGGACTCCCACGAGCAGTGGTTCTGCTCAAACATCTACCATCCTGGAACCGCAAATCCAGCACACTTTCCTCCCGCCGAGCCGGCCTGTGCCAGAGTGAACAAAGATCATGAGGACATCCCCCCGGAGACTGTGACCAAGAATCTAGCACCCAAGGACTCCTCTTGATGCTCCAAACGACGCCTGCAGCCTCAACTCCAGGGACCGCGACCAGCAGAGGGTAAGATTTCCTGATGCCTAAAGACACCCCTGCTCCCGGCGCCCCACAGCCCCCTGTGCCCAACTCCTGGGTGGCTATCCAACCTACAGCTTCCCAATTTACCCCTCGAAGTGGTGGTCGCACCTGAAGAATCTCCGTCCCAGAGCTTAGTCTTTGTTCGTCACGCAGCTTTCCCATTGAAATCCATTGGGCGCCCGACGGCCCAAAAGCACCCTGCACCCAGCCGCCCCAGTGTCGCTGGGAGTGCACCAACTGTTCTGATCTACTTCCCCACTTGCCCTGAGTAAATGACCAGGAGCTTTGCTCCCACAGCCACGTGGCGTGCCTGCTAGCAGCCACCAACCACAGGCCCCCTACCCGCTGTACGCTAACATTGGGCCTACTCTCTCTGCACCCTGCTGCCCCTGTGCCGCTGTGGGTGTAACTACTATACCAACCTGAACCTGGGAGACGCCCTAGACTTGCCCTAGAACCTTTTTTTTTTTTTTTTTTTTTTAACTTTATTTTTCAGGTTTGCAAGGTAACAGTTAAACAACCCCTCCAACTGGCATCAGTACAATACATGCATACAAATCGACAGACTCTTTATGGCACTTTTGTTTGTTTTGGATATAAGCTTCACCTGGAGATACATAGACCCATGAGGCATGGCGGAATAATACACAAATAAACAGGTAGCGTTGTGAGGAAATGACCAGACCCTGCACCATACAGTGTACTAACCACACCTTAGGAAACTCCCCCGGCTTCCTCATCAGACCCCGATCCCTGCGGCGAGCTTCATATTGGTTTCTTCGGCTAGGGCTCATTCTCTCACGTCTCTAAGCCATTGGGGTATCTCTGGGGCCCTCTGTCCCAGCCAAGTAATGGCTACCCTACGCCTAGCCAGCACCAACATCAATTACAATAATCTATAGGAAAGCTTCAGTTTCCTCGGCTTAGGGACCAGCGCTAGTAGGCAGTGCAAGGGCGTGAGTGTGATGCGGAGGCCTGGAGTGGCAGTTATGTGGTCCACAACGCTCATCTAAAAGCACCTAATTAACGGGCAGTCCCAGGCTAAGTGTAAGAATCCCGCTCTGCTCTACATCTGGGGCAACCATCTCACCTTTCTGCAGAGTTACGCGCCAACCGAAGCGGAGTAACGTAGGTGCGGTGTAAGAAGTGTACTAATTTAAAGCGTGCGTTACATTTATTTATTTATTTATTTATTTATTTTTAACATTTGTAAAGCGCAACATTTGCCCTTGGACGTCTTGGCGCTAAGACTCACTGATAGCCTCGAAAACTCAATTTACAGTTTAATAAAGCAGAAAGTGCAAGTGGAGAAGAACTTATTGGTCATGAGACCTTCCTTGTTAGAGTCTCTATTCACTTACACTGCCCTTGGTCCAGCGGCGTACCCAAATCCACTTCCCAGGCCTCCCAGGCCGGTGGCACCGGCGGGGCAGAGTCACACCGCATAGCTGCATATAGTAGGGAGATAAGTCTGCGTCCCCTGCCGCAAGACAGAAGAACATGTAAGGAGTAGGTCATTGAGGCCAGATTGACCGCACGACATCGCGCAGGCCCTGATAGTGCAAATATTGTCCTCTGCTGAGGCCAAAGGTCTCCTCCGCCTGTTCGTAGGTGAGGAAGGTCTCAGTAGGGTATAGATCTGCCAGGGGTTCACAGCCCCCCTCTCGCCAGGCACGAAAGGACATATGTTGTTCCATTTGTACCAAGTGGGCCAGGATCCAGATCGGCAGGTCCCTACGGAAGGGCGCTGTCTGCAAGACTCTCTCTATAAATCGTTGCCAGACGCTCGCCGTGTGTTTTACAACTTAGGTGTGTCATTTGCCCCTGCCCTGCATCAAAGCCACCTGTAACTCCTGTACCGTTGCTCTACCCGCCAATAGTCCTGTCTCCCAAACATCCGCATCGGCTGGTCGCTGGTTGCAGCTGCGCCGCATAATAATACAAGTCAAAGCGCGGGGCCTCCAGGCCACCCTCCTCATAGGAGCGCACCACCGTATGAATAGCCACTTTACTGCGCCGGCCTGCCCAAAGCAGGGACGCAAGTAGCATGTTCAGGGTACGAAAGACCCTGGGGAGGAGAGGGGACAGCGTATTTTGGAGAAAGTAAAGTGTCCTCGGCAGCATCACTATCTTAGCGACGGCCAGCCGACCCATGAGGGATAGTGGCAAGGTATTCCAAAAGGACACAGATTGCTGCAGGGACTTAATCACCCGATCGATATTGCGGGCCAATAATTGTGTTTCCGTTGAGGCCACTTGGATACCCAAATAACAAAAATCTTCCCTTTCCCAGCGTAGTCCAAGCTCTGGCAAATCCTCCTGGGGCACTGAGTCAAAACTCGACAGCGGGAAGATCAGGGACTTGTTTCGGTTAAGCCTCAATCCCGACGCCTCGCCGAACCGATCCAGATGGTATAACAACATCGGAAGCGCCTCTCTCGGGGCGTTCAAATAAAACAAGTTGTCGTCTGCGTACAAAGAGATGACATTACATGTGTCTCCCACCAGAATGCCCCATTGGGACATCTCAGATCGGATCCGAACGGCAAAGGGCTCTATAGCTAGAGCAAATAGTAGTGGCAAGAGGGGATACTCCTGTCGTGTACCCCGTCCTAGCTGCCACTCCTCCGGCTCCAAGTCGCGCCCGGGGGTGACTCGTATAGGATACAGATCCAATGGCAAAAATTGGGGCCCAATCCTATCGCCCGAAGGACCTTCTGCAAGTAGCCCCAGTCAACTGTATCAAACGCCATGGCGAGGTCTATGGATACCAGTACTGTCTGTTCCTCAGTCCCCTGGACTTCGTGTTTAATGTGATTCAAGCGCCGTAGATTCATGGCGGTATGACACCCAGGGTGGACCAGATGCGCCATATGCGGTGCCAGACGGGTGGCCAATAGCTTGTGTAGGAGAGTGGGGTCTGCAATCCTATGCCCCCCCCCCACCCCCCCCCCGATTTTTGCTTTTTGCTTCAACTGGTTTACGACTGGTTTTGCTTTTTGCTTCAACTGGTTTACGACTTTCCCTGGCTGTGGGCCTGCTAATCAGACCCACAGCCTAGCTGTCTCTCTCTAAATTGACAACCATGTACCATAGGTGCATATCCAATTGGATACTGAGTCACCTTATCAGCCCCTGTACAGTGTACCTTAGGTACCCAGGGCATAGGTGTACCCAGGGGCTGCAGCATGTATTATGCCAACCCTGGCTGGCCATCCATATCTGACACAACTGGCTGATCAATCAGCTGGGGCAAGGTGGTGTAATCACCCTTTGCTTTAGATATAGTATCCCTATATCTAACCCTAAAATGGACACATATCCTCCTATCAGTCTCTCCTATGGCATGCCTTATCAATCCTGAAGGCAGAGTGCTTGAAATTGTGTGAGATGGTGCTCTAGCATGAGCTGAGCCTGTCTGCAGCTTTCGGAACCAAGTCCTTTAGCTTCAAAAAGAGTACAGGCAATAGTCAAGCAGCCTCACAGAATATGTAACAATTCAAGTAATAATCATTAGTTAATCGAAAAAAAGTTCATTAGTAGCAGAAAAACTTCCAAAACACGGATCCAGAGCCAGGTGTTAGACTTCAAATCTTTTTATTTCATAATCATTTAAAAGTAATTTCCAGCTTGTCCTGCCGACACGTGTTTCGTCTCTTTGGAGACTTTTTCAAGGCTTAAGGAGATATATTTTGAGAACCCAATCTTTGAGGTACGGATTACTGGCGTGGAAATCTTGGAAAGTATGAAATGATGTCCAAGTCGACAGTTCAGAGTAAGAACGGAAAGACTTAATTAAATTAAAGCCATGCTTCGTGGAGGTGAGTTCAATAATTCTTAATTCCAATTGATGACCATGATAAGTCACTAGTGAGTCACAGCGTCACCCCGGCACGTGCCGGTGCCGGGGTGACGCTGTGACTCACTAGTGACTTATCATGGTCATCAATTGGAATTAAGAATTATTGAACTCACCTCCACGAAGCATGGCTTTAATTTAATTAAGTCTTTCCGTTCTTACTCTGAACTGTCGACTTGGACATCATTTCATACTTTCCAAGATTTCCACACCAGTAATCCGTACCTCAAAGATTGGGTTCTCAAAATATATCTCCTTAAGCCTTGAAAAAGTCTCCAAAGAGACGAAACACGTGTCGGCAGGACAAGCTGGAAATTACTTTTAAATGATTATGAAATAAAAAGATTTGAAGTCTAACACCTGGCTCTGGATCCGTGTTTTGGAAGTTTTTCTGCTACTAATGAACTTTTTTTCGATTAACTAATGATTATTACTTGAATTGTTACATATTCTGTGAGGGTGCTTGACTATTGCCTGTTCTCTTTTTGATACTTAATATTAGCAAAAAAATGTCCTTTTTTTGCTAAGTGTAACACTCCAGGTGGTGGGTGTGTGACAGGTTAACAGTGCACCTCATATTAGGAACTATATAGAAGTGACAATACACGTATACGTGTTTAGAGAACTGTATTGCCTATATGTGCTGACGCTTTCTCAGTTTTGAGAAACACTACCACCATAATTTTGTACTGCAAGTCCTTTAGCTGTTTCCATAATAACGCTATACCATATACTCTTAAGTGCATTATAATCCTCGCGGTTATTGCTAACTTTGGTATAGCATTATCAAAACATGTCGCGTAAGGTGTCATACGAATTGAAATACTACCCCCTCGCCAATTCTGGCGACGGGGGTAGCATTCCACCCTTCTAGAGGGACATGACATGTATGTAACTGTGAACCCCGGTTAAAGCTAACTCGAGCCTCAGCATCACAAAATGGATGCTGCCACCACAGACACAAGTCTGACCTCCTGCTGCTGGGAGTCCTTCCAGCGCGGGAGGCTTAGACAAAGGGTTTCCTGCCTGGGGAGGTGCTAGCACCACCCCAGACAGGATTTTGTGTATTGGGTAGGACAGGGCTGAAAGGAATGAGACATGCCTGGGGCACACAAGGTGTCCCTGTGCATACACCGGTCTAAACCAGTTCTTGGGGCTCTCCAGCCCCAGCTCTGGCGCAAGACCGGACAAAGGATAGGGGGTGTAACCACCCCCCTTCCTGGTCCCACCCAGAGGAGGGACCTAGTCGTAGCACAGCCCCCTTTAGCCGGATAAAGGTAGGAGCAGGTCCCATTCGAAATTAGATTATCCTGAACAACTTTACAAGAAGAAACTCTGGACTTCGACGTTCTGCTCCACAGAAGACTGAAGAATCTCCCTTGTGGGCAAGGAGTGTCCACCCTGCAACTGCAGGCACCATCAAGCGTCCACTTTGTCGTCTTCCCTCGAGGATCCAGACTTCAGAGCCCGACGAGACCCGGATTCCCAGACCTCTCCGACCTCTAGCTACATCTGCAGCACAGCTGAGACCCGTGGGTGCGACGAGACACGTGGGACCGGCCATCTTGAAAGAAACTGCACTTCGCTTCCAGCACGACTTCTGAGGTAACCTCGACGAAGTGCTTTGGGGATTGAGAAGCCCCAGCCCCGAGCAGCTCCTGCACCGAAGATCAGCCCTCCAGCCTCCACGATATCTGCGTGGGGCCCTTCTTCTTGCCTGCTGCTCAACGCGTTGTCTGGTCACTTGCCGGCTGGCTTGTAGCCTCCTAGACGACGAACCTTGAAATCTTCACTGCTGGTCTGGTTGCTCCAGACTGGCGCTTGCTCCCTTCCAAAAGAGGAGCACCCCGGACCCTCCTGGTCCACTCCAGACGCCGTTTTCACTCACCGCGTGGGTTGCTTTTGCCAAGGCCTGTTGACTCCAAATCCGGAGACGACACCGCCGACAGCGAGAGCCTGCGTGGGACAGCTCGTGCCTCCATCCTGGTCATCGAAGACACCTCCTGGTCCACGTGGCTGCAGAGACAAGCGTCCACTCTTCACCTGATCGCGACGACGACATCTGGTTCCACTCCTGGTTCCACTCCAGTCACTGGCTAATGACTGTGAACATTGTCCCCTTTGCTTTCAGGTCTTCAACATCTCTGATCCACCCTTGGATCACACCGGACATCTTCTCCTGGTCGCCTGCAGCATCTTTTCTTCCAGGCTCCATAGACTTCAACGCCGGAACCCGACACGACTTCGCACCTATGCACCCGCAGCCTGTGGGTGAGGTAACAAGAGCATTTCAGTGCTCAAGGGTAGCTTGACTCTCCTAGTGTCCAGTTCCATTGTCGTTTTAGTCCTAACTAGTCAGGATTGTCCGTACTCACCTTTTACTTTAACTGTACTGTCCATAGACGTTGTTACGCATCTCGCGTGTGAGTTCACACTCTGCACCCGCGTTCCGTGGGCCTCCTATTACTTACCTAAAGTTAGTGTAGCGTGGTCCTAGCGATCCTACAGCCTCTGGACAGCTCCATTCCTTCTATCGACTTTCACATTCCACTTACTTAGTATATGGTTTATCGTGCCCCTAGGGCACCATTGTAATTTGTGCAACTTAAACATATTTTTCCTAAGAGATTGTCATGTGCTTAGCCCTCTGATCTCATAAAGAGTTCAGAGGTGTATGTTAGTTAATAAATATCTTGTTTATTTTCATAACAACCTGTGTGGTGTCCTTTCACTTGGTATTCAAGGGGTTATATGTGGTAAAACAGCTGGCTTCACATGCCAATAGAGTTTAGCCTAAGACTGTTTTGTCCATGCTACCATTAGGATAGCTGGTCTATAAGGTTGACTTTACAACCAATCACCATAAGGGTTGTTTGGACTGATACAAGGTGATCACTAGAACTAGTGAGCATCATATATCAGGCCAACTTCTCAAATTGGTGTGCAGCGGTTGGGATTTGGGCTTGCTGTTGTTTTTACCAAATATAATCTTGAGATATCATTTTTAAGATCACATAAGGTACCATAGGTACATATAACAAGCTTAGAAATACTCTGAGTTCTACTGAACCAGCTGTTGTAGTGTAACAGGGCTTAGCACACCCTGACTACAACTCTTAGCAAGGGATCAGTAGGAAAACCCATAGTGTAGGTAAGTGCACCACTTACAAATCACTAGAAAAGCATGTCTATCACAGGAGAGAACACAGTGGCTCCCCTTGGTGATATTGACCCTCCACAGGTCATGTCAAGATATGCAGCCCTTAGCTTCCAGGAGATGAGACAATTGTGTACCTCCAGGAAGCTAAAACAGGGTTCAAACCCTACCCTTCCTTTTCTGATAGGTCTCTTAGAGACATTTGATGCCAGAAGGGCTTCTAATCCAGGCCCATTTGACAGAACAGAGGGAAGCATAACCCCACTAGAGGAGGACTCTAAACTCCCTGAAACTGAAGAAGTAGAGGAAGATGGAGACTCATCTGATGGAGAGGTAGACAATGGTCAGGGAGTCAGCAGACTTACCAGGGCCAACTTAAGCAGGCATGATAATGAAATTGGGGGAGCCCCAGATCCATCCTCAAGCAGGCTTAACCTTGGGAATAGACTAGTTAGGTCTCGCTCCAGAGGCTCTAACAGATCTATTCACACCCATGTCTCTCAGGCATCTTCTCAGAGAGGGATGACATCCCCTCAGAGAAGAGAGCATGAAACTAAGATGAGGGAAGTCAATCTGAGGATTGAGAGGGAAGAACTTGCCCTTGCCAAAGAAAGACTTGCCTTTGCCAGAGAGCAGAAATTGAGTGGGGCAGACCTCATGGTGGCAGCATTATCCCTAGAGATAAAGACAGGAGTTTTGATACTAGACACCTGAGTAAAATAGTGCCCCCCTTTAAGCAAGGGGATGACAACCACAAATGGATGACTGCTCTGGAGAGGGCCTGCACTGTACAGTGCATCCCCCAGAGTCCGTGGGCAGCTATATTGTGGCTCTCCTTTGAATGTAAAGGTAGAGATAAGCTCCTCACTACTAGAGCTGAGGATGCTAACAATTACCAAGTCCTGAAGAATACACTGATTGATGGGTTTGGCTTAACAACTGAGCAGTACAGGTTGCTGTTCAGAGACACCCAGAAAATTCAGTCTCGGGGATTGGGCTGACTTTGTTGATTGTGCCACTAAGGCTTTTGAAGGCTGGTTACTGGGAAGTAAAGTTACTGATTACACAGGATTGTATACTCTAATTATGAGAGAGCAAATCTTAAATAATTGTCAGAATCAGTTGTTGCATCAGCACCTTATTGACTCAGATCTGACCTCTCCCCAAGAATTGGGAAAGAAGGCAGACAGATGGGTCAGGACAAGGGTCAAGCAGCAGAACCAGAACCAGGGTGGTGGCCAGAAGAAAGCAGACCAGAAGGGTAATGAGAATAAGCAAAATGACCAGAAGTCTTCAACAGGGCCCCAACAATCTGGGTCCCAGAATTCCCAAAAGAAGAAGAATGATGGTCAGAGGAAACCATGGTGCCAATACTGTAAAAGTAACTTACTGGTTTAGTGAGTGCACCAAGAAAGGCCCATCTCCTACCACTACTGCCCCTAAGGCACCTGCACCCCCTAGTACAGTTAGTAGTGGTAGTGCTCCCCCCAAGGCTATAGTAGGGTTAACCCTGGGAACTGAGGTGGGTTCTGACTTAGTCAGGATACCTACTCAGGCTGTTCTTGTTTGTACTGGGGACATGGATATGACCCCTACAATAAGTCCCAGTACTCTGGGCAAGTACAGGCAAACGCCTTTGATCAATGGAAAAATGGCTCAGGCCTACAGGGACACCTCTGCCAGTGTCACTATGGTGACACCAGCATTTGTGGACCCTGAACAGGTAATACTAGGTTCAGACTACCTAGTGACCAATGCTAGCAATGTCACTACCAACCATAGTATGGCACTTGTTAATTTCTCCTGGGGAGGGGTAACTGGCCTCAAAAGGGTTGGTCAGCTTGGTCAATATCTTCACATCCGTATTAATCATAGTGATCGGACGATAAGAAGAGGGATCGTGCTTGTCACCCCCTGGTTTAAGGATCATGCAGATTTCCCCCCTTGTCATGCTCTGTGGGAGAGACCCGCACTCAAATGCCTCGAGAAATACCTGTAAGGAGACAAGACAATGTTCCACCAAACTCTTGATAAAATTCCGGTGGGAACCCATCGCTCCCGGGCGACTTTGCGCGCGGCAGGCGAGCCAGTGCTGCACGCACCTCACCCAGCATTAGAGCCACATCCAGGTCCTCCCGGTCCGCCTCCGAGAGAGACGGCAGGGTCAATCCCTGTAAATAAGGGAGATAAGAGGCCTCGGATATATCTGGGTCCGCGGTATATACTTGTTGTAAGTTGGGCCGGAGATGTCACGTTCCGAATAACCCATGTCCCCATTTGGGGTCGCAAGGCTAATACACGCTCCGGAGTCTCCTCCTTCCGTAGAATCCAAGCCAAAAGCCGCCCGACTTGTCACCCTCTCTATGAAGGCGCTGCCTATATTGGCCTAGGGTATACTTGTCGAGCCGGTCAAGGATATCATGCACCCGGACTCGGGCAATCTGCTCTTCCTCCCTGTGTAGGGCGTCAGGGACCTCCGCAGCTTGGATATTTAAAAGATTATCCTCCGCCTTACAGTGATCCTGGTGAAGCTGTTTCCGGACACTGTATGTGAGTCCCATGCAGGCTCCCCTTACCACCGCCTTTAGGGCCTCCCATTTGGTGGACAGAGAGAGGCCTTCCTCCTCCCAATTAAGGTCCATGCAGTCCCCAATAGCTGTTTCCACATGGGCCCTCCCTACATGGTCCTAAAGGATATCAACTGGAAGTCTCCAAGTCCGCGCACATGAAACCGGGGTCCCCCATTGTACCACGCATGCTACCGGGGAGTGATCAGATAGAAAGCAAGCCTGGTGGGTAACCTCAACGGACATATTAAGCCCAGCATTTGCTACCAAAACCCTATTGAGGCAACTGTACGTGTTATGTGTGGGGGGAAAACCGGTATATACTGTCTGCATCAGGTTTTTCTGGTGCCAAACATCCACTGCTCCTATATTTTCCATAACCTCTCTAAGCTGCGCAGTCATTCAGGGTTTTGTGCCTTCTCGGGGTGGGGACCTATCCAGGACCGGGTCCAGAACACAATTATAATCCCCAAACCAAAGGACTTGGGCCCCCAAATCCTGAACCAGAACGTCCTGGAGGGCCCTGAAGAAGACCGGGTCATCCATGTTGGGTGCATAGGTGTTCAGAATGACAACTTCCCTACCATCCAGTTTTGCCCTAAGAAGCAGGTATCTACTGTGGATGTCCGCCTCTACATAATGGATAGCGAACAGGACACCATGCGCCACCCATACCAATACCCCTCTAGCATACGTAGAAAAGGAGGAGTAGAATACCTGACCCTGCCACTTTTTCCCCAATTTCTGTGCTCCCTCCTCTGTGAGATGGGTCTCTTGAAAGCATGCAATGGAGACCCCATGTCTACGAAGAAAAGAAAGGACTCTAGATCTTTTAGTGCATGTGCCCAGTCCCCTCACGTTCCAGCTCATAAACTTACACCCCATGTCTGACGATGTAGTCTGCCCTCCCATAGCTCCCTACCCCCAGTGTCACTCCAATCCCGTGCCCGAAATGTTAAATATACAATGTCTGAAACATTCCCCTTTAGCAACCCCCCAAAGACCACCCTCACCCCCCCACCAATATACGTGCAACAACAAAACTTGCCAATGTGCCCTTCCCATGCTGGTGCCAGGACCTGCACAGCCACCCCATTCGCCCAACTGGGCAAACCACCCAAAAATAGGAAAAAGAAGGAACAACTCCCCACCCCCCACCCCAGCTCCCGGCTAGGCCCGCTATCACATCCTGAATACAAGGCTCGATCACTCTTATATAAAGAAACACACAATTCTTACCCCCCTCCACATCCCCACTCCGCTCTCCCCAGTGAGGAGTCATGTCCCCCTTACACAGAAATCTGCATGTATACTCCGTCCCGGGAGAAGGCTCAGCAAGGCCGACCAGCAGCTCCGGCATCACACAACAATGCTTAACCACTCTATTCCTTCAAGTTGAGGCCCCCGGGACTGGCAACCGGTCTCCAGCTGTCTCAGGAATCATAGTACTGGTAGGTGAGACAGCGTCTGCTGTGGGCTGCAAAGTGTCCGGGACCAGTACCTCTCCCGGGGGGAGGGTGGTGGGAGTCGTTGATAGCTCCTGCAAGCCCCCAGACTCTGTTGGTACGAGACGGATTGCCCCGTCTTCCCCCACTGTGACTCACCGCATCTCCTTGCTTTTAGCTGTGTCCGAGCGTCATCGTCTGCTAGTGCGCCTCCTCGGTGGTCGTGTCCCCCACGTACCTCGGGACCCCTCCGCTCGTCGGGGGGAGGGCATACCCCCTAATCTCCAACCACTCCCCGACTGATCACAAAGACCTCCGATAGCCCAGTCGGGCACAGCGTTGTGCGAATCCAGTGCTCCAGGAAGCGCACCGCATTGCCCGCCTCCGCCCGTTCCGGTATGCCAAGGACCCTGATATTACTTCGGCGTGCCCTCCCTTTCGCATCTTCAGCTCTCCTCTCCAGTGCCCCCGTCGTGGCCGTAAGTTGTGAGACTTTTTTTCAGGGACGCCACCTCTCCTTGCAACTGGACAATATTCCCCTCCACATTAGAGACCTTGTCTGCCACCTTACGTAGGTCAGTGCGCAGTAAGTTCACATCTATGGACACCGTTTCAATTTGCCGCTCCAAGGCAGTGTGAGATCCCTGGATCGCCTTCAACAATTCCGCTCTGGAAGGCTCGTCAGGAGCCTTGCCTTCCTCGTTCTGCCCTGATTGACACGTGATCCGTTGAGAAGGGAGCCGCTGAGTAGTGTATTGCCTTATTGTGTTGGGCTGCGACGCACAGGCCATCCTGTCCTTACGCATGTCCAGCCTCCAATAGGTCCCTCCGTTGGTTTCTAGATAGGAGTCTCTACCAGTCACATACAATGACCTGTGTGTAAGCAGGCGATCTGCAACCCAGTCTCCCACAGCAGCCCCCCACAGCGTCCGCACTCACTCACCCCTGGTTCAGTCGCAACTCAATCCACCGGCCTATCTGTCCGCTGCTTTGAGACAGTCACCAAGTCCCAAAATAACTGCAGGGCTCCGGGTCATGCGGGAGTGCCCCGATGTCTGCAGGATCCCCAAAGCTGGACCACCCCTCCAAGGGACAGGCCCGTCGGTCGCCAGCAGCACGAGGCGTAACTCCCACTCCAGGACATGTCGTGCGGCCACCACTTCCGGTACCCTCTATCGTGCCCGGGGGGTCCTCTTACAACTCCCTCATTGTTGGGGTCCCAGATGTAGGTGGGCCCCTCCTGTGCACCAGCACTCTCCTCAGCTCGATGGCAGGGGGACTCCTAGCTTATAGGCCTCCACCGTCCTCGTAAGTAAGCCATGGACCCCGGCCTCACTTGTCTCCGGGTCTTCTTCCCCTCTGCACGGCCGTCACTTGCTCACGCCTCCAGGCTCCATCACCGCGGCCGAGGTCCGAAGTTTCCAGGAGGGCCCGATGGCAGCGGACACCTCCACAAGCAGGTCGTTACCCAAGAGGGTCAGACCGGATGGCTCAAGCCACGCGAGTCACCTCCCTCACTCCAGCGCCGGCCGGCGCGAGAAGCAGCACAGGCACCCCCGCGGCAGATGGCAAGACCGCCGTTGATCTCCCGCACCCCGGGGCCCCAGATGGCAGTGGGCCCCCCTCCCGAGGCAGTCGTCACCTCGTCTCAGGTCTTAATGGGCACACGCACTGGTTTATGGGCCTCCACCTGTCCAGGGACATAGGCCTCAGACCCGGGCCTCTCTTAACGTCGGCCCCGCCTCCACTCCTCCCGGGCCGGCACTCCAGAGCGCCTCTAGGCCACGCTCCAGCCACAGAGGCTCGGCGCACCTGGAGAGAGCCCCCGACGGCAGCTGGGACCCCCTGCACCCGGATCACCACTCACGGGGGTGATCCGGGTGCAGGGACTTCCTGCACCCGGATCACCCCCGTCCTACTTCCTCCACACTAGCGCTGGGTGGCGCGACAGACACCACAGTGCCTCCGCGACTCGAGGTAGGCCCCCCAGCGATCCTCCGCAAGTCGGGGCCCCGGATGACAGCGAGCTCCGTCCCCGTAGCGGCGCTCTCTTTGACCCAGGGCCCCAGATGTCCGCAGGCCCCCCGATCACCGGCACCGCCGTCACCCGGAAGCAGGTCGCAGACCCCGGCCTCGCGTCGATCCAGGTCCGCACCATCACAGCTCAGGCCGGGAGCCGAAGGAGCTCACGTCCTGTCGGCCATGCTGCTTGGCCACGCCCCTTGCCCTAAAACATTAACTCTGCCAGTCAAGTATTTACCTGAAAGCCGATAACTTGCATTTTCTCCATAGGTTAACATTGACTGGTTTTCACTTGGGAATTCTTCTAAGTGTCGAGTTTTGAAACTTTAAAATATTCACTAAAAATCATCCGATCAAGAAAAACAAAATTACTCACCTGTTACCAGGAGAGATCCCAGTGCTGGATCTAGGTACCCGGTACAAAAGGGGGTGGTAATGGACGGAGCATCTGAACCAATCAAGCACTCACATCCAGTCAAAAGATCTGGGTTTGATCCATCACCGTTCTTTAGCCCACTCTGCCACCCCAGTTCAGACATGGCTATAAGCAAATCAGTCTGACCCTGTGCCTCGTGGGAACAGTCCAGCCCGAACTGCCAAGCCATGTCTTCCCTGGACCGGAAACAAGCTTCCGAGGACCGGTTTCTGGCATTCCAGCCGTCTTCAGCCCGGCTTGCTTGAATCCAGTGGCAAAGCGAGCAAGGGACTCACGTCTGAGCATACCCTGCCACACTAATGGCGGCCAAAAGCGGTACAAAAGGTGGTGGTAATGGATGGAGCATCTGAACCAATCAAACACTCACACCCAGTCAAAAGATCTGGGTTCGATCCATCACCGTTCTTTAGCCCACTCTGCCACCCCAGTTCAGACATGGCTATAAGCAAATCAGTCTGACCCTGTGCCTCATGGGAACAGTCCAGCCCGAACTGCCAAGCCATGTCTTCCCTGGACCGGAAACAAGCTTCCGAGGACTGGTTTCTGGCATTCCAGCCGTCTTCAGCCCGGCTTGCTGGATCCAGTGGCAAAGTGAGCACGGGACTCACATCTGAGCATACCCTGCCATACTTAAGGTTGAAGACGGCTGGAATGCCAGAAACCGGTCCTCGGAAACTGAAGGAAAGCGACATCCACTTGGTGTCTTTGTAGATACCGCAGGATCTACTTTCCTTTGCGTTGAAACAGAAAATGGCCGTCAATGACAAAAAGCTCAAGAAGGTCATCGAACCGACGGTTGGGGCACCGAAGACCAAGATCAAGGCTGTCGAACCAACAAGGCCGACGCCGAAAGGAGTCGACACACACAAAAGACTCGAACCGAAAGACTGGATCTATCCTCGGTCGAGGCCTGCGGACAAGACGAAGACTGGCTCCAAGGACCCTGTCGAGTCGACGCAGCCGAGTCCATTCATAGCCAAGGAAGTGTCAGAGTCACTCCAACGCATCAAGGATAAGGCTACAACGGTCGGGCCAAAGAAGGCCCCAACACCAAAGCTGGTCGGAAACGTTCAGACCGCGTCGACGCCAATCAAATTCGGGTTGCCACCCTCAGTGCGTCCGAAGATGTTCGAACCAAAAAGAGGTATCGGCGCCATTAAAAAAGTGTTGACGGAAATGGAGGCTACAGAGGAGCCTGAAGAACAGGAGTCGAGGCAATTCATCGACTCGGAAACTGGTAGACTGTCCATATATAAAAGGAAAATAATACCAGAAACACCCATGGAGTCATATAAGATTCCCTTGAAGAAGAAGAGGGTTTCAACAACGTCACCGGCTCTTGTGGAACCCCTCCATTCCTATGGACAAGAACCTCAGAATTTTTCACCCACATAATCAGATGTGGATGCAGGGGATGACGAACATGAAGATGACCCTTATCATGTGGACACTGATCTCGATGATCAAAACCAACCATGGGCAGACTCGGCTGACCCAAGGGATCCGCAGACTGCCCCTGACACTCATGTGTACAGTGTGAAAACATCTCCTACTGAGGACATTACTGCCTTTAACGCCCTTATTTAAAGAGCAGCCAGTAGTCATGACGTCGAGCTACATGCTGACCCTGTGGAGGAAGACTTTCTGGTCGACACCTTTTCCACTTCAGAAAGAACAGTCAAGACCCTGCCCATGCTAAAAGGGTTCCTTAAGCATGCTGGTGACATTTTTAAGGACACCACTAGGGCCAGGGTGTTTAACCCAAGGATTGAAAAGAAATATAGATCGGCACCTGTGGACCCTACTATATAAGGGGACAGTTGCCATTGGACTCATTAGTTGTTTCTAATGCACGTAAGAGAGCAAACTCCCAGACTACAGGTGATGCTCCCCCTCCTGACAAAGAGTAAAAAGTTCTGGAAAATTCAAGAAAAAGGGTAGCTGCGCAGGCGGCTAACATCTGGCGCATTGCCAACACTCAGGCACTCTTAGCCAGATATGACCGTTCCCATTATGATACCCTTGAGACAGTGTTGCAACACCTACCAGATCAGTACAAGGAGGGTGCAGAACTACTAATCCAAGAAGGGAAGCTTATAACCAATGCTTCCATCAAGTGCGCGCTAGACGTAGCTGACACTGCAGCCAGGGCCATCAACACTAGCGTTATGTTAAGGAGACATGCCTGGTTGAGAATCTCGGGATTCAAACCAGAAATACAAACTTCTATCCTCAATCAGCCAGTTAACCCGGACTACTTATTTGGACCTGAGGTTGACATCACCCTTGAAAAAATGAAAAAAGACAGAGACTTCAACGTCTATGGGGGCTCTGCAGTCACAGCAGTTTCGGGATGGCTCCTTTCGTTGCTCCAATACTAGGGGCCCTTCAAGAGGCCAATCCACACAACCGACACAACACAATAAAGGAAGTACACAATCCATCTACAATAAGAACAACCAGGGTGGATATCGTGGAAACAACATCAAGGACAGAGGCAGAGGAAACAACCGTTCCAGATCCTCTGCCAATAACAAACAGTGACGCCCTGTCACTGCCCCCGACCATATAACACCTGTCTGGGGAGACTACAACAGTTCCTGCCAGTCTGGAAATCCATCACCACGGACAGGTGGGTGAGAGACATTGTCCAGTACGGGTATTGTCTGGAATTAACATCCACTCCACCCAACATCCCACCAGGACACCGTCCTATGTCCGCAGAGCACTTACACTTATTGCAGCAGGAGGTCGTCCGCATGCTGCAAATAGGGGCCATAGAACTCGTGCCTGTAGAAGACCAAGGCTCAGGAGTGTACTCTCTGTACTTTTTAATACCCAAAAAGGACGGGTCTCTCAGACCTATACTGGACCTCAGGCCTCTAAACAGTTACATTCTGTCAGAGCATTTTCATATGCTCACCTTACAGCAGGTTCTGCCGTTACTCAGTCAGGGAGACTTCCTCGCAACACTGGATCTAAAAGATGCGTATTTCCATATACCCATACACCCATCACACAGACAGTATCTCAGGTTCACTATTCAAAATCAACATGATCAGTTCAAAGTCCTCCCTTACGGAGTAACGACGGCACCCAGGGTGTTCACAAAGTGCCTGGCGACAGTAGCAGCACACCTATGGAGACAGCACATACATGTCTACCCTTATCTGGACGACTGGCTTATTCAAGCAAAGACGGCCCAGCAGTGTGCCAGCCACATGTCCCACACCATTCATCTTCTTCACAGTCTGGGATTCTCGCTGAATTATCCAAAGTCACATCTTCAGCCTGCCCACGTGCGACAGTACCTGGGCGCGACAAACACTCTGGCAGCCAAAGCTCAGCCAAATTCAGTGAGGATAAACAGCATGCAATCGCTGATACAAAAATTCAGACCTCAACACTCGCTTCCAGCAAAAGTGTTCATGCAGTTGATAGGCATGATGGCCTTCTGCATCTTCATAGTCCCGCACGCGAGACTACATATGCGTCCGCTTCAGGAGTGCTCTGCACGTCAGTGGAATCAGGCTCAAGGACAGTTAAAAGACCTAGGGCCAGATGTAGGTAAGTAACATTTACCGAATCTTAATTACCGAAAATTACCGAATTTTACCGATTCGGTAATTAAGATTCGGTAAATGTGAGGGGTTGGTATGTAGGGAATCCAGATGTTCCCTTTTACCGAATCGGTAAAATTCAGTATTTACCGATTCGGTAAATACCGAATCGGTAAAGCCTATTGATTCCTATGGGCTTCAAAGCCCATAGGAATCAATAGGCTTTACCGATTCGGTAATTACCGAATCGGTAAATACCGAATTTCACAAGGGTGCAGGGGGTGTCACTTTGACACCCCCTGGCACCCCCTAAACAGGCGTGGGTGCCATGTGGCAGGCATACATGCCCTAAGGGCAGGTCTGCCTGTCACATGGCATAGGTGTGCATGCACACATGTGCATGCACACCGGAATCGGTATTTTACCATGAGGTTTTATTTCATGGTAAAATACCGATTCTGTAAGGCCTCTGGGACTCAGAAGAGTCCCACCTACATATGTAAAATACCGAATCGGTATGAATACCGATTCGGTATTTTACAGATTCGGTAACTTTACCGATTCGGTAAATATACCGAATCGGTAAACAAGGTCCCCCTACATCTCATTGACCCATTTACCGGTCGGTAACGGCCGAAATCGGCCGTTACCGACCGGTAAAGGCCACCTACATCGGGCCCCTAGTGTTGGTGAGCGGTCGGGCATTCAACTCTCTGCATTGGTGGAACCCACAAAACCTTTGCAAGGGCTGACCGTTCCAAGAGCCTGTGCCACAGATTATACTGACGACGGACGCGTCTCTCCAGGGATGGGGAGCTCATGTACTCCACTACACAGTGCAGGGACTATGGACAGCACAGCAAAAGAAGATGCACATCAACCTTCTGGAACTGATGGCAATCTTCATGGCGATGAAAGCTTTCAAAGTACACTTGTGCAACAAGGTCGTGTTGATCCGGACAGACAACATGACTGCCATGTACTACATACAGAAGCAGGGAGGCACACACTCTCCGCAGCTGTCTCATCTGGCTCAGAGCATGTGGAAGTGGGCCATTCAGAGGAACATCTTCCTCATGGCGGAACACCTCCCGGGCAACGACAACCAGATGGCGGATCTGCTCAGCAGACACAGCCACTAGATGCACGAGTGGGAGATACATCCATCAGTACTCCAACCGTACTTCCAGCAGTGGGGTCATCCACAGATAGACCTGTTCGCCACAAGAGAAAACGCCAAATGCCAAAGCTTCGCCAGCAGGTTCCCACATCCACAGTCGCAGGGCAATGCGATATGGATCAACTGGTCAGGCAAATTTGCGTACGCTTTTCCCCCAGCACCTCTAATACAGCTGGTGGCATGCAAACTGAGGCAACACTCGATGGCACTCATCCTGGTTGCTCCAATGTGGGCACGCCAACCATGGTACACCACGTTTCTAGAACTATCCGTGGTTTTCAAGTATCTATGGAGCTTCCCCTTGTGATTTTCGGGATCCTGGATGGGGTCCAGACCGCAGCTAAAAAGCTGGTGTTCTGTTCTATTTTATTGGCCAGAAGGGAGATCTGTAAAAAGTGGATGACCCTCTTCCTCCCTCCCTCAACGACTGTCAGGTATCCATCCATCAGGTCTCACGACTGGATCTGGCTTGGGCCCGACATCGAAGTAGTAGGTCCTTTTGGCATTTGTTGTCATGGGAGCATTAAGTTGCCCGGGTTTTTTTTTTTCACCCCGGGTCCAATCATTACGCTACTCTGGTTAGCACACCATTTGTAGATCCTTTTGTCCGGTGCTAAGCCCGGTCCGATCTGGCTGTAACAGAGCGTGGGTGACCAGAGCGTGGTCACCCACGCTCTGGTCACGAGCCGACTGGACTACGGAAACACCCTTTACGCCGGTACCACCGCAAAACTCCAGAAAAAACTCCAACGCATCCAGAACGCTTCAGCCAGGCTTGTATTAGACATCCCGCGTAAAGAACACATCTCCGGTCACCTGAAAAACCTCCACTGGCTCCCCGTCAATAAGAGGATTACCTTCCGGCTCCTAACCCACGCACACAAAGCACTCTACGAAATCGGACCCGAATGCCTCAACACACGACTGTCCTTCTACACCCCCTCCCGCCAGCTACGATCCTCCAACCAAGCCCTTGCCACTGTACCTCGCATCAACAAAACCACCATGGGCGGTAGATCCTTCTCCTACCTGGCAGCTAAAACCTGGAACTCACTTCCCACTCACCTTCGCCTCACTCAGAACCACCTAGCATTCGGAAAGCAACTTAAAACGTGGATATTTGACAAATAATTCCCCACCCTTCTTCAAGCGCCTTGAGACCCTCCGGGTATGTAGTGCGCTATATAAATTTATTGACTTGACTTGACTTGACATAATACCTATATATATTTATTTATTATTATTTTTTTTTCAAAACCTTTATTATACCTTCACAGATTTACACAGCGGTTTGCCTACAACCCAAAGGGCCGGCCGCTAATAAATGAGCATTGGAAGTCATGTATATAGTAAGTCCATGTTATATTCATGCTGCTAAGGACAAAAGGTGTTACATACGGTCGGGTGAAAGGTATACAATCAATATCATGTTGCAAGTCAGTAAAGGTTTTGTTTTTTTTGTTTTTTATGAAATTAACAAAAATAACAATCAGGAAATCACAATGCGGTCATCTAGAAATAGTAGTGCAGTTTAGCCGTATGAAAGGTCCCATGACAGTACATGCTGCTATGTGTTGTCAGGAGTTCAGGCCAAAATGAAAGGAGGCGACATCCCTACATCTACGTGTACCTGTATAAGGTCCCTACTCTCCCTCTACCCCTCAACCTGCCCCCCCCCTCATCATCCGACTCCAACTGATCACCCTCTGGCAGAGGGTCACAAATTTCACCAAAGTACCTATTTTTAGGTAATTTGGTTTTTAAGATGCATGGCTTAGGAGGGAAACGTTTCGCTCTCGTTTTGACAGCATATCGTGACCCCACTTGAGTGTGCATCGGTAACCATGGTGGTATATGAGGACAAAAAAAAGACTTGGGACAGGCTTGTCCCTCACTTTCACTGGCCACACATGTCGGAAGATACCAAGGAGTTTTGCCACCAGATACCCAGAAGCTATTCCCTTATGGACCACAACAGCCCCTATTGTGGCAAGAGCCATCCTGGGAGTTTTCTCAAGAGTGGGCTTTCCGAAAGAGGTTGTCTCAGACAGAGGTGCAAACTTAATGTCTGGATTTTTGACTGCTATGTGGAAAGTGTGGAGTGAACTATAAGTTCACCACACCTTACCATCCACAGTGCAATGGTCTAGTTGAAAGATTCAACAAGACCTTAAAGGGCATGATCAAGGGACTCCCTGAAAAGCTTAGGCGAAGAACGGATATCTTGCTGCCCTGCCTTTTATTCGCTTACAGGGAGGTCCCACAGAAGGGGGTTGGCTACAGCCCTTTTGAACTTCTATTTGGGCACCCTGTAAGAGGACCCCGTTGTCAGGTGAAGGAAGAATGGGAGTTACCTCTCAAAAAGCCTAAGCAAGACATAGTGGATTATGTACTTGGTCTCCTCTCCAGGATGGCCGAATACATGAAAAAGGCTTCTAAAAACCTTAAGGCTAGCCAGGAACTTTAAACAGCCTGGCATGATCAAAAGGCTGTGCTGACTGTGTACCAGCCAGGGCAGAAAGTGTGGGTGTTGCAGCCAGAGGCCCCAGCAGCACTCCAAGACAAATGGTCTGGACCCCACACTATTGTTGAACACAAGGGAGAGGTAACCTACCTCGTTTACTTAGGAACTCCCAGGAGGCCCCACAGGGTGCTTCATGTCAACAGACTGAAGGCATATGTTGACAGGGCAGACATGGGCTTGCTCATGGCTACAGATGAGGGACAATAGGAGGAGAGTGACCCTCTCCCAGACCTGCTTTCTCAGAACCCTGATGATGGCTCAGTTGATGGAGTATCCTTGGCAGGCAGCCTCACTGACCAACATTAACAGGACTGCAGACTAGTTCTACAGGCCTATAGACATATGTTTTCATTGACTCCAAGTCTGACAAACTGGTGCACCCATGAGGTGAACACTGGTGACAGTCTGCCTGTGAAGAGTAAAATATACAGGCAACCTGAACATGTCAGGGTCTGTATCAGGATAGAGGTCCAAAAGATGTTAGAGTTGGGAGTTATTGAGCCCTCAGAGAGCCCCTCGGCCAGTCCAGTAGTCCTTGTGCCTAAACTTCACACCCAAGATGGTAAGAGAGAGATGCGGTTTTGTGTGGACTACAGAGGTCTCAATGCTGTCTCTAGGACAGATGCCCACACAATACCAAGGGCAGATGAGCTCATTGACAGATTGGCTTCTGCCAAGTTTTTGAGCACATTTGACCTGACAGCAGGCTACTGGCAGATCAGACTAGCTGATGATGCAAAAGCCAAAACAGAATTCTCGACCCCAGGAGGTCTTTACCAATTTGGGGTGATGCCTTTTGGCTTGAAGAATGCACCTGCCACTTTCCAAAGGTTGGTGAACTAAGTCCGCTCAGATCTGGATGACTTTTGTGCAGCTTATCTAGATGATATTGCTGTCTTTAGCTCCACCTGGGAGGATCACCTGATCCACCTGAAGAAGGTTTTGTAGGCCCTGCCGAAGGCAGGCCTAACTATCAAGGCTACCAAGTGCCAGATAGGGCAGAGTAAGGTTGTGTACCTTGGCCACCTTGTAGGTGGAGGTCAGGTTCAATCACTGGAGAGCAATATCCAGACTATAAAGGACTAGACTCCTCCAACCACCCAGACACAGGTCAGAGCTTTCTTGGGCCTGTCTGGTTATTACAGAACGTTTGTTAAGAATTATGGATCTATTGTGACCCCACTTAATGACTTAACCTCAAAGAAAATGCCAAAGAAAGTTCAGTGGACAGTCAGCTTTCAAAAGGCATTTGATGACCTGACGCAGGCCATGTGCTCTGCACCTATTCTGAAAAGTCCAGATTACTCCAAATGATTCATTGTCCAAACAGATGCTTCTGAATTGAATGTGGGAGCTGTTCTTTCACAATTAAAAAAAGATGGTCAAGACCAGCCCATTGCTTTTATTTGCAGAAGGCTGACCCCTAGAGAGAAACGTTTGACAGCTATTGAGAGGGAGGCCTTTGCTGTGGTTTGGGCCCTGAAAAAGCTGAGGCCATACTTGTTTGGTACTCACTTCAAGATTCAGACAGACCATAAGCTCCTTTTGAGGCTAAATCAGATGAAGGGTGAAAATCCCAAACTACTCAGGTGATCGATTTCCCTACAGGGTATGGACTTTACAGTGGAACATAGACCTGGAAAGCACCATGGCAATGCAGATGGTCTCTCCAGATATTTCCACTTAGAACATGAAGACTCAACTGGTCAAGGTTAGTTTAATGTCCCTGCATTTGGGGGGGGGGGGGGAGGAGGTTGTGTAGGAGAGTATGGTCTGCTTCCTATGGTCACACCCACTTTTTGCTGTGATTCACTGGTTTTTCGACTTTAGTCTGGCTGTGGGCCTGATAATCAGACCCACAGCCCAGCTGTTCTCTCTCTAAATTCATACCATGTACTTTAGGGGGACAGTATCCAAGCCGTGAGGGAAACGGCCATTACCCGCGCTCACCTGTCAGCCTGTAACGCCGTGAGGGAAACGGCTCCACAACCTCGCCGGTCTCACACCGAAGCCACAGGCAGTTGGGTCACTACAACACCCAGCTGCCCCGGGGGTCTGGCGCCGCGGCAGTGACGCCAGCGTCGCGCCCGGAGGCGCCATAACTACAGGGAGCGCCGAACGCTCCCGGGGGACAGTATCCAAGCCGTGAGGGAAACTGCCATTACCCGCGCTCACCTGTCAGCCTGTAACGCCGTGAGGGAAACGGCTCCACAACCTCGCCGGACCCACACCGAAGCCACACGCAGCGGGGTCACTACAACACCGAGCTGCCCCGGGGGTTTGGCGCAGCGTCAGTGACGCCAGCGACGCGCCCGGAGGCGCCATAACTACAGGGAGCGCCGAACGCTCTCGGGGGACAGTATCCAAGCCGTGAGGGAAACTGCCATTACCCGCGCTCACCTGTCAGCCTGTAAAGCCGTGAGGGAAACTGCTCCACAACCTCGCCGGACCCACACCGAAGCCACACGCAGCGGGGTCACTACAACACCCAGCTGCCCCGGGGGTCTGGCGCAGCGGCAGTGACGCCAGCGACGCACCCGGAGGCGCCATAACTACAGGGAACTCCTCCCACCCCGCGGGACCCGTGCGGGCAGCGCCGGACTGAGCCGGGGCCGTCTGTGGCCGTCAGAGGCCGAATGAGGCTGGGCTGGGCCACGAACCTTGGTTGATACGGTGCCTCAAACCTCACAAACCTGTAAGACTTTCATTTTTTTAATTGTGTGCCGTTTAGTTAGGCCATATCGATGTTGTAGCTTATAATTGAACTTGGGCTAGCAGCAGTGGTTGGCTCTGCTTCAGATTGTATTAAACTCATCTGTCAACTTCCTATAATGTCTAAACTTAGGTCGGCAAATACCTCTCATACGACGTGTACTATGGATAACTACTTGGTAAAAGTAGTAAACAAAATTAATAAAGAGAGGTGACTTTCATTAAATCGGATAAGTCCCCCGGTGTCACCTACAAGTCAGGGCGCCCCCCCAGTTACTCCCTCGCTAGAATGCAGCCGCATAGAAGACCTGCAAGTAATCATTGAACATGATTCATCTGCACTTATAGCACAAACTCTGGTGGAGGTGGATAATTCACTGGATATTTCACCACAGCCTTCTCCGACATGTACGCCGGCACCCTCTCCGACAAGGAGAGTAGTTAGAGCCTGTAGGAAACAAGCTGCAAAGCGGGGGAATAGGAAACCTAAAAAATCCAGGTCTACATCCATTAGCACTGGGAGAGTAATTGATACCCCAACCCAGGACGAGTTGCCTAACTTGAATGCTGATCAAATTAACTTGCTGGCTTCTATTTTTGAATCTAAACTAGAAATCATGATCAAACCTCTTGTGGTAAAATTAGAGGAGGTAACTAAGGAAGTAACCAGATTGGGTGGCCTTCTGAACTCTCATCTAACCCAGATTAAAGTAAATCAGAGTGTAAAGGCTGGTGAGAACATAAATAAGGAAGTTGCTGCATCTTGTAGAGGGGGAAGAGGTCGACTCATGTTGCACACACTGTTCAAGCTGCTCCAGTCAGCCAGTCGCTGCCCCCACTGCCCTCTACTTGTTTGCCATCTGCACAAGTTACTCAACCACCACTCATGACCCCTAGTAATCAATCTAATATAATAGGGAGAAACAATGATGGGAGGAGTGTAGCAAAGAAAAGATGCTTAGTTAACCTGCCTCCAGATTGCGCTCCCTATATAGTAGTACTCACAAATGTACGAGAGGGGGATTCCTATCTCACTGACTCGAGGCCGGAGACCCATGATTCTCTGAAAAATAAATGTTTATCCTGGTTGAATAAGAATTGTGGGTTTCCCCTTGCCTTTTCCAGTGACATCATATCAACTCGCAGAGTCAGCTGGATAGGAAACTCTAGGAAAAATGGTAAGGGGGACTGCATCATTGTTAACTTTAACCCCTTCGCTGCTGATGACGAGCTCAGCTCGTCATCAGCCACGGGTGGCGTGTGCTGATGACGAGCTGAGCTCGTCATGTAACGCAGCTTTTTAAAAAAAGCCGCACAGCGCAAAAATCGCCGCAGCAGCGATGCGGTTAAGCACCCGCAGCACGTTCCTACAGTACTACTTAGAGCGGCCTCCCTATTAACGAGTGACAATATTGTATGTGCACTCCCTCTTGGTTTCTTTTATAATCGCCTTAACACTACTACACGCTTAAACACTAATCAGCCTAAACCATTTCAATACCCCCCATGGCGCTGTTTTGTTACCCCTCCACCTCAATTCGGATTTCAACCATCATTTAGTCAGGACCCATACTGCTATAGGTTGTCCAGGAATTATAATCACTTTGATCAACCTCTCCCACTGGCCAATCGATATGCCCCTCTAGCTTCTTTGGAGGAAAATGATTGACAGCCAATAGATTCAACTACAAATATAAAGCCTCCTTATCCTGTAGGTAGAATAATGACCTGGAACATTGCTGGCATTAAGGCTAGTAGGGAATGAAACTTGGTTTCACTAAAGACTTATGACATTATTGCACTTCAAGAAACTTGGGACCAGACTAATAGTTTTTCTCTGGATGGGTACAGACACTTTTTTATTCCAGCAACATGTAGTGTGGCTGGTAGAGACAAGGGAGGATTACTAAGTTTATTTAAACTTGATTTAAATGGCACACTAAGCCAGTGTAACTCAGGTTCTCAGAATTGTTTAATTGTAGAGTTATCATATGGTGATATTCCCAAATTTTTATTTATTAACTTTTATAATTCATGTGCCAATGAATGTACTCGGACTAACCTAGACTCATTGGAGACATTTCTGTCAGTCTACAGTACAAATGTGAATACTTTTGAATTAATAATTCTAGGGGACTTTAATATCCATCCTGTAACCAACCATTTGCCAGTAATGAAATATAAGGTCCTCCATATTCCTCATCTACGCATTTTGAACGCTCTAAGAGGGGGGAAGCACTTGAAAGTTTTCTGGCAAGATGGAATCTCTACGAATCTGGTTGCGGGGAAAGTGATATCAGGCCCCCTACTTTCAAAGGAACAGACGAAGGCACTGTAATTGATTATATCTTTATGACTTCTTTTTTGTTATGTAAGGTACTAAGATATAAGACGGAGGTATTGGTCTTTAGTGACCACAATCCAGTGTTAATAGAGATAAAGTCTGTGGATCTATTAACCCTGAAATCTGTAATTTACAAGGGTGGCAAAAACGTGGCTGTAAAAGATCAAGGTCGCAGGCTAAAATGGTCAAACCAAGTCCCTGAAACTTTTTTGCAGGAAGTGTTGGAAAGGGTTGAGGACGATGTAGTCATATGCCTTGAGAATCAGGCCCAAAATACAGAGGTGGTCACTGCCTTTGATAATATCTGCAGAGAAATTAATTTAACCTTACAATGAGGCCCAGAACAAAGGACAAACCATGGTAAAAGATGGTTTGACAAACAATGTTCTAGGGCACATGGAGTTTTATTGAAGGCTTTAAAAACGACCCCTAAGGACCGAGCCCAAATAGCTATTCTAAGAACCGCTTATAAGAAAGCAATCTTAGAAAGGAAAAAGGAGTTGAAAGATGAGGCCAGGTCACAATTACTTGCCCCGGACACTCTTAAAGATAGCGGGCTGTTCTGGAAAATTGTAAATCAACCGTTATTCTCTGGAGAGGAGAACACCCCCCTTGAGTCTAACATTCCAGATGAGGGCTGGATAACTCATTTTGAGGTAATATACTCTACTCCTGGCCCTGAAAGTCGAATGGTCAATACCCATGTTAGATCTGACGGGTGCCAGGTGACTTTTGAGGCCGCAGAGATTGAAAGAGCTATTGAGGTGACTTTAAAAAATAAGGCTCCAGGTCCCGACGGGGTCCCCGCGGATGTTTTTAAGTGCGCCCCAAAATTCTGGTCTAAGATCCTGTGTAGTGTTTTTAAAGCTTTAAATCAAAGTAATATACCGGTCTCTTGGAAAAAATCTATTATTATATCAGTCTTTAAGAAGGGAGATAGGCAGGATCCTTCCTGTTATCGACCTATCTCTCTGATAGATTCCTCGGTTAAAATTTTGGGGCGGGTAATCTTGCATAAAATTACAGACTGGATTAATGACAGAGGGCTCCTGTCTAACCTACAGTATGGGTTTAGAACAAAAAGGAGCACATTAGACCAATGCCTTAACTTGCAAATGTTAGTGGACAAATATACCAAGGTGAAAGAGGGGTCAATGTACTTGGGGTTCATGGACCTCTCTTCGGCATTTGACCTTGTAAACAGGGCCAAGCTATGGCAAATTTTAATTAACATGGGTCTTGATCGGGTTTTAGTGGACCTCCTGGCAGACTTACATTCTGGTCTTCTGGCCTCCGTCAGGGTCACTGCCGAGGGGCGCTGTACTAGTTATTTTAACTCAGAAAGGGGGGTCAGGCAAGGGTGTATCCTGGCCCGCTTCTTTTTACGGTATACATAAACGCCCTTGAATTTGCTTTAAAAGAGGCTACCCTTGACATACCGCGCTTAGGGGAACTGGGTATCCCAGTCCTCCTATACGCGGATGACGCTGTCCTTCTTTCACGGACAGGGGTTGGATTACAGCGGCTCCTGGACGTATTTGTGACCTTTATGGGATCATTAGATCTTAAAACAAATGTAAAAAAGTCCCAAATCGTGATTATGGGGAAGTGCTCTAGGAAAAAGCAGTCTAAACTTTTTTCTGTGGCAAAGAAGAACTTAGCAGGGTGCCCACATTCCCCTACCTGGGATTACATTTGATGAGAGAGGGAACTGGGGCCCGCAGCTTAAAAATAGAAACATCTCCTTTGCAAGAACTACCTCCGCACTCCAGGGCTTTACGAAAAAACTTAGGGCTAGGCCTATAGCAGCACTAATGAAGATTTATAAGGCAAAATGCCTCTCAGTAGCCACATATGGCAGTTCAACATGGGGATATAGTTCCTCTGACTGCCTACAGGTGACCGAAAATAAATTTATGAGATCAGTCCTCTCAGTGCCACAGTCTAGGCCCTCCTATACTATCCATTCTGAATTGGGGGCAGGCTTTATTTCTGACATGATAAGTATGGCTCCTGTAATATGCTGGTTGAAGACCTGGTTGAACCAGGAAATCACCCTGAACCATACTATCATGAAAGATTGTCTCCTTTTAGAAAATTATAGTAAGAGTGCGTGGTTGATCTATATTAAAAACACTCTGATTAAACTTGGGAGACCGGAGCTTTTCTCCTCCCTGGAGTTAATAAGACCAAAAGATATTGCCATAATTAAGGGAGCAATGGCTGATCTGCTGTCTCTGGAGAGAGAGGAATGCGAGTTAAAAAAAAAAAACTACCGTAAGGGCTAATCTCATTATTGCTAGCTCATGTGTTCCCGAAACTTACCTAAATGTGGTGAATCGTCCCTTCCTTAGGTTTCTCCTAACCCGTTTCCGTTTTAACTTGATACATTTAAATTTAGGACTGTTCCCTTCCTGGAGTACCCCCGAAAAAGCACCGCCGTGTTCTTGTGACAACTTTTCCACCCAGAACACAATGCACTTCCTGATGTTCTGTAGTCACTACATGGAATTAAGGATGACATTTTTGGTCCCAATACTTAAGAAGGGGGGCTTTTTGCAGGTCAAGCCTGCCCTTCTCTACCTGCAATTACTACAGTCCTCTAGGATCATTTTTCATGTTGCAAGTTTTTTGGTGGGTGCTGTAAGGATTAGAAATAAGAATAACTGTCTGACTAATTGTATATAAATTAATTTGGATGCATATATGTATGATTGTACATCAAAATCTGTCAGGGGTGGCACTCAAAAGGGATCGTTTTTATCTTATTTATTGTGTTTTTAATCGATGATATATTCATTGTATGTATATTTCTGGATGATTTTTTGGATTATGACTCTGTTTTTATTCTGTATTAACAAGTGCATTTAATTGTATATTTTGTATAGGTCCATTGTCTTTTTATGATATTGATTTATCGAAATAAAGTATTCTGACTGACTGACTGACTTTAGTCTGGCTGTGACCCTGCTAATCAGACCCACAGCCCAGCTGTTCTCTCTCTAAATTCATACCATGTACTTTAGGTACATACCTAATTGGGTATTGGGTCACCTTTGTGAGCCCCTGTATAGTGTACCATAGGTACCCAGGGCATAGGTGCATCCAGGGCCTACCAGGGGCTGCAACATGTATTATGCCACCCCTGGCTGGCCATCCAAACTGGCACTGCAGGCTGATCACTCAGCTTGGGCAAGGTTGTGTAATCACCCCTTGCTTAGATATAGTATACCTATATCTACCCTTATATATAGACACACATATACCTGTAAGTCACTCCTATGGCAGGCCTTAACAATCCTGTAGGCAGAGTTCTTGGTTTTATGTGAGATGATGCTCTAGCATGAGCTGAGCCTGTCTGCAGCTTTCGGAACCATGTCCTTATAGCTGTACCATATACTCGTAAGTGCATTATAATCCTCGCGGTTAATGCTAACTTTGGTTTGGCTTTATCAAAACATGTCGTGTAAGGTGTCATACGCTTTAGAGTACTACCCCCCTCTCTCCCCCTCCCCCTCTTGGCGGCGGGGGTAGCATTCCACCCTTCTAGAGGGAAGAAGACATGTAGTTACTACTTTACCCGGTTAAAGTTAAACAGAGCCTCAGCATCAAAAAATGTATGCTGCTGCCACAGACACCTCTCCAGACAGACTTTTAGTGTATTGGAGCAGGGAGGCCTGAGAAATGAGACACTGCCTGGGGCACACAAGGTGCTCCACGCATAGCCCGGTTCAAACCAGTTGCTGGGGCACTCCAGCCCCAGCTCTGGTGCGAAACTGGACAAAGGGAAAGGGGTGAAACCACCCCCTTCCCAGGTTCCACCCACAGGAGGGACCTAGCAGGTAATCCAGCTCCTTAGTTTAGTAGAAAGTTAGGAGCTGAGTCTAGAGACTTTAGATTTATCCTGGAAAGAAACTCTGAAACGAAACTCTTGGACCTTCGACGTTCCATATCGACTGGAAGACTGAAGACATCTCCCTTGTGGTCAAGGAGTGACCACCCTGTGCAAACCGGCACCAACAGTAACTTGCCGGTTTGCTTTGTCGACACTCTAGCCGGATCCCGAAGACTTAGCGCCGCAGGAACTGGACTCCCAGACTTCTCTGGCTCCGACTCACATCCACAGCAAAGCTGAGACCCGTGGCGGACACGAGCAACGTGGGACCGGACATCCTGGACTACCTGCTTTTTGCTACCTGTGCAGCTCCTGAGGTACCTTCGAAGTTGTGCATTGTGGTTTGAGAAGCCCCAGACCCAAGCAGCATTTGCACCGAAGCTCAGCCCTCCACACTCCCCGCGTGGGTCCTGCGCCTGCATTTCAGCTCAACGCGTCTTCGAGGTTGCTAGCCCATTGGCTAGTTGGCCCTCTGAAGACATCCTTTTGAAACTATACCGCTTGCCTGGTTGCCCTGGGCTTGCTCCAGCTTTCCTGCAAAGGAGAAGCTCCCCAGATCTTGCTGGTCTGAACTGAAGCCAATCTTCCCATCCCTGCGTGGATTGCATTTGCCAAGGTTTGTTGGGTCCAACCCGAATACGGACACCGCCAACAGCTAGATCCGTCGTGGGGCAGCTCGATTCCAGCTCCTGGTCATCGTCGGCGCCTCCTGGTCCTCGTGCCTGCAGAGACAAGCTTCACCTCTTCACCTGATTGCATCTCGACATCGCCTGGTTCCTTCCTGTCCCCTCTGCTTTCAGGTTCTTCTCGACTCTGATCCACCCTTGTATGCACCCGGACACTTTTCTCCTGGTCGCCTGTAGCACTTTCTTGCAGCACTCCATAGGAAACCGCGACGAAATCTGACACGAAAGAATCTATGCACCTGGCTTCCCTGGGTGAGGTAACGCGAGTACTCCAGTTCTCCCGTGGGTATCAACTATCCAAGTGTCCTAGTTTAACAGGGTTTTCCCGTAGTCCATCTGGAAGTGTCCAAAATCTACTACTTTGTAACTTTTACGTTCCCATTGGAACTCTATGGTAACTCGCGTGTGTGTTTAGACACTGCACACGCATCCTGTGGGCCTATTATTTCCAATCCCTTGGTTGATCAGTGTTGCCCCAGCGATTTCCTAGGCCCTAGGCCTACTCACCTTTCCTGAAGTGGTTCTTATACCACTTCTTTAGTATATGGTTCGTGAGGCCCCTAGGGCAGAATAGTATTTGTGCAACTTATAGTATGCTTATTGAGTAACTTGTGTGTATCTCGAACTCTGACCTCATAAAGAGTGTAGAGGGGTTGTAATAAATGCATATATATTTGATATATACCTTTTGTGGTGTCCTTTCATTTGGTATTCAAGGGATTATATATGGTAAAACAGCTGGCTTCACATGCTCTCTGAATTTTAGCCTAAGACTGCTTTGTCCATGCTACCACTAAGATAGCTGGTCTATAAGGTTGACTTTACAACCATCCCCATAAGAATTGTTTGGACTGGTGAAAGGTGCCCACTAGAATAGTGGACATCATATACCAGGCCAACTTCTCACAGCCAGGAGCAGTGCTTTTCAAGAAGTTTGGGGAGAGTGATACAGACTTTCTAGGATGATGGGGAGATGTGGCGTACGTTGCCCCGCACCCAGTTGGAGAGGGCAGCCCTTTTCAAAAAGAATACACTCCGAAAACGATTGCACGCCACGCAGAATACCAATTACCCGCTCCCTGAGGTTACGTATGTTAAACTGGAGGGTGACCTGCTCTCCCTGATGTGGCATGGTAGGTATCCCAGAATAGCCAACTCCACGCTTCAGCTTAACTCGTATAACGGGTGTATCACCCTCCCAGACTTCAGGGCCTATTAGTGGGCAGCACACATGGTGGTTGTGAATATCTGGGCATTCGCCCCGCAGGACCACTCTACCTACAGACTAGAACATGCACACTTTGTTAGTCACTCATACCTCCACTTCCTTTACAGGGGAAGGGCGTTTAACTATTCCTGCCGGCTACGCAGTGTGCAATGAAGACCTAGCATAGGCTAGGCCAGAAGGACGACAGGAGTTATGTCGCTTTGGGAGGGTGTGTCATTGAAGGAGATTGGAAAACTTAGGGAATCCAGAGTTTTGGGACTTAACTGAGCTCTGGTGCATTTGCATCTGTTTGGCGTGATTACTCCATGCATTGCAATCCATTACTAAAATATGCCCAGCTGAGACATGCCTGGCAGGTGGAGGGCTTAGAGACCCAGGATCTACTTTGAATTTGCCACACTGAAGGGTAGGTTGCTACTATAAGAGTTATATCCAAAGTTGATCTCCCTGACCTATAAAACGCTCAAAGGTGGTGACTTGAGGTGGGAGACTTGGAGGAAGTTGACTGGGAGCGGTCCTGATGCACCCGAGAGAGGTGGTAATAAAAGCTGTCCTGCGCCTGATACACTCAAAAACCTCCATTCGGTTTATTATGACAGTAACCGCCTACAACGTATGGGAAGAGCAGCCTCCCCAGACAGTCTTTTATGTGAGGGAGCGAGGCACTCCAATATTCACATGCTCTGGAGTTGCCCGGCTATTCAGATGTATTGGTCGCAAGTGTGAAGGGAACGTGGTCACATGGTGGACAAAACCATTCCTCTTGATCCCAAATACGTCCTGCTGGGTTTACCAATGGATGTGGGCATTGTGAGAAGTTAGCCTGGTATATTCTGACCACTAATTTTAGTGGGCACCTTGTACCAGTCCATACAACCCTTATTGATGATTAGGTTAAAGACAACCTTTATTGAAAGCTATCCTAGTGGTAGTCTCTTTGTTGACAATGGCAGTCTCTCCTCCTTGCTTATTGGTGCTGTCCTGGTGAATGAGTTTATATATGTTGGGGATCATTGTGGCAATGTCTGGAGCGGATGTGGGGTACAGCCAGGTCTCTGTGAGGAAGATAATGTTGGGTGCGGGGTGGCAATGAGGTATCAGAGTTCGGTGGCGTGCTTGCACATCAAGCATATGTTGAGGAGTAGGCAGTGGAGTCGGTGTGTCTCTTCTGGCGTGGTGTGACAAGCGGTCGGCAAATGTTTTGTGGCGCAACTGTGGTCATGCTGGTGCAGGAGAAGGTGCATCCGGTGCAGGAGAAAGGTCCTGCCGCAGAGTGTGGTGCAGCATGGCAGTAGTGTTCACTGGGTCATCCAGTGTTCAGGGCATCAAGGATGGTATCGGCAGGTGGGCTGGGTACCAGGGTTCCAAGTGCTAGGCGCGGTCCAGGCATGGACTGGCACAGACTAGCTTGCCAGCAGCGTAGCCATACTGCAGCCTCCATTATATAGCTCCTGGGAGGAGGGAGGGGTGATGAGAGGTGGTGGGCAGGGCTAGAAGGTACAATGGTAATACATAGCACATTATCTTGGTGCTTTCAAGCATATTGTGAGTAGTTGGCCTGTTCCATGCTGACCAGTTCTAGTGGGCACCTTGTACCAGTCCAAACAACCCTTATTGATGAATAGGTTAAAGACAACCTTATATGGAAGCTATCCTAGTGGTAGCTGTGGAGAGCAGCCTTCAGGCTAAGTCTTGAAGGAATGTAAAGCAGCTTGTTTTACCAGTCTATAATCTCATGAATGACCAAATTAAAGGAAAACCACACAAGGTATATATATACAATATATGTATTTATTACTAAACACTCTCTACTAACCTCTTTATGAGATTAGAGAACAAGGCACACAATATTAAAGCACTAGAACGACAGTAAATAGTACCATACACAGTGGGCCCCAGGGGGAGACCAAACCATATACAAAGAAAGTGGTAGAACAACCACAACTTGACTAGACACAGTGCCTGGAGCACATAGAAATGCTGGGACCCCAAGGAACCACCCAGGTAGTGACACAGGGGACACGTGCCGTGTGAGAACACAGCCGCGAGCTCCTTACAATTCACTGGGAAAGTCGCAGTTGGAATTTTAAAGAATAGGGACACTTAGAAGAGGACTTTGAGCAAACCCTTTCAAACTTAGCAGGTTCTAAGGCCAGCACCCATGTGAGCACCGGAGTACTTGTGTTACCTAACCCAGTAAAGCCGGGTGCATAGTTGTCAAATGGTGTCGGGAATCTTCGTCGTTTTCAATGACGAGATGCTGCAAAGTGCTGCTGCCGTGAAGAGGAACAGTGTCCAGTGTGATCCAAGCCTGGATCGGAGCGGAGGAGAACCTGAAAGCAGAGGGGACAGAGACTGGGTCATATGCCAGTGACTACTGGCACGATAGGTGAAGCTTGACTCTGCTGCCACGGGGACCAGGAGACGTCGAGGATGACCAAAGTCCGCAGGTGAGCTGTCCCACAAAGGATGTTGAGTGCTGGGGGGTCAGTGTCCGGATTGAACACCAACAAGCCTTGGCAACTGCAACACACGCGGTCAGAGAAAAGAGGCTTCAGTGAGGACCAGCAAGGTCCTGGGGACTTCCCAAGCGACAGAGTCAGAGCACTTCTAGAGCAACCGAGAAAGCCCATTGAAAGTTAAAGTTCCCTTCTCAGGGACCCACAGGTTGACGGACCAGGGATCGCGAAGGGACCTCGAGAGGAATCACAAAACACCAGTCCATGGAACACTCGTAGAGTGTAGGCTGGTAATCTTCGGTGGAATCAATTCTCGGGGTCTGGACTACAAGTAGCCCAAAGCACAGCTTCAGGGGTCGCCGGAAAGCAGATGCTTCTGCAAATGGACACGTGCACAGAGGTTAGGTTGCACGGTCCTCCACGAGGGATACGGGTCTCAGGTTTGCTGAGCGCACTAGTCAACCTCGGGGACACTTGGAAACCCACCTCCTGTGTTGCAAAAGACTTCAGAGTACTCAGGAGCTTTGGAGTTGCAAACCGGTCAGATGTGTCTTTGGTGCCTGCTTAGCAGGGGAGTAACTCCTTTACTCCAAGGGAGATTTTCCTGTCATCTAGCGTTGTGTAGATCGTCAAAGTACTTGGTTTCTGTAGCAGAATTTCGTCCAGGTAAAATCTTATGTCTTGTTGCCAGGGTTTCCTACTTTATACCCAAAGAAGGGGTGATACAAACTCTGGGGATCCCACTATGGGAGGGACAGGACAGAGGGGTGGCTACACCCATGTCCTATGTTCAGTTTTGCGCCGGAGCAGGGGCTGATAGACGCCACAACCGGTTTGAGCTGAACTATGCACAGGGACACCAAATGTGCCACCAGTGCAGACATCAGAGCACTCTTGGAGTGCACCCACCCAGCCCCAATACACTAAAGTCTGTCTGGGAGGTGGTTACACCTCCCTGTGACAGGAAACCTATTCTCCAGCCTCCCCTGCTGGAGTTTCGTCCAGTAGCAGGAGGGCAGACTTGTGTCCGTGGCTGGCAGCACCCATCTTGTGATGCCAGCGTTGAGAAAGCTGGTACCGGGTGTACCGGTGCTGTCATATTTCCCCTTCTATGAGGGTGGAATCATACCTTCCACACCAGTTACTGATGTGGAGGTATGATTCCAAGTTGTTTGACACCAAACACGACAGGTTTCTGTGCAGCCGTTTTAAAGTTTGCATTTACCACAAGTATATGGTATGGCTGCATCACAGAACAACCCCGGAGAATAGATTCCGAAGGCTGCAGAGGGTCCCTGCTCATGCATGGGTACCCTCTCACATAAAACCCAGCACCCTGCCTTCAGGATTGATCAGGCCTGCCATAGGCGTGCCTGATAGGTTTATATGTGCATTGATAAGGTAGATTTAGTGAACCTATATCTAAGTAAGGGATGCTGGCACCACCTTACACAGTTTGCAGTAGCAGACCTTTTGTGTCAATTTGAGTGGCCTCTCCGGGGTGACATAATACATGCTACAGCCCCTGGGAGGTCTCGGGGTACCTATGCCCTAGGTACATAGTATACCATATACTAGGGACCCCAGAATCCAATCTGGAGTGTACCTAAAGTACATGCAATCAGTTTAGGGAGAAAGCAGCTAGTCTGGGGTCCTGGATAGCAGGATCCAGGGCAGACTAAGTCGTACACTGTGAAACATCAGCAAAGCGTGGGGGTAACTATAAAAAGCAGATCGTATTCTCCTATAGACATCGCCAGGGCACAACTCCTTTTCTATAACTTGGAGCTAGTGCTGGCCAAGCGAGACATGGCACCTTACTGGGTGGGGGGGTGCCTGAATCCCCGACTTTGCAGGAATGGAAGAGAGGGATGGACCTATACATGGCAGCTTAGAGGGTCATGTACAAGAGCAGCGTGTGCCAACACAAATTTCATAAGGTTGGGCAGGTGGTTGAGTCATTACAACATACACCTTCCTTCGGAAGCTGCAATTGCTGCATTGGGTGTTGTCAAACCTATTATTGTATTTCTTACTATCCTTGGAAATGTCATGTTGCTGCCTGCTTTATTTTAATAGGTCAGTGTGGGTTTGTGCATGTCTTTTTCCCTGTTTAATATTTACAGCTGGGTGTGTTTGTTCCTTCACACTTGTGCTGTATCATGTACGAAACTAGGAAAACCAAACAGATATTTTTTTTAAATTGTTGTCCTAGGCTCGGAACACAACAGCCTAGGGCTTTTAATGTTTTAATGATATATACACTCGGAAACACATGTGTAAACTGTCTGCCCGGATATGAAGCATTACATATAATGTTTCTTTCTACAGCTTACATTCTTCAATTGCTTGCTAACTCAGAAAGCCTTCTCACATTATACTCCTAAAACCCTGAAAGATAATTTGACCTTGACTCACCCCCACTTGATTCCTCTAATTTCTTTCTTCAGAGTGGCTCTCTTCTTACTTTTGCATGTCTTCTGTTTTGTAGAATCGCCTCCTCTCAATCTCATGTCCGCTTGCCTCACTCCTTCGTATAGTAATTCTGCAATTGACTGATACCTCAGTTCAAAAACCACAAACTCTCCTTTTTCAAACCCTATCCCTACAACCTAACATTACCTAAAGTCCGCCAGTCTATCCACCTCACCGACCAATCAGTTTATACCACTTAATCCCCAATAAGAATCACAATTAACTGGTATTGGTGTAATCTATCACAAAGTAACTGGAGTAAATGCATGCAATTTTTTCTTGAGAGCACTTGACTAATCGCAATAACCATCAATAACCACTGGATTAACCACTAATCTTGAGTTCTGGAATATAGTGCTACTCGCTGTAAAGTGCTTCAGTGCCTCATCAGGGGGAATAAGCGCTATATAGTTAACCAGTTACAATTATTTCTATGAGCTCACTATACAAATTTTGCTGTGAATGGCGGGTTATTACATGGCGTGTTATAATAGCATTATTTTGAGCATTTCACAGTAGTAATGGTGGTCCAGACTGGGACCTTCTGTTATCACTTGTACCTTGAATTTGTATTAATTATTTTCAGCAATGTGGTTTTTCTGTCTGCGGCGCCTATTCCAAGTTAACTGATTATCTCCTCTCTCTTTCTCCCCCCTCAATGTGGCCTTGTCTCGCACCTTATTTTTACGGCTTGTACTTTTCTCTTCGCTTTTTGCTACTTATCCCTCTCTTACCTCCACTTCTTTCTTCCTCCATACATTTTCTTCCTCTCCATTTTTTCCCATCTCTCCCACTCTTTCACTTGCACCTGGTGTCTCTATCCTATCCCTGACTGGCTCATTTTCCTGTTCTTCTATCCCATGTCCTCATCTCTTCCCATCCACTATGGCTTTCTCCCCTCCACAGACTGCAGCGCCCAGGATGAACGTTTCTCCCTGATCTTCACCATCGCCTCCTTCCTCAACAACTTCATGACCCTGCCCAATGGCTTCATCTTTGACCACTTTGGGACGATGGTCACCAGGCTCATCGGCATGTGAGTATCTCACACTGGGTGTCACTGTCCAAAGTTTCCTCATCGAGTGCCTCTCCTGGGTCTCCCCCATATCACCCCTCAGAATTCACCAAGGTTTGTTAGCTCACAAGGGCTCTTTGTCATTCCACTTGAAAAAACTGATTATTTTCTAAAGTACCAAAGACAGTATTTATCTACAGTCTTGCAACCAAACACACAACTGCTATAAATGAAAGGAGATGTTCAAATGATGTACTGGTAATTCTATTACTCCAAGTCTTCTCTTACTGACCTCAGTCATTAGAGGAAGATTATAATCTGTCTCCCTGGTATGCATTCTGTTGCCCTGTGCCCTGTCGAGAACATTAACTCCACCCCCATATTGTGATGGCCATGTCTAAGGGCCACCATGCCCTACTGTTCGCTCAAATCAGCGGCCAACCAGGAGGGACAGTGGAAAATTGTGACTTAAATGAGGAACAACAAACTCTGGGTGAAGGAGACGACAAAGCAAAATGGCTTCTGATTTCTGTAGCTCTGCATTGATCTCACTCATCATGCTTCTTTTCTGGCTAGCTGCCCTTAGTTACAACGTCAGTGCTTACTAAAATAACACAATTGTCATAAACAATATGTGTAGGAGAGTAGGTTTTGCTTCTTATATTTACGCCCACTTTTTGCTGATGTTTTACTGTTTTCGACTTAGTCTGGCTGGGATCCTGCTATTCAGGACCCCAGCCTAGCCGCTTTCTCCTCTAAATTGATTGCATGTACTTTAGGTACACTCCAGATCGGATTCTGGGGTACCCTTATAAGTCCCTTGCATATGGTACACTATGTACCTAGTGATAACTTAGAGAGCAGTATCACTCTAACCGGATGCACAGCTGATTCCTGGTATAGTTCACCAATATACCACAACATTTTCACGTTCAAGAATGTTTTAATTGTGAGTATTCCATCATTTCATTTGATTACCAAATCCTTCTCCTGTCACAAGGGAGACGTTAATTTATGCAAAACAAGTTTCTAATGCGTCAGGTATGCCATTCCAAACCTTTTTCTGAGGCACAATGTTCACATAAAACATCCTCAGTAGTAGTTAATCATGTTCCCAATGCAATCCCAATTTTGTGGTATATTGGTGAACATTACCAGGAATCAGCTGTGCGTCCAGTTAGAGTGATACTGCACTCTAAGTTTATCACTATTTTCATGCCACGTGGTTGGAGGGCATACCACGTTACCGGGCTGCACACGACAAGTTTAAAAGGATAAGATTGAGAATTTGCGAAAAAACCAGCAACTAACAAGTTGGCAAATACATCTTATTTTGAAATATACCATATACCCCTTACTTAGATAAAGGTTCACTATATCTACCTTTTCACTGCACATATAAACCAGTCTAATCAGTCACTCCTATGGCAGGCCTTTTCAATCCTGAAGGCAGGGTGCTGGGTTTTGTGTGAGAGGGTGCCCATGCATGATCAGAGCCCCTCTGCAGCCTTCGGAATCTATTCTCCGGGGTTGTTCTGTGATGCAGCCATACCATATACTCTTAAGTGCATTATAACCCTGCAGTAAATGCTAACTTTAAAACAGCCGCACATTAAACATGTCGTGTTTGGTGTCAAACACCTTGAAATCATACCTCCACGCCAGTAACTGGTGTGGGAGGTATGATTCCAACTTCCTAGAGGGAGAAATATGACTACCCCGGGTACCAGCTTCACAGAACCCTGGCATCTCAAGATGGATGCTGCCAGCCACGGCGCGAGTCTGCCCTTCTGCTGCTGGACGAAACTCTGGCAGGGGAGGCTGGACAATAGGTTTTCTGTCACAGGGAGGTGTAACCACCTTCCAGACAGGCTTTAGTGTATTGGGGCTTGGTGGGTGCACTATGAGAGTGCTTGGATGTCTGCACTGGGGGCACATTTGGTGTCCCTGTGCATAGTCCAGCTCAAACCAGTTGCTTGAGCCATTTGCTCCTGCTCTGGCACGAAACTGGACAAAGGACATGGGTGTTGCCACCCTCTGTCCTGACCCTCCCATAAGTAGGTCCCCAGAGTTTGTCCCACCCCTTCCTTGGGTATAAAGTAGGAACTAAAGACTACAGGACTTTAGATTTATCTGGACGAAACTCTGCTACAGCAATCAAGTACTTCGATGATCTACACTGCGCTAGATGACTGAAGAATCTCCCTTGGAGTAAAGGAGTTACTCCCCTACTAAGCAGGCACCAAAGACGCATCTGACCGGTTTGCAACTCCGAAGCTCCTGAGGACTCCGAAGACTTTTGCAACACAAGGTGAGTTTCCTAGTGTCCCCGAGGGAGACTAGTGTGCTCAGCAAACCTGAGACCTGTATTCCTCGTGGAGACTGTGCAACCCGAATCCATGGGTACCGTGTTTTTTTTAAAGAAGCATCTGCTTTCCGGTGACCCCGGAAGCTGTGCTTTGGGAGACTTGTAGTCCAGACTCCGAGTAGTGATTCAACTGAAGATTACCGGCCTACACTCCACGAGTGTTCCGTGGGCTGGTATTTTGTGATTCCTCTCGAGGTCCCTTCACGATCCCTGGTCCGTTGGCCTGTGGGTCCCTGTGAAGGCACCTTTAACTTTCTCACGGAGTCACCAGGACCTTGCTGGTCCTCACCGAAGCATCTTTTCTCTGATCTCGTGGGTTGCAGTTGCCAAGGCTTGTTGGTGTTCAATTCAGACACTGACCCTCCAGCACTCGGCATCCTTCATGGGACAGCTCGCCTGTGGACTTTGGTCGTCCTCAACGTCTCCTGGTCCGAGTGGCTGCAGAGTCAAGCTTCACCTCTTCTCACCTGAAGCACCCGACACCGGCGGGCATTCGTCTATCGTGCCCCTGGTCATCCCCTCTGCTTTCAGGTTCTTCTCAGCTTCTATTCAGGCTTGGGTCACCCCGGTCACTTTTCCTCTTCACGGCAGAAGCACTTTGCAGAATCACTCCATTGAAAATGACGAAGATTCCCGACATCATTTGATACCCATGCACCCGGCTTCCCTGGGTTAGGTAACACGAGTACTCCGGTGCTCACATGGGTGCTGGGCTTAGAACCTTCTATGTTTGGAAGGGTTTGCTCAAAGTCCTCTCCTAAGTGTCCTTAATATTTAAAATTCCAACCACAACTTTCTCATAGAGGTGTACGAGTTCTAGGCTGTGTTCTCACACTGCGCACGTCCCCCGTGGGTCCCCCGTGTCACTATCTTGGGTGGTACCCTTGGGTCCCAGCGATTCTACGTGCTCTGGGCACTGTGTCTAGTCAAGTCGTGGTTGTTATACCACTTTCTTAGTATATTGTTCGGTCTCCCCCTGGAGTCTGCTGTGTTTTGTGCTGTTTACTGTCATTCTAGTGTTTTAACATTTTGTACTTTGTGCTCTAATCTCATAAAGAGATTAGTAGAGAGTGTTTAGTAATAAATACATATTTTTATGATAACACTTTTGTGGATCCTCTTTCATTTGGTCTTTCAGGAGGTTACAATCTGGTAAAACAAGCTGCTTTACATTCCTTCGAGACTTAGCCTGAAGGCTGCTCTCCACAGCTACCACTAGGATAGCTTTCATATAAGGTTGATCTTTAACTTATTCATCAATAAGGGTTGTTTGGACTGGTACAAGGGGCCCACTATAACTAGTGGTCAGCATATAACAGGCCAACTACTCACAATATGCTTGAAAGCACCAAGATAAATATGCTATTTATTACTATTGTACCTTCTAGCCCTGCCCACTACCTCTCATCAACCCTCCCTCCTCCCAGGCGCTATTTAATGGAGGCTGCAGTATGGCTACGCTGCTGGCGCGCCAGAGGCAAGCTAGTCTGTGCCCATCCATGCCTGGACCGCGCCTAGCACCTGGAACCCTGGTACCCAGCCCACCTGACAATACCATTCTCGATGCCCTGAACACTGGATGACCCAGTAAACACTACTGCCATGCTGCACTGCTGTCTATGGCAGGGCCTTTCTCCTGCACAAGATGCACCTTCTCTTGCACCAGCATAACCACAGTCATGCCACAAAAGACTATGCCGACCGATTGTCACACCACGCCAGAAGAGACACACCGACTCCACTGCCTACTCCGCAACATATGCCCCCCCCTCCCCACCCCGGTCCTCGCTCCAGTTTCTGCAACATCATTGCAGACTTCATATCGCCCTTAGCCTTAGACTCCAAGGACTACATCTTCCTCGGCAACCTAAATTTTCACATTGACATCCCCAATGATAACAACACTGCACACCTCCTCAAAAGCATGAGCAGCGTCAGACTGGCCCAGATCATCCACAACTCAACACACACCGCAGGACACATGCTCGACCCATTTTCACCTTCGGAGGTGCTCGCGGAGCACTGTAATGGAAAAAAGAAAATGATAATGACATAAGGTATTAACATTTTATTTTTAGTATCTCCAGGTTAGGGAGGAGGAGTGGTTGCTGCAATCTAAAGTGCGCATGAAGATTTGGCCGGCTGTCTTCGTCTGGCCAAACTGTCATGCACTCTTTGCATGATCTCCTCCCAGGCTGCAATACAGCCGGGGTGGAGATCATGCACAGGCTCCCATTCCCCGTCTGAGCGGCTTACCACAGTTCTCAGACTAATCACAACACTGCATTGTGATTGGCTTAGGGGAGCCTGAGGAATAGGAGGCGGGGCCAGCATCCTTTTAGTAGAGACTAGAACAAGATCATTTCTTCCACGAGGAAAGGAAACCGCAGGCCCCAATAGAACAAAGCCTGCGCTTTACATTTTATTCTACATGGTACATAACATCACTCATTTCTCATGTTGCTCTTGTATCTGCTCTCATCTTCCTAGAGTTTCCTAATCGTTCATTCCTAGTCCACGTCAAAGAATTTTGATATTACCTCTCGTCCCTTCCTTATTAACATGTGAGGCCCTCTGCTTCTCTTCAGACCCACCCCAGCCTACAAAAAATACCCCCTACCCCACCAGCTCCTGCTCCTTTTTTTTTTTTGTCTCCTAACCTTTGGGTTATCTCTCTGTGGTGGTGCTGGGGAGCCTTCAAGACGCGGATCTCAGCTTCTGTGGAGCAGCGAGCGGCGGTACTCCAACGACGCAGTTGCCTCCTGGGTCTGCTCGTTCTCGAGGGGCGGAGTGCTGGCATGTGGATGCGGTGACTGAGTCTGGTGGTCCATGTGCGGATGGGGCTGTGTTTATGGGTCACAGTCGCGGAGTGGCAGGATCGGCTGGAAGAGTCGTTTTTTAATGTATTTATTATGATTTTAGATATTTTTTTCCTGATTGGATGGTAGGTCCTCTATGCTTCTCTCTTATAGCAGGCATTGTAGAGCTTTTTCGGTCTGATGTGCTCTTAAGAAGGTTGATCCTACTGTTGTTTGGTTATGCTGTTCCTGCATGATCAGCGTCACTTGGGTTTGTTGTTGGCTTCGCTGTGGGATCAGTGGGCGGCCTTTCATGCGTTGAGGTTCCTGGCGCAGTTTGCACTGATGCCTCCATTTATTTTTCAGGGTCTTATGAACTTTTTTCTTGTCCTGTTTATACCTATCCCTCTTTTAATTTATAATTGGTCTTGTATGTGCTATCGGGCCCTTCTTTTGAGCCCCTTGAGGGGCTGGAGTTGAAGCTATTGACTTTCAAGGATTGTTTCTTGGTCAGTATTCGTTCTGCAAGATCTTTTCGTACTGGGTAGTGCTGGTGCCGGTTCCATCTTTTGTCCTTTTCATCTCACTCAGGAGGTGATTTTTCCTGAGTTTTGACTTGATCCTTCCTTGGCTGAGGACTGTCGTTTGCACTGTTTGGATGTGACGCTGTTTTTTTTTTTGTGGTATTTGCATGTGGTGGAGTCCTTGCAGGGGGGGTGAATTTTGGTCTGGATAAGAAAGGTGAGAAGCCTTTCACAGCTACTTTGTTGTTGTATTCAGTCTCTGGTCCTTTTGGCTTACGAGGTGAAAAGGTTGGATCCGCTGGTGGGTGTGTAGGGGTGCTCTACGCCCAGTATGGCGGCTACTGTGGCTGAATTACAGGTTTCCTCTGCGCTGGAAATCGGTAAGAGGGTGACTTGGTCTTCCCTCCCTATTTTGTCCGCCACTATCGGATTGCTGGTTTTTGAACGTTTGGATAATGCCCTGGGAAACAGCGTCTTGTCCTCTACGAAGAAATGGGGGGTTTGTATTGGAATTTGGGCATATTATTAAACTGCTGTTCCTCTTCACTCAGTAGTCCGTCTCTGTTTTTGCTTGCTATTTCCTCACTTGTTAACCCGTTCGCTGCTTCTGTCGGCCAACGGCCGTCGCAAGCACTACCTGGCTAGTGCTGTGCACGTCTGTTGGCCGACACGGCCCCGCCCACTCTATCAAACCACCGCAGAGCGGCGGAATTCGCGCCTCGGTTAAGAAGGAAGGCGAGGGAGGGACGGGAGGTAATGCGCCCATAACGTACTGATAATGGCATTACTCCTAGTCCTACTCCCTCGCCTTCCTTCTCGGTCCCTCCCGCCTTCCCACTGCAGTCTAAGTGAGTTCTAGACTCTGCCTGCTTATGTACAGGAGGTGGTGGGGGCAGGGGATAGGGGGTGTATTTTATACGCTTGGGGTGTGTCTGAGGGGAGACAGAGGGCCTCACGTGTTCAGAAGGAAGTTGAGGGAGTAGGGCTAGGAGTAATGCCAGTAGTAAGTAATGGCTCCATTACAAGTTCTAATGACGTCATGAAGGTTTGTTTCATTTGTCGACCCATTGATTCAAGGTCTCCGGTGTACAGCGTAACTCTCACGAGACAGGAGTGGGGTTCAAGTACCGGTGGTTGGTAAGTTTAATCTGAAAGAGACAATTGGTTATGTGTTCCTCACCTTAGATTTACCCCCAGGCGTCAGACTGGATCTGGAGAATTTTCCTTCAGCAGTACTCCTGCGCGTCAGTAGGTGGCGCTGGCCGACTCCACATTCGTCCTCGGCGTCATGGTCGCCGGAATGACGTCGTGGTATCTACTTGGCCGCCGCCCCTGCGCATTCACTTCAGTTCTTTCTTTTTCCGCGCCAGCCAGCACAGATCCCGAGGGAGCAGTACAGTGAGTCACTTTTTGGCTCTCTTTTTGCGCCTTTTTGTCGGCATCTTTCTAGTCCTTCATCTCCTGGTGCTCGCAGGGATGTCCCGTCTGCAAAACCGGCTTCAAGGCTTGTGACTCCTGTCGCAAATTGATGTAAATTACGGACCCGCGCCCCATGTGCCTTTGATGTTTGGAGCACGACCACGACCCAAATTCGTTGTCTGACTGCAGAGCCATGAACCTGAAGCCTTTGCGCGAGCGGTCCCGAAAGCTTCTCGAAGCCCGTCAGGCCGCTCCACGCTGTTTGAGGTCCCGTTCAAGAGGGAGGTCGCAGGACCAGTCGCAGAATCATCACCACCCCTCCTTGTCGAAGTCTTCGTCTTTGGGTAAGTAGATGCGCAAGAAGAAGGCGAAGAAGCACTGTCGCTCTTAGTGTTTTCCCCATCTGTCGTCAGTCGCGACGCGGGAAACGGAAGGTAGTCTTCCAGCTCTGCCTACGGAGCCTATGTGGCCGACTCCGACCTTCCCTCCCTTCCCGGGGGCCAGAGCGACTCCTGCCTAAGTTCGTTGCTTTTACGAAGCCCTGCATTCCATCTTTGGGTAGCCCGATTGATGGCGTGCCTTCGGGTCCTGCAGACTAAGTTGGGGGCTCTATGCCTTGGGCTCCGGCACCGCAAGGCCCCAGGGATGCAGGCCTGGATCAGGATCGGCACCGGTCAACCTTGTGACACCTCCTCTGGCGCCAAATTCAGTGACAACACCACCGCCCCCTCCGATGCTGCTTTTGTCCCCAGCTGACGTCCACCCCAGCCTCGCCCTCGATGTGGACACGGAGCCGAACCGGCGTCGATCACTGTTGTCCCCTGGTGTTCGCTAACGCCCAGAGTGGCTTCCAGAGAAGGGTGAGGAGGACTGGGAGGGGCCTGTGGACTCTTTGGCAAACCAGTTAGAGAAACCGGACTCGAGAGAGGAGTTTGGTGAGGACAGTGGTCTGGATACCTTCCCTGCATCTTACACAGTGGTGTTGAGTAGGGCAGCTGATGCATTAAACCCCGAGCTTCCGGAAGAGGAGCTACGCTAGCAAACAAGATGGCCGTGTAAGCTCCCGGCTCCGCCGACCTCCGATTCCTGCCAGAAGATCCTGTCATTTATCCTGATTTTGCGCCCTGCATCCGTGTGTATGAACCGAACTACAGCTTAATGGTGCAATCCCGAGATTTCTACCGGTTTGGTAGACGAAGTTACGTTGTGTGGCAGTTTGCGGCCTAGACCAGCTTGGAAGTCGGGGTCTCGAGTATTGGCCCAGCCGGGTTTCAGTTGAACAAAATCGGCTGTAGTTGTGTGACATGAATAATGATTTATGTATCCTGGATATGTCTAGTTTTTCTGGTGCATTGAATATACCCACCTTCCAAGGTACAGGGGGCAGAATGAGTATAATTGATTTTGCCATGGTATCTAAGGGTTTCTCTCATCTTTTGAAAGATTTTAAAATTGAGGCGAACCAAGCTAGTTACCATAACCCCCTAATTTTGAGCTTTAACCTGGCTCTTGAGAAGAACCAGTTTGTGGAACAACCTATAGTATATAGCCAAAATAAGGGTGTCACTTTAAGGTGGGATAAAGTTCAGGTGAGGCAACTGGAAGCGGACATCTTTAAGGAAAATAAGGATAAGATAGAAATTTGTCTGACACCCATATCTGACCCAGGTCGCATAATTAAGAATTTTGAATTGCTACTGGGAAACGTCGCCTCACACCTTGTAAAGACAGGGGGGGAGGAAACAAGACCGAGGGCCTAAATGGTTTGATGCGGAATGTTCTTCTGCTCAAACACATTTAACAAAGGCATTACGCCAAGTCCCACGTGATAGAGAACTGGTTATATCAGCTAGGAAAAGATATAGTGATGCAGTCAGTAAAAGGAAAAATGATTTACGGACTAAAGCATGGGAAGACTTGGAAAAAGCAGTTGATCTAAGGGATAATAGGCTTTTTTGGGAGATAATAAACAGGCCTTTTTTAAAATCAGGGGAAGAGAATACCATCCGAGTGCACATATCTGAAGACTCCTGGGTAGCTCACTATAGCAAAATCTTTAATCCAAATGAGATACTGCTGACTGCTACCACGGGAGCGAGTGATTTTAATTTTAATATGGTGTCAGCAAAATCACTTAGTGATTCATTAACGCTTTCAGAGGTAAAGATAGCTCTGACCAAGGGGGCTGCTTTAAAGGCCCCAGGCCCTGATGCAGTACCCTTGGATCTTTTTAAACATAATTTGGAGGTCTGGTCCCCTTTACTTTTGAATGTTTTTAAGGCAATAACGTTGGGGCCCATTCCGACCTCTTGGAAAGAGGCAGTTGTGGTACCTATTTTCAAGAAGGGTGATAAGTCTGACCCACGCTGCTATAGGCCAATATCATTAATAGACGCGTCATGTAAGTTAATGGGTAGGGTGATATTGGCTCGCCTTAAAACATGGGCAGAGAGCGGGGGTTATTGTAGAACCCCAATATGGTTTTAGAAGAGGGAAAGGAACCACTGAGCAGTGTTTAAATCTAGGACTGATTATGGGCAAGTACATGGGTGCCAAGAATATTTCTATTCATTTGGCATTCTTGGACTTGTCCTGTGCTTTTGACACGGTATGTAGGGGTAAATTATGGCAGATGATGGAGTCTATGGGGTTTGAGGAGCCTTTGGTTACTCTGCTCCGCAGGCTTCACGCCGCCACAATGGTGAGAATTAGATATGGCCCTGGGGGAGAGAAAACTAGACCTATATTATCTACCGAAGGTGTCCGCCAGGGATGTATTTTAGCCCCCTTTTTATTTCTGGTTTATACTAACGGATTAGAATGTTTTTTGTTAGAAACCGGTGCTGATTTTCCTCAGATCAATGGCAAAAGAATTCCAATGTTGTCATATGCAGATGACACTGTCCTAATGACCCTTACTCCCAATAGCATGCAGATTTGCCTGAATGCTTTTGATATGTTTATGGGAAATTTAGATCTTGGGGTCAATTTTACTAAATCTTTTGTCATGACTTGCGGTCCGAAAAGTGTTAAAATCCGCAAGTACATGGTGAGGGATTCAAATATAGAGAAAGTTGATAACTTTAATTACTTGGGAAACCTTTTTAATAAAAAATTGAACTGGGAACCTTTGATATTAGCCCGGGTTCAAAAGGTTACACAATCAATTGAAGCTCTTTTTGGCTTTGCCAGTAAATTAGGACAACGACGTATAGCAGAAATAATATCTTTGTATAAAGCTAAATGTGTCTCTGCTATGACTTTAGGCGCTGGTGTCTGGGGGTCACAAAATTGTGAAAAGCTACAGATTATGGAGAATATATTTATAAAACGTCTCCTATCGGTCCCATCGGGCACATCAAACATTTTTTGCCATGGAGAGGTTGGTATTGAGTTTGCAAGTGACCTTATACACGTAGCTCCATTAGTATTATGGTCTAAAGTTTGGCAATCTGAGGAATTGAAATTGACAAAAGATATCCTACAAGATTGCCTTAAACTTGAGTACTATAGGGAAATCCCATGGCTTCGATATGTCAGAGATACCCTTTATAAGATTGGGTTAGGCAACATGTTTACAAACCCTGGCATGATCAATAAGGATGCTAAGTTAACTATCAAAAACGCCTATAGTTCTAAATTGGGCTCCTTAAGGAACAGTGAATATGTATTACTTGTCGGGGGCAAACTATTGCAACCCTTTTATTTATCATATATTATGAATACGCAATGGCGTTTCTATCTGACAAGGTTTCGCCTTAGTACTCTACACTTCCTTTTTGCCTTTCCAAAGCAGGGGGGGTGGAGTGAGAAGCTACCTTGTTGCCCCTGTAATGATAAGGTCTCGCAAAACACTCTGCACCTTATTCTTTTTTGCACTTTGTATAAGGTCCCAAGAAATACTTTTATTAAACCATTACTATTATCCTTTGGATCATGCTATTATAAAGAAGGATATGAATATTTATTATCTTTGTCAACTACAAACATCTGTAATGCTGTACTGAGTTTTATTAGATCAGCTCTTGTTATTAGAAACCGATATTGAATGTTTATGAAAACCAGAATTATGTAAATATGTACCGTGGTTTTATTGTAGCTTGTGTTTTTTATATTGATGTATACTTTTATGATTTCTCTGTGGAATCGAAATAAAGTTATTTGAAATGAAATGATGTGACAGGGTCCGGTCTACCGAAGTGGAAGTATTTTTGGGCCGAAGTTGATGGCGATTGGCTGAATTGGTAAACATCGAAGGAGGGATGACTATGCACAACTGAAGCGGTGGACGGGGATCCCTGGCCCGGTCTGGCCACCACCGGTGTTCGCTGGGTTGGGATCTCCGCCGGCGGTAGTGGAGTTCGGATTGATATTGAACCGAACGATAAGTCCCCCTCTGCCGTCGCCCTTTCCACATTTATCTGTTCCCCCCGGGGAGACCAGGCTCTCTGGGGACGTGAACATGACTGAAACCGACCGAGGAGTGGTGGAACGGACTGAGTGACCTGTCACTACGAACTGTACTGGCAGCCATTGAGTCATTTCATGACAGTGTTGAAGCCCGCATTCACAAAATGATGGAGCGTTTGTCTGGAATCGGGCGGAGTGGACCGGACCCTACTCCACTACAAGAAATTGAACGACTCGGGACCCCTAAGAAGGCCACGCGGTTGGAAGAAGCAGACCCCGTACTGTGGGAGGTGTCGGAGCCTCTGACCGATGTTTTGGTTGATGGAAGCGAGCACGTTGCTGTAAATAGATTGTATGGCCTACGATCGTTGCCGATCAATGAAGGATTGCTAGGTGCTCCCTTTCCGGAGTCTTTTGATGGGAACTGTCGTTGGGTTGAAACGCGTCTCTCCCCCATATATCGGCACCACTAAGATGGCGGACGAAGCGAAGCTGGGAGTCCATAACGAAGAAGAGTGTTTTTGGACTAGATGGTGTTCTCAGCGTTTTCATCTCTCTGCTGCATCTCGATTTGAACTTTGATACATCTTTTCCGTGTTGTGACTATCCTGCGGGGGTGACAGTTTGTCCGGGAGGGGTTCGCACGTCTGAACCGACGGGTCAAGGATGAGACTGAGTGACTGGGTTTAACATAGTCTTGCTGGACACGGGGCTTGCTATCATGATGCGTTCAGGAGGTTGGGCGGTGTTTAAAGTTTCACCTGTTGCGCTACGTACATTCGGTTTAATAAATTTCTTGAACTTAGTCTGGGGATTCTTGGTTCTGGCGGGGAGGAGGGGGGACTGGGGGCATGTCTGAATATGCCCTGCTCCACTTTTTATTTTTAGTAGTTAGTTGGGGCGACAGGCACGCTGCTAGTTGGGGTTAGGCAATAGCCATATGCAGGGGTGCGGGGTGGGGGGTTGGGTTTTTTGTTATGTCTTTGTCTTTTGTTCTATGGTTTCTTTCTCTTCACTCTCTCTTCACCTTTCTTCATAAATATAGTTGGTGGAACATCCTGACTTCGATTGTCTTCTAATATCTGGTGATCATGCTTCTGTTATCATTCTGATTTTTTGGGTGGACAGGCTCTTAGGGCTGGCGCTTAATGTGGATTATATAATGTACTGTTACACATCCTGTTTCTCAAATGTTAGCGTAGGCGTCTCGACTATTCTTGCATTGCTCGTATATATCCTGTTTCTATGCCTGTTCACCTTATTATTGTATCTGAATGTATGACACCCGATATGTCTATTTCTTTCTTTGTTTTGAAATAATAAAAAGATTTACAAAAAAAAAAACCTTGAGCTTCCTACGGTGGTGGTCAGGACTAACCTGACCGAGGTGTTTCAACTAGCAGCGGCCTCAAGTTTTTCATGTTTATTTTATTTTTATGATTTTGGAACTCAAGAGATCCACATAAAAAGAAAAAAAAAGAAAAAGATGAAGCATACATTCTCAAACAGTAAAATTTGATTTACAAATACACAAAATATTATAAAACATCAGATAAAATCAATATTAATAATCATGACATCCATATAAAGTTTTAATACATATCTAAGAAACACTTAAAAAGTTACAAATCCTATAACAAAACATTTCATTTGGTGGTTTATAGATGGCGTCTATTAATGCAGAATCAGAAAAAATGGATAATTGTAGACAGATTAGCCTTATCCATTTACGTCGATATAATAGTAGAGCGGGACAGATAAAAAGCACATGGGTAACATCCTGGATGGAATTATTACACAAATTACATACTGGAGAGGAACCTTACCATTTAGATAATACATTATTTAATGGAAGTGAACCCTGACTCAATAATAGCCAAAAGCGGCGCACTCCATGGGGGAGGTTCCAAGTAATATAAGATTGTACTTTATTTATCACACAAGTGTCAATAGCTGGATGAATGCCTCTCTTAAGAATACCGGCTTCCCTGTCCATAGTGAAACTTAATTTCCAGGTGGCCTGTTTCAAAATGGCCTTTAATTGATATGTGATAAAATAAAAAGTACAGATTCGTCCAATTGAAGCAAGTCAACCGCAATTCTAAAATTTTTGACACTTAATGATTGCTCATTTAAGGTTCCTAATAATTCTTTCCGAATAAAAGATCTTAATGTACTAGGATCACCCTTTACAAGGCTTGTAACCCATCGCACTATCCCTGCAAGACCCTGTACCCAACTACTTCGCAAACCAAATTCCAACCTGAGTACGGCTACAGGACAAGCAGAGTTAACTGAGGCTAGGTTCCGTAAACTTTTACCTTCTGTTGTATTTAGAAAGCCCCATTTTCCTGAGTCAAGTAGTTCAATACCATACAACAGGGAAGCGGGAATTTTAGCACGAAATACTTCTAATAGGAGTGCAAAGTGTCTTCTTCCTGTGGATCTATAAAGGGAAGCTAGACTTTTCCCCTGTGTAATTGCTTTACGGATATTGTTTTTTATGTGAGCTTTATCACTTAAATTTCCGCACACCGTTTTTCCCAGGAAGACTTATGATTTTACCAGTTCCAATTTTTGTCCACCTACAGACCAAACAAAATTCCCATACTTCAATTTTTTCCTTCCATGCATACACATTACTTTACTTGTAGATACATTTATCTTTAGGTAGTGGGCCTCTGCATATTCATGTAATACCTGCAGACGACTATTTAATCCCCTCGGTGTCAGATCCAATATTAATATGTCGTCAGCATAAAGTAAACAGACAATCTATTTTCCCCCCAGTAATGGGGCGATACCTTCACTTAAAGATAGAGCATAAGGGAGGTCAGATATATATATATATATATATATACATATATATATATATATATATATATATGGAGAATAATAGAGGGGCCAATAAACATCCTTGTTTTGAGCCGTTTATTGTAGGGATGGCTTGGTAGAGAACTCTTTCTCCTCCCATCAATACTCTACACCAAGTATCAGTATGGAGAGCACGGACTAACAGTGGGATGGCCGGCATGCCAAGGTCTGACAGTTTTCTCCACAGCAGGAGATGATCTACTTTATCGAATGCTGTGGAGAAGTCTATAAATGCTGTGTACACTTTTCCTCCTCTAACTTTGACATATTTTTCATTTATTACCTGTAATGCCTTTAGATTATCTATAGTTCCATGCTTTGACCTAAATCCGGTTTGTTCAAAAGGTAAGATTTTACCCGTGTCCACCCAGTCATTAATTTGCATCAATTTGCACGCACTTCCAGAGAGTGAGGATGGGTGGCCGATCGTTCAGAGTAGCGGCGGCCAAACTCTGGAACTCCCTACCAATATCCCTGAGAAGTCTTGAGGATCTCTTAGCCTTCAGAAAGGCGCTGAAAACCTACCTCTTCCCTAGGACAGACTAAGCTGCTGAATTTGCTGGATTATGGGTCAAAGCGCCAGGATGCCCTTGCTGGTGACAGGTTTGCGCTATATAAGTATACCACAATACAATACAATACAAGAGGCATTTGGCAAACACTTTACCCACAGCATCTAAAAGTGCAATTTGTCGGTAGTTATGGGGGACATCTCGGTCTCCCTTCTTGAAAAGGGGGACTAATATACTCCCCTTCCAAGACGAGAGGACCGTTTTATGTACATAGCAGTAACTAAACACCGGGTAAAGGATTTTACTCCACATTGTTATATTTTGTTTACAAACTGTAATTGGGAGCTCATCCGGGCCCATTGCCCCGGAGGATTGCATCCCCTTGATGACCAATTCAATATCTTTTTCAGCTGGCGATCCATACGATGAGAGGTCTTCTTTTAATCCACTGCAATCAATTACAGTTCCATTACTTGCATATAGGTTCTGAATATAGCCGACCCATTTATGCTCCTCAATAGCAACTGGAAGTGGTCTTGATCTAACTCCACATCCCTCCCTGATGAGAGACCAAAACGTTCTTACTTGACCTTTCGACACTGATTCTCTCAGTTTGATCCAAATGTTATCTTCCCTCTCTTTTCTCAACTTGACCTTCACCCTAGTCCTCCTCCTCTTTAATAGTGAGATTCTATGATATCTATCAGAGGAGTAGGTCAAGTACTGTTCTCTAATTAATTAATTAATTTCAATATTAAACAGACGTAGAGATCTGGGAATTACTTTAGTATTACTTTTTTAGTTCAACTTCTTTGCAATAGCATTCACTGTATTCATAAAGTCATCAAAACATTCGATTTCTGATCCATTCCAGTTAGACAAATTCTCCACAGCGGCCTCTAAAATACTTTCCAAACCCCGGATTGCCCTGGTATCGGAATAGCATCTCCCTGATTTCTTACCAAAACCAACAGATTCACGATTTAGTGAAGATGGATCGCTCAGGATTGGATTTAAATTTACAGTGAGAGTTAGTACTTTATGGTCACTGTGGAGAGTATTGGAGACCTTAAGATCTTTCGAAAGGAAGAAGGAGGTACTTCCCACTATCACATAGTCTAGAATGGATTCACTTCTGTTCGATTTACAGGTAAAGTTCGCTGGTGTATCTGAGGGCAGTCTTCCATTTGCTATAATGCCATCAACATTTATTAATTCATCAAGGAGCAATTTCCCTCTCTTATTCGTCCTAATATTTCGTGGAAAGAGTGCTTGTGAAGTCTGCAAGGATTCTTCTTTTTCCTTATTTCAGAATATATCCAGATTAAGATTGGAGAGTTTACAGTTAAGATCCCCTAACAAAACTATGTGAGGGGAGGGTTCTACTTCATTGGCTTTTTTAATGTATAAAAAGACCGTCTTCAGGAGTACATCGTGACAGGCGTCCGGTGGAATATAAGCATTTATCAAGATCAATGGTTTACATTTTGCAATGTTATCAGGATTGTACAATGTTATTGCCAGAAAAAGGCTGCTAGGATCTATATGATAATCATAATTCCATTTTATCTTATTTGACAGCAGGCATGCCACCTCTCCCCTTGCATGTCCTCTCCTGGATGGAATTGCTATGCCATCTAGAGTGAAATAATCCTTACATATTAATTCCTCTGTACACCAAGTCTCTTGAAGACCAATCACGTTTGCATCTAATGTATATAAATATTGTAACTTCTCCCTACTATTCTTTATTCCTGCAGCATTCCACGATATTATTTTGGATTCATTGCTAAAAGGATGGTTGCTGTGGAAGATTATTATTGGATCTGCTCGATAGCAGCGGCCTCTTCAGAGCCCCTTCTGCCGTTCAATGAGCCCCTTACAGACATCCTTTTGGGCACTTGGTCCAAGCCCAACACAGGGGTTCCTGTGGACAGGATGATTGCCCGATGCCACCGCCCGGCCCTGGGCGACCCCGGTTTCCTCTCCCAACACCCCACTCCTGAGAGCTTGGTGGTCCAAGCCCCGACTTCCAAGTGCCATTCCCTACCGCACCATCTGATAGGGAATCCAAGAAACTGGACCACCTTCGTAAGAAGATGTTTTCTTCCTCCAGCTTAGGACTGCGGTCGGTGAACACTCCATGTCAGTTGGGCCGTTACACTCACTCGGTTTGGGACTCGGTTGCGCAGGTGCTGCCATATTGCACAGTTGCAGAAGGGAGAGTAGCCATAAGATGTGGACTGGCCACTTCTGTCTCATTAGTCAGGACAATTTCATCGTCAGTAGCCCTGAGACGTTATGCCTGTCTGAGGTCTACTGGCTTTTAACACTTTTGGATATGCCCTTTGATGGCCGTCGCGTGTTTGGCGACAAGGAAGACTGTGCGCTCGAGCGCCTTAAGGACTCCAGGGCTACGGCCAGATCCTTGGGCCTCGCTTCCACCTCACGCCCAGGGCAGTCGGCTTTTTGCCCCTTTCGTGGCTACAGAAGGGGTGCCCTGCCATGTTCCGCCCGAGCCACAGGCCTGGGAAAGCCTCTGCGCGGCCGGGGACGTGGGACCCACTGTCGTGGGTCTGGGGGCCAGCGGGCGGGCCAGTCCACCAGCGCCCCCTCTGCAGCAGCCTCCAATCTCTCCAAGTCTGACCTTTCAGGGCCACCATTCGCCAGTGGGCGGCAGGATTCGCCACCACCTCCCCCACTGGCTCAACATCACGTCGGACAAGTGGGTTTTGCAGATAGTCAAAGGGGCAACTCCCTCCCCTTCGAGACTGCCCCTCCATCCATGCCACCTCAATTCCATTGCATGTCGGAAGATCACTTAGCCCTTCTCCAACAGGAAGTTAAGGCTCTCTTGGCTAAGGGAGTTATTGAGTGAGTTCCTGCCCCAGAAGTAGGTTGTTTTTGTTATTTCCACTATTTTCTGGTGCCCAAGAAGGACAAGGGCCTGCGTTCTTTCTTGGATCTCGGGAACGTCAACTGCTTCCTCATGAAGGAGAAGTTCAAATTGTTGATACTGACTCAGGTCCTGTCTGCCCTCGACCCTGGAGACTGAATGGTAGCGTTGGACTTGCAGGACGCTTATTTTCACGTCCCCCATCCTGCTGGCCCATCGGTGTTACCTGTGGTTCACAGTAGGCCACGAGCACTTTGTTTACCGTGCTACCTTTGGCCTTACCAGCACCTCTTGAGTGTTCACAAAAGTGATGGCGGTGGTCGCAACTCATGTGTACAGATCAGGGGTTCCAGTCTTCCCCGATCTCGACGACTGGCTGTTGTAGGCTGGCTCGCCCTAGGCTGTCTTCTCCCACCTCCAGGCTACAGCTGACCTCCTGCATTCACTGGGGTTCACAATCAACGAGCCGTAGTCACACCTCATTCCCTCTCAGAAGCTCCTTTTCATCGGAGCAGTTCTGGACACAGGGATGTTACGGGATTATCCTCCCGAGCAGAGAGTCTGGGATATTCTGGCTGTGATTCTGATCTTTCAGCCTCTGTCCCAGGTTCCAGTCAGACTGACACTGAGGCTACTGGGCCTCATGGCCTCCTGCATCCTGCTAGTGGACTATGCCAGGTGGCATATGTGGGCTCTGCTGTGGGACCGGAAGTTCCAATGGGCACAGCATCAGGGGAATCTTTACGATTGCATCCAGATCTGAGGGCACTGCACACCAATTGCAGTGGTCTCTAATGAACCAGGATTGGGTCAACGGAAGATCCCTCTCCCTTCCCCAACCAGAGTTCACAGTGGTGACCGATTCATCACTTCTGGGGTGGGGCAGCCACATGTGAAAGGCGGAGATCAGAGGCCTCTGGTCTCCAGCGGAGTCCCGGCTCCATAGCAACCTTCTGGAGCTTCGTGCGATCCATCTTGCACTGAAGGCATTCCTTCCTTCTGTCAAAGGGAGAGTAGTGCAGGTGTTCACGGACAACACCGCCATGTGGTACTGCAACAAACAGGGCGTGGTGAGGTTGTGGACCTTATGTCAGGAGGCACTTTGTCTCTGGAAGTGGCTGGAACATCAGGGCATGTCCATGGTGGTTCAACACCTGGCTGGTTCTCTGAATGTCAGGGCGGACGAACTCAGTCGGCGGTGCATGATGGATCACAAATGGAGTCTTCACTTGGAGGTGGTGCAATGTCAGCAATTTGGAATTTCCAAGGCGGCACTCGCTAAGCGACGCTTTTCGTCGTGAGTGGAGTTGCGGTCTTCTATACGTCCTTCCGCTTATACCACTTCTGTCCAGAGTACTGAAGAAGATGAAGCACGACCCAGCCCAAGTCATTCTTGTGGCTCCTGACTGGGAACGAAGAGTCTGGTATCCCGAGCTTCTGCACATGGCCATCGCTCCTCCGATCAGACTGCCCCTTCAGGAGGATCTTCTGTCACAGCAGCAGGGGATGGACCTCCACCCGAACCTGTCCAGCCTCCACCTCCTTGCTTGGAGGTTGAGTGGCGACAGTTGATGGCTTTCGACCTTCCTCCTGAAGTCTGTAACGTTATCTTGGCAGCCAGGCGTCCCTCACCAAAACGGTATACGCCTGTAGACGGAACAAATTTGTGGCATGGTGCGCAGCAAAGGCTGTGGATCTCCTTTCTGAACCCCTTACAGAGGTTCTCCTCTTCATTCTTTCTTTGGCCCAGCAAGGCTCTGCTCTCGGCACTTTAAATGGCTATCCTTCGGCCATTTCGGTCTTTCTTTGGCTTCCGGATCGGCCTTCTCTTTTCAAGTCCCCTACTGTAAATAGCTTCCTTAAGGGCATTACTCATTTGTTTCCTCCAATTCCTTTCTTAATGCCCCAGTGTGACTTGAACCTGGTTCTGACCTACCTTATGTGCGCCCCTTTCGAGCCACTGCATAACTGTCCTCAGGCTTTTGACTCTTAAAAGTGCCTTTTTGATCACCATTACCTCTGCTCGCAGGGTGAGTGAGCTTCGGGCTCTTTCTTCCAAGCCTCCTTTCCTGGCTGTTCTTCCTGAAAATGTTGTCCTTCGCACTAGGCCTTCTTTCCTTCCCAAAGTGGTTACCTCTTTCCACATAGGACAGATCATCACTTTGCCCACCTTCTTACCACCTCCTTCTAAATAGGAAGAGAGGCTCCACCGTCTGGATCCAAAACGTGCACTTTCATTCTATCTGTATTGCACAAAGCAATTCCGGGTGGATGACCAGTTCTTTGTGGGCTATTTGGGCACCAAGAAAGGTCGGGCCGTGCAAAAACGACCCATCTCTCGATGGGTCGTTTATTGCATAACAATCTGTTATCCCTTAGCGAAAAAGGAACCTCCATTGGAGTTGGCTGCCCATTCCATCAGAGCGATGGCTGCTGCTACTGCTTTGGGGACGTGGAGTCGCCCTTTATGACATCTGCCAGGCAGCTACATGGGCTTCGTTGCATAAGTTTACAAAACTACTGTCTGGACAGCCAAGTCCGGAGAGACGGCTTCTTTGGCCGTTCAGTTCTCCATGTCTTTCTGGTGTGAACTTGGTTTGCAGGCCCACCTCTGGGGTTGGTGTTGCTGGGGTATCTATTCTAAGGTTAGGAATCCAGAACTAATTGTCTTTCAGATTAACAAGTTACATCCCTTCGGTAACACTATATCTGTAAGAGACGTAGATTAGTTATGGATTCCTCACCGCCCCACCCATCCTTCCCGTTCTGCGAGCTGACTTCTAGGTTAAGGGACTTCCCTTTCGGGGCCCTAGTTTTGTGCACCAGTAGTCAGTGTCTTGCATGTCTCTGCGTTTCTGGCTTAGAATGTCGTGTAAAGAACGGACGTCAGCGGGCAGGGGCGGCATCTGAGTAGATACTGTGACGTAATTCTGGCGACCACGACACCTACGTCAAACGCGGAGTCGACCGACGCCACCTACTGAGGCGCAGGGGTACTCCTGAAGAAAAATTCTCCGGATCCAGTCTGATGCCTGGGGTAATTCTAAGGGGAGGAATCCATAGCTAATCTATGGCTCTTACAGATATATCTTTACCAAAGGCAAGTAACTTGTTCTTTTGTGCTAGTGTTTGCCCCTAGTTAGAAGAGTCAATCGATGTGTGTATGTTTTACTAAGCTCATTAGCAAAGCATTTAACTATTTAACTCTCACCCACATGCTATTTGTTGCTGAAACCCCCCTCAGCCACCCCTCCCCCGGTACTTGTCTCGCCTACCGTCTTTTTAGAAAAAAATATTTTTATGTGAATGACCAGGCAGAAAATTGGTGACAGCCCATCCACCTTAAGAGCGTTTCACACTATTTTGTTTTTTAGGTTTCGACCTGGCGAGGGGCACGAAGTGCCCCTCCCAGTTTGAAAACTTTTGTTTTCAGTAGGGATGTTCAGACTGCCTCTGTTTCCAATTGGCTAGCTCCATAAATGGAGGCTAGCCATTGGGAGACAGAGGCTGTCAATCGCGCTTTCTCTTGAAAACGCGATTCGGGGGCGTTTCAGGTGCTTTTTTTAAGCCCCGCCCCTTTGTCCCGGGCCGCGCTGCGATTGGCTGCCGGCCCGGGACACCCCCGTGACGTCATTCCCGGGCCGCGCTGTGATTGGCTGCCGGCCCGGGACACCCCCACACCCCCGTGATGTCATTCCCCGGGCCGCGCTGTGATTGGCTGGCCGGCCCGGGACCTGACTTGTTACTGGTTGTCATTGATCAAGCAGCCTAAGTGTTAACACACAACAAACACTAACTTGAAATGTTGTTGCATTTGAAGGGAATGCATGTAGAGAAAACGAAGAAAGGGCAACACTACCTGCTTGTCTGGGTCTCTTCAGTTTGGAAACGGTTGCCGAAAGATGGAGATGAACTGCCACTATTTAAATCCAGTTGTCCACTGCGTTTCTGGAAAAAATATTTTTGATGTTTTTTTCTTAACGTGTCACTCGAGGAGCTCTCGTTACGTCTCTTCACGCAGCAGTGCACTTTCTGCAGAGTTTCACTGCAGGAACAACAGGTGCTTTGTATAAAATCGCCCTTCAAAAGAAAAGCTCCAAACAAAAGAAAGAATCCAAGAGCTCCTCTGCTCGCTAAATAAATTGATATCGTACAATCGTGCACTGCGCCATGTGTGCAAGACATCAACCACGTGCCAGCCCTGGGGCGTCTTCGGGCAGACCAGTGGGATATGTGTTTACCCCACCAGCTCAAATGATGCAGCATTCCCAAAATGCACCGAAACCTGCGGTTATCGAAAGCAGACGACTGTTGACAACGACCCCTCCTTCTGAACAAGGTTTAACATCAATTTAAAGGAGGCACATATGAGTGGAAACGCGTGATGGTTAAAAGGAGAAACGTAATTCTTAATTTAACTCCATGGACCACCGTGCACGGTTAACGTGGTCTCCTCGACTGTCTGGGTCTAACTTGCTACTAAAATATTAAACACACAAATAACACACACAAACAACGCTGGTTTGTCCTTTTACAGCTTAGGTAGGGAACGGTGACATCCCCAGGTATCACCAAGGAGGGAGATGGGGGGCGCATGTAGTAAATTGCTATTTTACACTTAAAGCGACTGGTCGTCTGTACGCCCACACCAGTGGAAACCCAGCACAGCTTCCTTACATACATTTCTTCCTACAACTAGCTCCCATGCCGCCCGGCTCCCTCAGAGCACGCTCTCCCCGCACTCACCCCTTAGAGCAGCGTGCTGGGCGCCTTCACCTGCAGCCTGGAGCGGTGCGGCTGGAACACCTTCAGACACAGTCGCGTGGGAAAGAGGCAAGCTTTTTCAAGCAGCCGGTAAGGCACTGCTCACAACCTCCAGAGCTCACATTCAGATTCGGTGCCCCTGCTCGAACCCAAATTACAAACGGCTGATTGAAAAGCAATGCTCCGGAAAATATTTCCAACTCGATTTCCCTCGCCCCAGCAGCAGCTGGTAGAAGCAGCTGCAGACTTGACTTGGGCAGTAAAATGGAAACATCGTGCTCTGTCGCTCGGTAAACTAACAGCTCTGCTCAGCAGCGGGAGGTGCGCGGCCTCCAGTGTGGACTATGCGAGGTCAGTACGGCGAGAAGCACTGCTACATACACCCTGCTTCAACGTCGGTCATTATCCCACGCATACCCTTCCCTCTCCGTACCAGTGTGATCTGCAAAGCACCCGTCAACTTCTGCAGCCAGACGATGCTCCTCTCTCTCGGTGAGGTGTACTTTGCACTGCAGACCCCCGGGTAGTTTAAACCCGTCAGATCTGGGCGGGCAGACGCGTTCTGTGGGGAGGTCAGTCTCAGACACCAAACTCTGTGCGTCTTTTTCATCTTTGCCATACAACTAAAGAGCCAGCCTGAAAAAACAAGCAATTGTAATGCAATCGGTCGCGCATTTGTGAAAGTTAGAGCTCTTGGCCTTGAAAATTCGTTTTTTTTAACTTTTGTTTTTTTATTTTCAGTGGTGTGATCTATTTACATAGACTGTTGCCATTCATATGACCGCGGGCTGGAGAAACAGCAAATGGGACATAGGTTATGAGGGAGTGGTGAGGAGAAATGTGCTGCATGGAAAAAAAACAGTAACAACATCATGGAACAAGCACTGGCGTTGCCAATAGGTTTCGCATTTGGAAAGTTGGAGCTATTGGTTTTGTAAATGACATTTTATATTTATATATTGTTACTAGCAGCCCGCCCCAGCGTTGCCCGGGGCAGAAGGGGGCTGGGGGCAGCATTTCAGGCTTGCGTGCACCTTACCTCAGCGCTTGCTCCCAGTCACACAAACCCAGGCCCCCGCTCCAGTCTGCCTCACTTCACCGCCCCCCACTACTCTCACTTAAATGTCTGCACCAAATGTGAAAGCCGTTTTAAAACCTATCATTTATTTTGCTATCCCACTCCAGTCCGCCTCACTTCACCGCCCCCACTACACCAAGCCAGTCAACACGCCCCGCTGCAGTCCGCTATCCCGCTCCATTCCGCCTCACTTACTGCTCCTCCCCGCGTACTTCACCGCTCCTCCCCGCGTTTCACATACCTCATGGCGCTGCAGTCTTGCTACGTTCTCCACTCCTCCATGCGCTGTGGTCCTTCATTCCGCTCCAATCCGCCTTACTTCACCGCTCTTCCCCACGGTTCATGTACCTCATTCCCTCCAGTCTGGCTAAGTTTTCCACTCCTCCCCGCGCTGTTGTCCGCTCCTCCTCGCGTTCCTGTCCTCCGATGATGTCAGCACGCACGTTGTTAACACACACGGCCGGCGCTACTTCTCAGGGACTACTTTTTTTTATTGTTTATTTTTTAAATAACGTTTTTGTTTTTTTTATAGCCTATGTCCATCTACTGGAGCCCCCCTTTCCAACGATGTATTGGGTGGTGCGATTGGTGGTGTACTTTTCGAGTTTACCTGGCTCAAAGGACACAGTTCTCTCTTTATAATAGTAGAATAGGTAGATAAAGGTTTTTGAAACAAACATGTACCATATAATTATTTATTGTTTAACTAAAGGCACTGCTTACTATGGGCCCTATTCACAGAATGAACTTAAGACTCAATCCTAAACTTACTACTATTTTGGTATTCACAGAATGCACTTGCTACTTTTGGCATTCACAGAATGAACTTACTAATTTTGGTATTCACAGGAGTTAGGATTTTGTCTTAAGTCTGTCTTAGGTCTTTCTTAAGTTTGTCTTAAGACAGACTTAGGACAAAATCCTAACTTCTATGAATACCAAAAGTAGTAAATTCATTCTGTGAATGCCAAAAGTAGTAAGTGCATTCTGTGAATACCGTAATAGTAGTAAGATTAGGATTGAGTCTTAAGTTCATTCTGTGAATCGGGCCCTATATTTTCATTTTTTGTGAGATGGCTATATGTATTTTAGCATGTAACGATAATTATTTTTTATTAACTAAAGGTATTTCAGATTTCTGTTTAAAACTTTTTTTAAAACACAACAAAAACTCTGGAATAGGCTACCCACATTCCACTGTTAAAACATTTTTACTTTTGCATACTACAAAACATATAACTAATTCACAAACGTGCGCATTGTAAAATATCAGTCAGTGAGAGAGGTCATCATTTTGGGGTTCCCCCTAACCTAGGGGGACGACCAAGCAGGTGCCTTGAACACAAAGGGCCTCATTTATGAGGCTGTGCGTCACTTTTACGCCACTGGTGTGTCACTTTTTGTGACACACCAGTGGCGTAAAAAATGCACCCTGTTGCGCCATATTTACAAAGTGACGCATCTTGGTAGATGCGTCACTTTGTAAACCCCTGCTCCACATTATACCTGCGCCAGGTATAATGTATGCAAGGGGGGGGCGTATCGACGCAAGGATTTCACTGCGTCACTTTTAGAACACTGTTGCGTTAAAATCTTGCGCCTGCATCACAGCAGGCGTAAGACTCACGCAGGCCCTTTCACATGGGGCTTGCTCCATGTGAAAGGACGCATTGCTGGAGTTGCGTCACTTTTGTGACACACTCCAGCAATGCGTCACTTTTGCGCTTACAGATACGTCAATACTGACGTATCTAGAACTCCTTGCGACATGATGCATCATACTGTAAATATGACGCATCAGGAATGTCACAAGGAGTGCGCACTGAGAAGTGACGCATCACTGCTTTCACGCATAAATGAGGCCCCAAGACCTTATCATGCTCAATGATTATGATGGTCCCATCCTCCTAGGACCACTCCAAGCAAAGTTATGGGCAAAAGTATAATGTCAACCAAAGGCCCAGCAAAGCATTATGGGGCGAGATTCTAGAGTTTAGTTAATTTTATAGTATTAGCTCTCGGCTGAGCCTGAGAGCCCGCTCCTTGAGGAATGTTTTGATATTGGATACTATAATATTCACTGCACCCTAGAATATTAGTATCCAAATAATTCTACAAAGAGCTGCAGTTCACCTGTTGTCCCCAGTTGTCCCCGATGAGGCAAATGCAATAGCATTTAAAATATTATACATCAATCTGCAGTTCACCTTGTGGTCCTTAGATGTCCCTGATGAGGCAAATGCAATAGCATTTAAAATATTACACATCAAGCTGCAGTTCACCTCGTCGTCCCTAGATGTCCCTGATGAGGCAAATGCAATAGCATTTAAAATATTATACATCAAGCTACAGTTCACCTCGCCGTCCCTAGATGTCCCTGATGAGGCAAATGAAATATCATTTAAAATATTATACATCAAGCTGCAGTTCACCTCGTCGTCCCAAGATGTCCCTGATGAGTAAAATTCAAAAACATTGAAACCCTTTCATGAATGCTAAAAATGATGCTAATCTTATCCCATAATGCTTTGCAGGGCCTTTTAGTTGTATTTTTGCCCATAACTGTGCTTGGGGTGGTTCTAAGTGAATGGGACCTCCACTGAATTACTATTTAAAGGGAGCAGGAATGTATAGAACCTGGGAAGAAAAAACAACACTCGTGACGGAATGCCCCCAGCGATTGTCACGCCCCCAGCACACACCCTGTTGGACAGGCCACATGAAGGGCCGCTCCCCCTCTGCCCGACCGGGCCCGAGCCCGGTCCCTCAAGTGTTACACACCACCACTTCACGTTTTCCGTCCCCTCCGGGACCCCTGCCTCTGAACATCTCGACCTCTTGGGCCCGATCCACCACTGGCCCGCACGGCCGACCTGGGCGCCATCTTGGACAATGCACCACGAGGCCGCGTGGCCTCCGATCGACCCTAACCCTGGGCCTGGCCAGGCCTCAGACATCCCGGCACCACCATCCACCCAGGAGGTGAGCGGACTACTTGGCAGGTCAATGGGAGAAAGAGGTGTCGATGGCTCTCCCCCGCCAGGTACCGCTCGCCCCCAGCCTCCCCGGGCGTCGGCTCCACCCCCCTGCTGGGTGTCTGAACTCCCTCATCCTGGACCCCCCGACCTCCAAGTGCGAGGGTCCGGACATCAAAGGGCAACGGCCCTATAACTGAGGCAGCTCCAGAGCAGGAAGGCAGTTGTATCCTGGAGTCGAGAGACGCAGAGAAGAACTCATCCTTGACGGACTACTGGCGCTGCCGTAGCCCTACCTTGTGAACTATCGTCCTGCCTGCTGGCGCTGCCGCAACCTTCGTAAACCTTCATCGTCGTCGGGACCTGCTGGCGTGGCCGCGGACCGTTTGTACCTCCATTTTCATCGGGACCTGCTGGCTCCGCCGCGGACCGTCGCTACCTTCAACCATCTCGGGACCTGCTGGCTCCGCCGCGGCCCGTCCATCTAGAACGCCGAGCTCGAGGATTGAGAGCTATCCATCCACCCATTTGGTAACAAGACTGTCCCGCTACCCCTTCCCCAAACCAGAGACTAGAAACGAGGAGACCCCTGAGTCCAGACCTCCTTGTATCATTTGGCCGTACTCAAAGAATTGCTGATAAAGTATCGTTTAACCTTATCCTTGTGTGGTGTCCGTCTGTGGGGGGGAAGTTACTTGTCTGTACGAACGCTGGAGACGGCTCTCCCTGGAGACCTCTCCCCGTATACTCGGCCGACCCTCCCGGTCCGTCTAACACACCCACAGCACAATGCAGACACGCCCACAAGGGACTACTTTTCTGGCATGGTTCTTTTACCTTTTAAATGTATATGGTGGGCGTCTGCATAGCCTATGTCCTTCTGCTGCAACTGCCCTTTCCAACGCTGTATTGGGTGTTGTGATTGGTGCTGTGGTTCCCGAGTTTACCTGGCCAAAAGGTGCAAGTTCTCTCTTTATAATAGTAGTATAGATTGACAATGCCAATAACGATATATAAATATAAAATGTCATTTACAAAACCAATAGCTCCAACTTTCCAAATGCGAAACCTATTGGCAACGCCAGTGCTTGTTTTATTTATGTATGACTTCATGTGATCGCATACAAAATGACGTGGAAGCGACATCATAAGATTTATCATTTTGCCGTTCTGCACAGCATCTTTCAGATGCTCTAAAGAATGGCTAAAAGCATTGGCAAAACTAATAGGTTTTAATGGCAAGACCTTTTGCCTCAGCCAATGCTTGATTGTATATGTAAACAGGACTCATTTGTAAGAGGAACAGTGATCTGTAAATCAGTATGTTTTATGCTTAAAATATCTTAAGACATTTTTCAATCAAGCATACATAACAATTACAAATAAAAAACACATGTTTAGGTTAGAAACACTTTTACATATCTCTCTTCCAGCAGAGCCTCCATTGATTTGCTTAAAGAGCAAAAAAGAAACTCAGTGGCACAATGTAAAATTATGGCCGGCCCCCTGCAGAATGGGGCCCCTGAATCTCCCATATATCACAGCTACTCATTGACTTTGGGCTGAATAAGGCCCTCTGGGGTTTTTGGGGGCCCCCTGGAGGGTTAGGCCACCCTGCGCTGCATGGGCCTGCTTTATACCCCTGGAGAAACCTAGAAATATATTTATAGTGTTACTGGGCACAAACACTCCCTGCTCCACCCTAGGTGAAGCAATTTCCATTTTATTCTTCCAATGGCTTTAGTTCTATTTACCTTGTTAAATTAAAATGACTGCAGCAGAAATAAAATGAAACTCTTCAGACCACATCATGCTCACTTCAAGGGTCTGCGTGAACTGCTGATGAAAGGACCAGTGCGCCAAGTGATGCGGGTGTGGTATAGGACAACGGCATCTTAGTTAACAGCAGTGTCACATAGGCCTCTCTCCCGAATCACTAGACTGATTACTGGAAAGTAACCAGCAAACCGTGTAACTGACTGGATTACTTGAAAGTAATCTTAATCTCTACGAGGCATGTTTTCCTTGTCACAGTCCTTACATCAGTGACTCGGAGGCGGGGTACAGATTTCCCATTACTAGTAAAAACAAAAAGAACGAGCCCCTACCAACTTCCTTGGTTATTAACACCTTGGCTGCTATGGCTTTTCCCGTCCTGTGCTGAAAATCCTAGGAAAGCATCATTTCATAACGAGCTCAGCTCGTCATCAGCACAGCTCCAGTGTGCCTCATGACGAGCTGAGCTCGTCATGAGCATGGAAGGGGTTAATCATCACTTCCTGATGCCCGCTTTGACAAACCGAAAATGAATTGCAATTTTAAACATCTTCAGTAGGTTGGAAGATCCTAATCTTCCCACCTCCTTGACCCATAACTCTCCCCCAAAATCAGAATTGTGGAGCGGAAGTCTGTCACTCGGAGTAATGAAGGTTGCTGGTATGTAATCTAATCATTATGTGGCTAATGTGTCCTCCCAGTGCTCACACCAGTGAGTGCATGGCAAGCAAAGAAACTGCAATATCCCAACTTTAGGATACAAAAAACCCAAACACACAGATTGTGCTGCATCCGGCTGTAGTTTATTAAATACAGAAAGAAACACAGTGATTATATTACTGAATTCAAACTGATGTCCCAAAAGAAGAAAGAACCCCCTCCATCCATAACTTTTTTTTTTTGAAAAATATTTTTACTGCGAAATCATAAAAAGGCACAGGTTTACATGGTCATCCATACCACTTATATGCAAGATTATTGACATGCAATTTCCAGGACAATACACAGCCATATAGGCCCACATCCCGGAGGCTGGGCGGCGTAGAATCAGAGCATGTAGAAAGGAAAACTCAGTTGTGCGTTAAGGATACGGAACTATCTTTGTATTCGCTAATTTTCCGTTTTTGTTTATTTTAAGTCTGTGTAACATAAAACAAAAAACAAACCCCTTGAGCATGGCATCATTAATAAAGCATTTAAAGAATCAGGCTATCTATGTGAGGCCCAATAAAGGCACAGTCATTATTATGCAGTAAAGACCTGTAGGGATCAGAGCTAATCACAGTTATGCGCACCAAGGAATATTAGCGTGCATTCGGTGGGGTACTACACAGGACTTGAACCCCCCAACTCGGCTCCCCCCAGCACACTCGGACCCAGACTCCTCAGGGGTGAATAATTCAGCGCTGGTGGCATCAGAATCATCATCTGTCAACCCCTCTATGCACAACATCCTCCAAGCAATCAGATCATCTTGTAATTTCCCATCTCGGCGAGTGCGTCTCTTCAGCTAGGGCCCATTCTCTAGCATCCCTCAGCCAGAGGGAAATCTCAGGAGCCCTTTGACCCATCCAGGTTATAGCCACGCGCCTCCTTGCCAAGACTAGCAGTAATTGTAAAAATTTATAAGACAGCTTCTTCTTTCTGGGCTTGGGCAGTAGTGCCAGGAGACAATGGAGCGGGTCTAGCAGAATTCTAAGTTTTGTGGCATGACCGATATGGTCCACTACTTCCCTCCAGAAGGTATTGACCAGAGGACATTCCCACGCTAGGTGGAAAAATCCCGCTTTCTGCACACCACACCTAGGACAATTGTCTGCAGATATGCGATTCAGGGAGACTGGGGTCATATAGGTACGGTGGACAAAATTGAAGTGTATAAGTTTGAAACGGGCATTACAGGAGACCTTATGGGTCATGAGCCCGATTCGTTTACGCGGTTCCGGTTCCAACTTTACCCCCAAATCTGCCTCCCAGGCCGCCCAAGACAACGCGGTCGGGGGGGGGTCGAGTCCCGGCGCATGGCCGAGTAGAGCAGGGAAATCGGCCTTCTACCTCTGCCACAGGATAAAATTATGTCAAGACTATAAGTCAGCGGAGGCACTTCTGGGAACTGGGGCCACGTTGTTCTGGCTATGTCCTGGAGGCCTCTGTAGTGGAGGTACTGCCCCCTACTTAACCCAAAAAACTCTGTAGCCTGTTCAAAGGACACAAAAGAGTCATCCGGGTAGAGGTCCGCCAGGGTCTCACATCCGCCACAGCGCCACTCTCGGTAGGATATGTTCTCCTCCATCTGGAGTACCGGGGCTAAAATCCACACCGGGAGTTCCCTATGAAATGGGGCCCTTCTTAATACCTTCTTGACGAATCGCTGCCAGATTCCTGCTGTGTGACGCACCACATATGGCAAAGTTTTATCAGCGCCTCGTCCCTGCATCAAGGCCTCCCTCAGAGCCTTTTCGTTCGCCGTGCCTGCCAGCAGTGCCAGTTCCCAGTTTTCCTCGTCAGCGAACCACTTTGCGGCTGGGAGAAGTTGCGCCGCAAAATAATATAAGTCAAATCTCAGGGCCTCAAGGTCTCCCTCTTCCCAACACCGGGTCACTGTGCGCAGAGCGACTCTGCTACGCCCGCCCGCCCAGAGCAGGGAGGTAAGGAGAGAGTCGAGTGTACGAAACACTCGGGGAGGCAATGGACATAGGGTATTCTGCAAAACGTACAAAATCCTGGGAAGCATCACCATTTTGGCGATCGCCAATCACCCCATAAGGGAGAGAGGGAGCGTGTTCCAAAAGGTGATCGATTTGTGGAGAGCTTGGAGTACTCTGTCGACGTTATGAGTCAGCAGGGTTTCGTCAGTTGCGGCCACCTGTATGCCAAGGTAGCGGAACACTTCCTGCTCTCATCGTAGACCCAAACATGGGATATCCACGTTCGGGTCTGGAGCGCAGCCCGCCAATGGGAAAACCAGGGACTTACCGAGGTGGATACGCAGCCCAGAGGCCGCACTAAAGCGGTCCAGGGTCTGCATCAAAAAGGGAAGGGCCTCGGAGGGGGAAGTTAGATAGAATAGTGCGTTGGCATAGAGTGAGATCACATTGACAGTGTCACCCACCGTAATTCCCCATTGCGGTAAGTCTGCGCGGGTAGAGACTGCAAGGGGTTCGATCGCTAGATCAAACAGAAGAGGGGAGAGGGGACAACCCTGACGGGTGCCTCTCCCCATGGACCATTCCTCCGACCGGGCCGATCCCAGCCGAACCCTGGCATGGGGCTCCCCGTAGAGCACACGGATCCAACTGCAAAACCTAGGTCCGAACCCCAGTCTCTGGAGCACCTCCATCAGATACCCCCAATGTACCGTATCAAAGGCTTTAGCTAGGTCAATTGATACTAGCACGTGAGGACCCTCTCTCCCTCAGACCTCATGAAGGACATGATTTAGGCGGCGCAGATTCATCGCCGTGTTACGGCCCGGGATAAATCCGCATTGGTCCGAGTGGATCAATTGAGTCATGTGTGGGGCTAGGCGAGCTAACAGCTTAGTGAGGATCTTTGCATCCGTATTAATCAGGGTAATAGGACGGAATGCTGCTGGATCGCAACTATCTCCGCCCGGTTTCAAGATCATGCAAACTTCCCCTTGATTCATGGTGGGTGGAAGAGTGCCAGCGCCCAGAGCTTCATTGTAAACTTGTAATAAGAGGGTAGCCAGAGCGTTCCCGAAAGTGTGATAAAACTCGGATGGGAAACCGTCACCGCCAGGGGTCTTATTTCGTGGGAGGGTGGCAAGCACCGCGCCGATCTCGCCCAGTGTCAGCTTGGTCTCAAGTTCCTTCACTGCCGCCTCTGGCAGCGTCTGGAGGTCCAAATCTCGAAGATATGGTCGATAGGAGTCCTCCGTAACCAAGGGGTCAGCTGCATACACAGTCTGTAGATGGGAACGGAGGACCTCAAGGATATCTGATTCCGAATGGACCATCTCACCACTTGAGTTTCGTAAGGCAACTATCCTTTCAGGCGCGAGTTCACGACGAAGGATCCAGGCTAATAAGCGGCTAGATTTGTCGCCTTCGCGGTGGAGGCGTTGCCTGTATTGGCCCAATGTGAATTTGTCAAGTCGGGTAAGGATGTCATGTATCGACACCTGCGCCTCCTTTTCCGTCCGCTGATCTAGAGCGTCAGGATCTGGTCGAGATTTGGTTGAGTTGAAGCACAACCTCCACATCGTGCAATTCAGACAACAACTGTTTCCGGACCCCGTATGTGAGGCCCATGCAGGCTCCACGCACCACCGCCTTCAGGGCCTCCCATTTAGTAGAGTAGGGTAGATCATCGCCCCCCCCCCCCCCCCCAGTTCAGATCTATGTAATTCGACAGAGCAGTCACCACATGGTCCTTACCCACCTGATCCTGAAGAATGTCAGTGGGCATTCGCCAGGTGCGGGGACGGGCAGCTCGATCAGCCCACTGCGCCATGCACGTCACTGGGGCATGATCTGACAGGTATCGGGCCTGAAGCGTAACCATCAAGGTGAGAGACGGGGTGAGATTAGCCGCAAGCACGCTGTCCAATCTGCTATGGGTACCATGCGTCGGAGTATAACACGTGTATAGTTTCTGGGTGGGATGACAAGTACGACATACATCTAGCGCCCCCAAATTGTGCATCACATCCCGAAGACGCCCCTTCATACGGGGCTTTGTGCCCGACCGAGGGGGATGTCGATCCAACTCAGGGTGCAACATGCAATTGAAATCCCCAAACCAGAGGAAGGGCGCATCCAGATCCGAGGCTACAAGATCTTGGATTCGAGAAAAGAAGGTCGGGTCATCGATATTTGGTGCGTAGGAGTTAAGGAGTAATAATTCCTTGTCATCTAATTTAAGCCGCACTAGGAGATACCTGCCTTCAACGTCCGTCTAGACCAGAGGTCTTCAATCTGGGGGGCGCGACCCCCAGGGGGGTCGTGGAGTCCTTTGAATGGGGTCGCAGATTCTGTCCCTGGCTTGGGCTGATGAGGGTGCTCACGGCGAGGCCTAATTCACACCGAGGTGTGAAAAACATTGAAGCCTCATTAACAAGTAAAAGACTTGTCAAGTACTCGGGTGTGGCTGCGTGTGTCCCTGAAGCCGTTTCGAGCTGGGGGAAGTGGGGGAGGGGGGCTGGGGGAGCAGGCTGTAGTGTAGCCTGCCCTTTGAGGTCAATGGATATTGCGCGCCTGGAGCTGTGGGTCCCGTGACACATCCCCCGCCCCCAGCCGGGAGGCACAGAGATGCCCTCCCATGATCGGGAAAGAAGGAAAAACACGCAGCGAGATACTGACCCCCCCTCCCTCCCCCATGAGAAAGGCACACAAAAGGTGGGTGAATTAATGATGGGTGGATGGATGGATGTAAGGATGAAGGATGGATGGATGTGTGAAAAGGTGGTTGGATGAATGATGAAAGGGTGGATGGATGAAAGGGTGGATGGATGAAAGGATGAAAGGGTAGCTGGATGAAGGATGTATGGATTGATAAAAGGTTGCATGGATGAATGATGGATGGATGGATGTGTGAAAAGATGGGTGGATGAATGATGGGTGAATGGATGGATGAAAGGGTGGATGGATGAACGATGGATGGATGGATAAAAGATTGCAAGGATGAATGATACATGGATGGATGTGTGAAAAGGTGGGGGATAAATGAAGGATGGAAGGATGAAAGGGTGGATGGATGGAAGGAAGGATGAAAGGGTGGACGGATGAAGGATGGATGGATGTATGGATGGATAAAAGGTTGCATGGATGAATGATACATGGATGGATGTGTGAAAAAGTGGGGGATAAATGATGGATGGATGGATGGATGAAAGGGTGGGTGGGTGGATGGATGAAAGGGTGGATGGATGATGGATAGATGTATGAATGGGAGGATGAAAGGGTGGATGGATGTATGGATGGATAAAAGGTTGCATGGATGAATGATGGATGGATGTGTAAAAATGTGGGTGGATGAATGATGGGTGGATGGATGGAAGGGTGGATGGGTAAATGATGGATGTATGAATGGAAGGATGAAAGGGTGGATGGATGAAGGATGGATGTATGGATGTAAGGATGAAAGAGTGGATGGGTGAAGAATAGATGGATGAAGGATAGATGTATGGATGTAAGGATGAAAGGGTGGACTGATGGATGGATGTATGGATGGATAAAAGGTTGCATGGATGAATGATGCATGGATGGATGTGTGAAAGTGTGGGTGGATGAATGATGGATGGATGTGATGAGGTCTACCAGGCGCATTTATGGTTGTCAAAAGATGATGATGAGGAGTACCAGTTTCTAGAAACTTTTGTCAGAAGGGGGTCCTTACCCCTAAAAAGATTTTACAAGGGGGTCTCGGCATCAAAAAGTTTGAAGACCTCTGGTCTAGACATACTGGACAGCACAAGGGATCCCTGGGGCCACTCAAATAAGGACCCCCCCTGGCATATGTGGAGAAGGAGGAGTGGAAGATCTGACCTCTCCATTTCTTAGATAGCCGCTGTGCGCCGTCTTCATCCAAATGGGTCTCCTGCAAACAGGCCACAGAGACCCCATGTCGTTTAAGGAATGAAAGGACTCTGTGTCTCTTGGTGCAAGTACCCAAACCACGCACATTCCAAGTTAAAAATTTAAAACCCATGGTCGATGATTGCGCCCATCCGGGCCATAGTGTATGTACAAAATGTCCTGCCGCCCCCCGGCCCCCACTCCGGTTAGACCGGAAGGAGTAGCCTTGTCAATGAGCCACACATATGTCGGATTCATCATGCATATAATGCCAGCAATAACCTCTACAGCAACCCCACCCCACCCTCCAAAAACCCTAGAACTCGGAACTTCTTCAAAAACAGTTTCCCCACCCCCACCCACGAGCAAGAGGATAGCAACAAAGAAAAACGCCACCCCGCCCTTCCCCTGCCAGTGCCAGGACGTACACAGCCACCCCATACAACTCACTCAAAACACACTCACACACAACAAACCAACCCCCCCCCCCCCCCAACCCCCCCCCCCCCTCAACACCCTGAGAGACCCAGTGGTCTAAGACAGTCCCCGGGCATGTCTACTAAAGACAGTTATTAGTACGGGGGACAATCCACTCAGGGAAAAAAATGGACCCCATACCTCAGTCCGTTGGGGTGCAAGTCCTCCGCTTTAGCCAGGTATCCAGAACCTCTAGTGCCGGTTAGGAACAGTATTGGACCAGCAGAGTTCCAATAGGAAGTCCCCTAATTCGGAGGACAACAGAACGTAAATCAAACAGTATCTCAGGTTAAGTTGTTACTCCAACCTTGGTTCAGAAAGGCCAGTTTCTGGGATCACCAGAGCCGTGGAGTCCGTGTCCGGCAGTGTTTCCTGCAAGGTGTCTGGGACCAAAATCTCACCAGGGATGGACGACCAGGGAGACCTCGGAACTGTCCTCGTCGGTGATGTTCCCATATGGAGTGCGCCATCTGCTCCTACTGTACCCCGAGTCTCAGAAGAACCTCGGGATCTAGAACGGCACCGTCCTCTGCCTCGACGCCTCTTCTGGGGTCTGGTCCCCCAGGTCTCACGGTGGCCACCACGCTCACCCGGGGGCAGGCCGTCTCCCCGAATCTCGAGCCACTCCCATACCTCTGCCAGGGACTCGAAGAAGTGAGCGCGGCCCTGGGAGAGGACCTTAAGCTTGGCTGGATATAAAAGCATGTATTGGAGTTTCATTTCCCGAAGTTTTTGTTTAACTCCCAACTAGGACTTTCTCTGCTCCTGCACATGTTGGGTATTGCCAGGGTAAATGGAAACGCGGCTGTTCTCAATTGTGAGGGACTCCGTTTCCCTTGCAGCCCTCAGAATACAGTCACGGTCTTTATAGTTCAGGATCTTTGCGATTAGGGCTCTAGGGGCTCGCCCGGCCGCGGAGGGGGGACAAGGGCCCTATGCGCTCGTTCCACAATAAAGACACTGGACAGTCCAGTTGGGCACAGCTGAGTGCGGATCCAGGTTTCCAGGAAGCGCTCAGCATTCCCCGCCTCCAATCGTTCCGGTACTCCTAGGACCCTGATGTTACTTCGACGGGCCCTACCTTCCGCGTCCTCAGCTCTTCTCTCCAACGCACGGGTAATGTTAATAGTATGTTGAGTAATATGTGTAGAAAGGCAGTTGCATAATTGACCGGCCTTGAGTTCCTTTTTAACACTCATCTAATTATGGAAACTAAACTCTGGTTCGGAAAGATCTTTTGGTGGTATCGATACCACAATGTCCTTAGTGAACTACTTCAATTATTTTCTGTTGCAGACTCTCCTGAATTAGGATTCTTGATCCTAGCAGTATAACTCCTCCTGAGTTATGGAAAGGTCATCTTTAAAGTTTGTGTTTTTGATATTCACAATCACTGGTAATAGGTCAAACATGTTGGTTCCATTACTGATGTGTAATCATGTCTTTCAGCTTCAGCATGTCACTATCCTGGTATGTAGCAGTGATGATCTGGACTAATGAACTAGCAGTTGGCGTATTCGCTTTTACAATGAAATTAAGATAGGCTTCAGCCGACTTAGATGGAGTACCCTGACCTTGTATCGGCATTCTGGAAAAGAAGTCAGCAGGGTTTTGATACTTACTGGATGATGCTCAATAGTGTAATTGTACTCTGGTAATTGTGGTCCTCACCGTTCATTGCAAAGAGGCATCTTGACTTTTACATTGGCAAAGATAGTCCGTAAAGCTTATGATCAGTTACACGTGTAAAAGGCTAACCATACAGAAATACATGGAAATGTTCACAAGCCCATACCACGGCCAAACTTTCTTTCTCTGGTTGAGGGTAAGCAAGTTCTGTTTGGGACAAACTTCTACTGGCATGTCACAATATGCTTTCGAGCATGGGGATGTCCGCTCTTGTGCCAGGATAGCACCTAACCCGACTGGGCTAACGTCCACACCAACACCCTCTGTAGGAAGCTTTGGATTGAAGTAGCCCAATTCAGCAATAGGTTCAATAGCTTGTTTGAAATTCTTGAAACTTTTCGCACATTCTTGTGACCACTTCAATGAAACCATTTTCTTTAACTCTCGAAATGCAGCACTGATAGTAGCACTCTCGCATGTAACTTGAACAGTAACTGGCCATGCCAAGAAGTGAATTCATCACAGAAACATTTTGTGGGGGATTAGCATTTGATAAGGCTTGTACTTCAGCAGGATCGGGCGTCTTACCTTCATCTGAAAAGATATTGCCTAAGAACTTTAACTTTGTTTTGTGGAACTCACTCTTATCTGGATTCAAAGTCACTGAGTGACTGAGCAGAGATGCGTCGGCGCTGTACCTTGAAGCACATGGTGGGTGCTCGCACCTTCGTTTACTTCTGTTTCATTGTTGCTAAAATTTAACCTTGAGTTTTTATGGGCATCGATGGAGCCCATGTGTACACTTTGGTTTTCAATGGCGTAAGCCGGGGTGATTGAGATAATTAACTTTATTTCTCTTCAGGCATTATGTTTATTGATGCACTTCTGTTGATGAAAGGTATCGAGCAACCATTTATTTTTCAATGTAATCTTTGGACAATGTTTGTATTACTTTGGTGCTTTGTCATGTCGACTTTTCTTTGACTGACATTTTTCCTCACATGCAGCCAGTCTTACATGCACATATTTCTTTGAGGTAAACATTGACATGGCACAATCATCTTCCTAATTTTCACTTGATTTTGAGGTGGAAGATCTGGTTGATGATGTTTTAGATAAGTCTACTTCATTCAGTGTCAATTTCCTCAATTGATGTCACCACCTGGCCTTGTGGGTGTTCGTCGCATGCTGCTTCTGGAATGTTCTGGGGGCGATTTTGTCTTTGTGCTGTGATGCATTTAACTTTTCCTTTGCTTTACAAAATAACACAAAATGGCTCTTTTCCACAGCCTTTACATTTCTGTCCAATGGCGGGACATTTATCTTCGTGTGGAATCGAAAACCTCCATTTCATACATAACTTCTTTTTACGTGTTGGCATAACTTTGTGTTCTTCAGTGTTTGCTTCGGCTTAGTTTTTATACTCCTGACTAATTCATTCTTGCCACCTCTGGCCTCCATGTCAGCAGCTTGTCTCTTTCAGCACACTCCATAGCTCTGGCAGCCATCAACACTTGCTCCAGACTAAGATTTTCTCAGCATTTATTGTCTGAAATAAGCTGACAAGCAAACATCATTACCCCTAAGACGCATAGCTTCTTTATCATTAAATTAATTGAACTTGCAGTGTTTGACGAGTGTATCGAGTCTCTTGACAAATTCTTCAATGGTTTCACCGGCTTTTTGGGGCTCTTGACTGAATATGTATCTTTCGCATCGAGATTCAGAGTTTCTTTATTCTGACAGTATGCAATTTATTTTTCAAGTCAAGTCAAGGTTAGGTTTATTATGACCATAGTCTTTAAACGAGAGCAAGAGGCAATATCACAGGTTTAAAATATTCACATAAAACCCATAAAACAGTGTAAAATGAGTCCAATATCACATAAAACTCTTACATGCCTTTTTACGTTAACCAACTTCACTAAAATTTGCATCTTGAGATAAAACTTATTCTTACATTTAAAACACATTTCTTTCCTTTAGTTCTTGTATCATTTCCTTCATATAAATGTTCATGCAGTACTACAGATTATTCTTGGTCTCTTAATGCACTTAATATCACCTTTATATATTTCCCCAGGGCAATTGCAATGTCAATAGTTGGAATTTCAAATAGTAGATTTGTTGCCTGCGCCCTTGTTCTTATATCATGTTTTACAATTTATTTTTCAGTTTGCAACATATTCTTTATAACTCTTTAAAACCATCAGCAGCAAGATTTTTGTGACACTTGGTTCTCTTTCTGTTCTGTCTCTTCAGTGCATCAATGAAATTATCAAATGTCTCTATCAAAGCAGTACATCTATCATCAATATTTAGCTTTTTGGAGGTTTTGGAAGGTGGTGGTTGTTTCAGGAATGCAGCAGCGTTGTAGACCCGTTTGGAACTTACTGGCACCACTGGTGGATCACTGCGACTTGGTTTACGCAACTCATCTGTGATACCTTGCAACATGCTGGCCTCTGAATCATCTTTGATGATAGCTGGAAGCGTGATTTTCTTCGCTGCCATCTGAAAATTCTCACTATTCCGAGAGTCGCTCTTGGATCTTTATTCTTTGAAAACCTGTGAAGTTGTTCTTAGCCACACTCCGCTACCAATGAATTGCTTCAGGTTTTTGACGGCTCCGTAAGCACAACACTGAGCCCGTCTAATTGAGCCATCTTCACCAAGTGCTGTGGTACGATGACTCCTTTAGTGTATTCAGTAAGTCATTTATTTCTTCTCTTCTAAATGTCAATTTGCATTTTCTGACACCTGGTTATCTCCGCCTTGCAGCACTTCTGTTCGCAGTGTTATTTAGCCAGTTATGATTAGCAGCGGCTGCAATTGTTTGTGTGCCTGAGTCCCTCCTGAGGCGGAAGCCGGGAGGTTGTGTTGCCTTGCTCTTAACTTGTTCTTAAATTGAAATTACTGCAAAAATTGGCGCTTTTACTTCTGAATCGCAACATTGCCTAAATTGCTCGATTAAGAAGCTTTTCACTGCTAACTCCTTCCCCCCTCCTCCCTGCAGCCCTGGGCCACTCCCAGCCGAGTATCGACGCTGTGGAGTTGGTCCCGGGCACAGAATAGCGGCGGGCATATTGGGTGTGGCTGGGTTTCCTCGCGCTCTAGTTGCGCATAAAAGGGGACGTCCATGCCTCCACGCAGCGGACGCGCCAGATCCGAGCCGGAGTCGTGCCAGAGTCCTGTCCATCTGCGCTCGTCCGCGGCCGGACGGGCCCAGGGGCCAGGTACGCTGTCACTCCTATTGCTTACTCCCCCTCTGTCCCCAGGAATCTCCAATCTGCACATGGCGTATTATCTCCGGCTAGCCTAGCTCGTGTTACCTCACTCGGCATTGCTTGGAAAACATCCCTTCCACGTTCTAGCTGCAAGTCCTCATCCCGCCCCAGTACCAGCGAAACGCGTGTCCACATATTATATCTAAATGCACGTTCTTTTGTAAAACACCAGGCTGATCTCTTTCTTCTTCTTATTAATGAAAGCCCTGATATTCTTTTAATTACTGAGACATGGTTGACTGATTCCCTCCCTGACATCCTGGCAGCATTACACCCCGACTACTATATGCTCAATGTAAACCGACCTTCTGGTCGTGCTGGTGGAGGGGTGGCAGCTGTCATACGAAAGAGTTTAAATTCATTTCCACGACTTCTTTCACTCTTGCTGATGTAGACAACCTTATCATCAGTCTGGAAACTGGGGAGGGAGCTTTCACCCTTATTGCTCTTTATCGCCCACCCCACTCTATGCCTCTGTTTCCCGTCGCTCTGAGCGAACAGCTAGCCGACCTGATCACCTCATCCGCTCGAGTCGCTATTTTCGGCGACTTCAACTATTGGTATAATGACAGTAACGCTGGCCCCCAGGCGGCCGAGCTGTTTGAAGTTCTTTCCAACCTTAACATGATCCAACTTGTCACTTCTCCCACCCACATCAGGGGCCATATCCTAGATCATATTTGGACCCACAACCTCACTTTCTCCTGTCCTGTGATCACCCCTTGAATATGGTCGGACCATCACATGATCGACACTGTGATCACAGTTAGGGGTCGTGTAAAGGTTGCCCCCCTGGCGGGTGGGATCGCTCGCAAATGGAGAGCCGTTGACTCTCCAGGCTTTCTTTCCTTCTTGGCTGATACTCGTCCCCCGCCGCGCAGTGCCGCGACTGTCCATACTCTGGAGGATGATCTCTCTAGCTGGATCACCAAAGCTAGCGACCACTTCGCTCCCTTCTCCAGATTCCCTCGCTCCCGGCACAGTAAGTCTCATAGGTGGTTTAATACCTCCTTGAAAACTCAACAACTTAAACTGCGCCAGATGGGGAGCGTAGGTGGAGACGTAATTACTCGCCCACCGACAGAGAGGCATATGTCGCTGCACAGAAAAAAATATAAAAGTGCAATCATAGCAGCAAAATGCCTACATATCTCTGAAAGGATCCTCGTCGCCCCTAATAAGTCCAAGGAGATCTTCAGAGTTATGGGTGAGCTCACGTCTGACGCCAGAACCCTCCCTGCTCAGGCCCCTACCCAAGAGTCTTGCAATGCCTTAAATAGTTTTTTCATTGAAAAAATATTAAGATCAAGAACACTATCCCTTCCGCCCCCTCTGCTGCCATATCAGCCTCCCTTCCTGGAAACCCACTTTCCCTATTACACTTCCCTGCCCTTGATTCCCCCAATCTGGCCAAACTTGTTGCCCGAGTCAAATCTGGCTCGCCCAATGATTGCTGTCCCCCCTCTAATCTTCGACATCTGCCTGGTTCTGCCGGATTGCATTTTGCCTCTGTTAAACACCTACCTTGAGATGGGCACGGTAAACAACTCCTTTAAGGAGGCTGTCTTGGTGCCCCTGTTGAAAAAGCTCGGAGCTGACCCGGAGGATCTTACCAACTATCGGCCTATTTCTCTCTTGCCCTATTTTTCCAAACTTTTGGAGGCACACGTCATCAGTTGCCTCTCTCAATTTATCGAGCGTTCCAACCACCTCGAACCTAACCAAGCCGGTTTTAGACCAGCCCACTCCACGAAGCTGTGATCCTGGCAGTTATGGATTCTTTAAGGGGCAATGCCGATAAAGGGACGCCTCAGGCACTCGTCTTACTGGATCTGTCGGCGGCGTTCGACACGGTGGACCATAACATCCTTCTCCACCGTTTCGAGCAGGCCGGCATCCGGGCCTTTGCCTGGATTAAATCCTTCTTGTCGGGCAGAACCCAGGCGGTCCGTTTAGGCCCTTACACGGCCGCCAAGGAACCTTCCATCTGCGGAGTGCCTCAGGGTTCATCCCTGTCCCCTCTGCTCTTCAATCTTTTATCTCCAACCGCTTATCCACTCTTTGAAGAAGTGGGACATCACCGCCTTCAACTATGCAATTTGCAAATTATCTTTCCCCTTAACACTCCCAATGCAGCTCTTGACTGTCAATCTACTGTCATGTTACACATCCAGCAATGGATGAACTGTAACCAGCTCAAGTTGAACCTGGGGAAAACAGAGCTGATCCTCCCGGGTAACAGCCCCACTTTTTGGGGCCCACAGTTCTGGCCGGTAGAGCTTGGCTCCCCGCCCGCTCCGCCTTAGTCAGCAAAGAGTCTCGGGGTTATCATTGACACAGAGCTCTCTCTCAAGCCCCAGGTGGGTGCTGTCGTGTCATCTTGCATGTTCCAGCTAAGGAAAATTAGGAAAGTTTCCCACCTCGTTACACCTGAGGCTCTGTTACAAGTCTTGATTGCCCTGGTGCTCTCTCGCCTGGATTTCTCAAACTCTCTATACCATGCCCTATCCAAATCCCTTCTCTATAAGCTTCAAATTGTGCAGAACCAGGCGGCTAGACTGGCCTATAAAATCCCGAAGTGGCAGTCTGCGAAACCATTACTTCACAAACTCCACTGGTTGCCGGTTGAACAGAGGGCTGCGTTTAAGATCAGCTGCCTGACATTCAAAGCTGTGCTAGGGACTTCTCCCGCCTTTCTTAAATCCCTGGTCACCCCTTATTGCCCGGTACGCAATCTACGGTCTTCTCACCGGCAGCTCTTAGTCATTCCCTCAACCAAGCTCAAAAAATTCGGTGGTCGTAGATTTGCTTACTTGGCTCTCAAATTTTGGAACTTTTTGTCCCTCCCGCTAAAATCTTCCCAGTCTCTTCTTGAATTCAGAAAACTCCTGAAAACCAGTCTTTTCACACTATCTGGCTAGATCCCCTCCTTTACACCTTTCAGCACTCAATAAGCGCCATGAAACCTATGGTGTCAGAGCGCTATTAAAAAAAAACCCTTAATAGAAGATAAGATGCATCAACCAGGTTAAATCCGCCTTCAGCTTTAGCACTCCTTATAATGTACAAATTTATCTTGAATGACAGTGCTGTACCTTTGTTTGGCCGGACCAGCAGGTTCTCAACTATAGTCGTTTAAATTCTTTGCAACGCTCTGTTGTCTTTACCTGCTTTACTGTGGCTGGAGTTGCCCTTTGACTCCACATGCATGAAGTGTCAGTTCTATACTTTGACAGCAACACACGTGGCACGCACAAGCAGTTTGCTTGTACCACAGCAACTCTCTGGGAGAGCACAGTTGTTTTTCAAGTTACTCATCCCTGATCTCATCACCATTTGTAGTGTCCTCCCCAGCCTGGGTGCTCGCCAATAACTTTGGCTCACTTGGAGCTTAGTATTACAAGCCTTTATACTGCTGCATGTATCTGCGAACGAAACAAGCTTTCATTGCGCTGTGCTCTGATACCTACGTCGCAGCTCTATGGAGTCGGTTAGGAACCAGAAGGGTTCTGCCATAAAATTTGCAAGACACTACAGGCAGCAGGGCAGCTGGGCAGTCGTTCTTGCGGCAGAGCAGCAGGGCAGAAGAGCAGGCCTTCTCATGAGTCTTCCACTGGTCCAGAAATTGTCTGATGAGTGGGTCAGAGGGTCCCCTTTGTATTCCTGGTGCCCTCTTTGAAGTGGAAGCAGCTTCTGGAGTTTCCCCCTAAAGAGGTGTCAGGAGTATCCTGCCTCCCTGCCCTGGTCTAGGTTTGTCTTGGGGTACAATAGGCTTGTGTAAATTCCTTTGTGTGTGGGCTGAACCAGAACCTTTGAAGGGCAAGTACGGTAGTTGACCACCACTTCCCAGAGAGATGGCTCAAACAGGCACACCTAGTCCCTATATTCTTGGGCTGTCTGCGGGGAATACACAAAGGTCAACTGCCAACTACGCTTAGTCATGTTACCCAGAAACGAGCTGCAGCCATCAAATGGTTAGGACAAGTCAATGCCAACTTCATAAGAGTGGCATTTCCTGAATTGAGACTTAAAATCTGACTACCATTAAAGAGGTTTCTAAATTACAATTACTCATACAACAAACATGAATCTTTTACCTGCTCCCAAACAAACGTCAATACTTATTAAATGTTATAAGGTTGTGAGTTTTTCACTACCAGGAGATGTAAACCTTAAAAGTACCTGTTCTACTTTTTAATTCCAATAATGCATCCTGCACTATGAACTGTCTAGGTCCTGTTTAGGGGTGACGCATATGCACTAAAGACGTTTAAAGCTTGGTAAGGCAGTTATTTTGTCTAGTCGAATTGAAGTGTAAAACTGCCATCAGGCTGCAATGGGACTTGGGAGCATTCAATCAATCAGAACATTTGTAAAGGGCACTACTCACCTGTGAGGGGCTCAAGGCGCTGTTGGGGGGTAAGGTGTGGCTGCTGCTACTGCTCGAATAGCCAGGTCTTGAGTAGCCTCCTGAAGATTAGTAGATCCTGGGTCTCTCTTAGGAGGATGGGGAGGGTGTTCTAGTTCTTGGCGGCGAGGTGGGAGAATGATCTGCCGCCGGTGGTCGCTCTTCAGATGCGGGGGATGGTGGAGAGGTGGGCGGAGCGGAGCTGGCGGTTCGGGGTGTAGAAGACGAGTCGTCTCTTGAGGTATGCTGGTCCGGTGTTGCGGAGTGCCTGTGAGCGTGGGTAAGGAGCTTGAACGGGATTCTCTTGTTGACGGGAAGCCAGTGCAGGTCTCTTGGGTGGGGTGTGATGTGGCTGTGGCAAGGGATGTCGAGGATCAGGCGTGCAGAGGCGTTCTGTATGCGTTGAAGTTGTTTCAGGAGTTTGGCCGAGGCCTGCTGCTGACGAGGGCCTGGGTGACCGTTCTTCATCTTCCGGTGGGAATCCACCTGTATATCTTGCGGAGCGTGCAAGGGTGTTGAAGCAGGAGGATGAGACGGCGTTGACTTGCTTGGTCATGGAGAGTGTTGAATCAAGGATGAACCCCAGGTTGCGTGCGTGGTCGGTGGGAGTCGGTGCTGCTCCTAGTGCTGTTGGCCACCAGGAGTTGTCCCAGGCTGAGGTGTTGGAGCTGAGGATGAGGACCTCCGTCTTGTCCGAGTTCAGCTTCATACGCCTGTTATGCATCCACTCTGCGACGGCCTTCATTCGTTTGTGGAGGTTGGTTTTGGCAGTGAGGGGGTCCTTGGTGAGGGAGAGGATCAGCTGGGTGTCGTCAGCGTAAGATGATGTTGAGGTCGTGCAGTCTGGCGACGTGGGCGAGCGGTGCCATGTAGATGTTAAAGAATGTCGTGCTGAGGGATGATCCTTGGGGTACGCCGCAGATGATCTCGGAGGCTACGGATCAGGAAGGGGGAGGCTGGTGCTCTGGGTACTGCCGGAGCCTTGGGATTGCTCTCCACCCAGCAGTGCATCACAGCCAGGTGGTGAAATGGGAGGTGCTCATGACTGTTTGGCTAGGGACGTAACACAGGCCCGCTTCCCCCGCAATGCGGGGTGGCCCCGAGCTGCAGGCTGCTCCCTCAGCACAGTACTTAGGCCGGAGCGCTCCGTATAAAATCTGGAGCGGGGCCCCTCCATGTACATTGCAGGGGGGCCCCGTAGACTTTCGTTACACCACTGTGTTTGGCCAGCCCAAGACCGCTGGTCAAACCGTCAGGCGCACTTAGGGTGCCTAACATTCCTCCACCCTTACATAGCCCCATAACCGGTACAAAAACGAAAATGAAAATAATGTTATAATTTTATTTTTCCTTTTCCACTGCTCTGAGCAGTTCTAGTTCTGTAATTTGTATAGCGCACTACTCACCCAGAGGGTCTCAAGGCGCTTGAGGGATGGTGGGTGCATTATATATCGAATAGCCAGGTTTTTAGTTGCTTTCTGAAGGAGAGGTGTTCTGTGTAAGGCGGAGGGGAGTGGGGAGAGAGTTCCATGTTTTGGCCGCTAAGTAGGAGAAGGATCTTCCTCCCATAGTGGATCTCTGGATGCGCGGAACTGCGGCGAGGGCTTGATTGGATGATCGTAGTTGGTGGGTGGGTGTGTAGAAGGACAGTCGTGTGTTGAGGCATTCGGGTCCTAGGTCATAGAGGGCCTTGTGTGCGTGGGTGAGGAGACGGAACGTTATTCTCTTGTTGACGGGGAGCCAGTGGAGCTCCTTCAGGTGACCGGAAATGTGAGCTTGACGGGGGATGTCCAGTATGAGTCTAGCTGAGGCGTTTTGGATGCTTTGGAGTTTTTTCTGTAGTTTGGCTGTGGTTCCGGCGTAGAGGGTATTTCCATAATCCAATCGGCTGGTGACCAGTGCGTGGGTGACTGTCTTTCTTGTTTCGGTGGGGACCCAGCGGAAGATTTTTTTGAGCATGCGAAGTATGTTGAAGCAAGAAGATGAGACGGCGTTGACTTGTTTGGTCATCGAGAGGGAGGAGTCCAGGATGAAGCGCAGGTTACGTGCGTGATCTGTAGGTATGGGTGCTGTACCAAGGGCCGGAGGCCACCATGAGTCGTCCCAGGCAGAGGGGGATGATCCTAAGATGAGGACTTCCGTTTTGTCAGAGTTAAGTTTTAAACGGCTGTTCTTCATCCAAACGGCTACTTTTTTCATTCCTTCGTGTAGATTGGTTTTGGCGGTGTTTGGGTCTTTGGTGAGGGAGAGGATCAGCTGGGTGTCGTCTGCGTAGGAGATAATGTTGAGGTTGTGTTGTCGCGCGATGGATGCGAGGGGGCTCATGTAAACGTTGAAGAGGGTGGGGCTGAGAGATGATCCTTGTGGTACGCCGCAGATGACTTCGGTGGCCTCTGATTTGAATGGGGGGAGGCGGACTCTCTGGGTTCGTTCGGTGAGGAACGATATGATCCAGTCCAAAGCTTTTCCTTGTATTCCGACGTTGCTGAGGCGTTGTACGAGGGTTTTATGACAGACTGTGTCGAAGGCAGCGGAGAGGTCAAGTAGGATGAGGGCAACTGTCTCTCCGTTGTCCAGTAGCGTTCGGATGTCGTCTGTAGCTGCGATGAGGGCGGTTTCGGTGCTGTGTTTGGCTCAGAAGCCGGACTGTGAGGGGTTGAGGGAATTGTTGGATTCGAGGAAGGTGGCGAGCTGATTATTGACGGCTTTCTCAATGACTTTGGCAGGGAATGGGAGGAGTGAGATGGGGCGGTAGTTCTTAAGTTCAGAGGGGTCTGCTGTCGGTTTCTTCAGAAGGGCGCTAAGTTCGGCATGTTTCCAGCTGTCCGGGAAGGTGGCGGAGTTGAAGGAACAGTTGATGACATCACGGAGATGGGGTGCGATGATGGAGTCTGCTTTGTTGAAGATGTGGTGGGGACATGGGTCGGTGGGGGAACCTGAGTGGATGGAGTTCATCAGGTGGATGGTGTCTTCGGTAGTGATAGGGTTCCAGGTGCAAAGGTTGTGATAGTGCTGTTTTGGTTCGGATGTGGGTGGAGTGGGCTGTTCTTCAGGCTGGTCAGTGGGGCGACGCTCCTTAGCGAAGCCACTGCTGTATATGAGTTGGGAGCCATCTATGTATTTTTACCTTACGGCTTGGTGAGTGTTAGCTCACTTGTGTATTAACAGTATTGGGTGAGCGCAGGTGCTGCAGAACTTCACTTATCAGAACTAGCCCATTCCATTGAGACTTGCCCGTGAGATGCTACCTCTACAGCTTATGTGTGTTTCTGTTACATATATACTTATATATTCAAACTGTGTACATCTTCCAGGATCACTACATGCCACACTCTAAGTTCTGCGCGACAATAGTATAACCTGTGTTTGTCTATTCCTTGTTTCAGATTCCTGTACACAGCGGCCACACTAATGATTGCCTTCTCAACTGAAGGTAAATACTCCTCTGTTGTGGTGGGTGTCTTTGTGGTGTGTATGTAGTGCATCTTGATGAGGGCTTCTCAGTAATGTGGGTATTTTATTTGTCAAAGTGTAGAAAAGTTGTTTGAGTTGGTATTTAATGTCTAAGAGATTGGGTTAGGTCTTTTTAGTGGTTAGAGGGGCCTGTGTCCTTCAGCGTGCCGAAGAATTGTATAATATGCCGTAGGCTTGTGTACCTATTTGCTCAATTTGTCAAATGGTTTGTTTTTTGGAGTGTGCTCTAATTATTTGATGTGTAGCATTCTGTCATTGATACATGCACACTAGATATGTTGCCTTTCCATCCTGTAGGAGAGATGTTTGCGTATTTGTACTGGGTACATATATTTGCGCCTCTGTCTAGTGTGTACTAAAGTTAGTTATTTGTTTGGTCTCTAGCATGGTCCTGCTCCTTTATTCAATCTATAGTAGAAATGTTTGTGCCATATTTGAGTGTAAATTACAATTCTCTGCTTTGATTGAGTAGAAGGTTCTGGAATGTACTCATGAGGCGTGTGTAGGAGGCTGGATTAGTCCCCAATGCAGATGGACTCTCCAGATATTTCCACTTGGAAAATGAAGACTCAACTGGGCAAGGTTAGCATAATCTCCTTACGTTTGTGGGAGGGGGGATTGTGTAGGAAATTAGGATTTGCTTTCATGGTTGCCCCCGCTTTTTGCTTGGTGTCAGTGTGTTTTTGATCTAGTCTGCTGGAATCCTCCTAATCAGGACCCCAGCAACTGTGCCTTATCCTCTAAATTGCCATGGTAAGTCCCTAACATATGGTACTAAGGTACTCAGGACATAGGTACACCAGGGATCTCCCATGGGCTGTGGCATGTATTGTGCCAATCCTGGGAGTTCACTTAAACTCTGACTGCAGGCGTGACTTTGCAGCCTGTGTGAGTTGGTGCTTGCACCTCTAACATCAGATATGTTTCCTTATTTCTGAGGTCCCTGCACTTAAAACCTATAAGTCACACATATAGCAGGCTCTTCGGTTCTGAGGGCATGGTGCTTAGTTGCAAACCTCTGAGTCGATTCTCCAGGATTTGTAAGTACAGTCAGCCATTTTAATACATTTGGTGAACATTTGTCATTACGAGATGTCTAACTATATAGTGGCTGCACCGAACCCAGTTGTGTGTGGTATCAAACATGTTGGATTCATACCCCAACACCGATTTCAGTATTGGAAGTATGATCCTGTGTACTGGGGGCTCCTCAGGGTACTCCCGGTATCAGACTTTCCGGGTCTACAAACAAGCTAGAACTCTTGTCAACCACAGACACAATTCTGCCCTACTCCTGCTGCTGAACATGAGCAGGGGAAGGTAGAAAAATAGGTTTCCTGTCACGGGGGGAGGTGGGGTGGGGGTGATCACCTCCCAGACAGGACATAGTGTATTGGGCTGACGGTGGGGGCGCTTGCCAGCACCACCAGACTGCTTTGAAGGGCACATTTTGTCATATTTCACTGGCATATTCCAGTTTGAGACAGTTCAGGGATCCCTTGCCTCCTGCCCTGGTGCAAGACTGGACAAATGACTTAGGAGTATGCTCCCCTCTATCCAGCCCCTCCTCCTGGAGGGACCCCCGAGTAATTCCAACCCTTTCTTTAGGGTATTTAAGGGCTTTCTTGTGGGTGGGTCCTCCGATTTGTCGAGGGACAAGACTCAACCCTGAAACTACAGCGCTCGTCAACCATTTTTTTTTTTTTTTGGGTGGAGTCTTATTATGTAGCGCCACCTAGACCCAGAGGTATCATAGCGCTTTACATGAGCACCATTTACATTAAATACGGCCACATTCATTTTGTTAGGCACGGGGAGATAAAGTGATTTGCCCGGAGTCACAGAATGTTGAGCGTCCCTACCGAGACTCGAACCTGGTTCCCCAGCTCCGAGGTCAACCACCCTAGCAGTTAGGCCACATTCTCTCCCCACTTGGACTTTGCTGGACTTTGATTGGAACGGAGTCTGTATCACGGAAGACTCCTGCTGCTCCTGGTCTCGCTGTTCAAGTTTTCTTCGTCCTCTGTGTGTGTGCTTCAACCAGGGTTTTCGAGGACACTCTAAGAAATCACCTTTGGAGAGAAGGGGTCACTCCCCTGCATCTGCAGGAACCGCAACAAAGCAGACCGGTCTGCTGCTCCTGATGTCCTATGAACTTCCCGAGACCCAGCAACCCAGGTGGTGGTTCTGCAACTCGTTCGAGGCCTGACCTGTCCTCCATGAAATTTTGAGGTCATTATCTCTCGTCGGAACTGCTGGGACGGAACCCCTGTGTACCACGTTGACTTGCTGTTGCCAAGGCTTGTTGGCTCTGCGCTCCAGCATCTTTCTTCCAAGATCAGGGTCCTCACCACATCCTCTGCACTGTGGACCTTCATCTTTGGTGAGCTGCTTGAGGTCCTCTTGTGACTCTTGTGCCTCCAGCCTTCGGGCCGCTCGAGGCCCATCTTTGGTGAGCTGCTTGAGGTCCTTATGTGACTCCTGTGCCTTTGGCATGTGGGTCCTCCAAAGGGTCCACTCTTGCTTCAATAGGCTCCCCTGCTGGCTCGAAACATGCTCCGACTCCCCTGCTGTTGGTCCTGGAAAACCAGGAGCAGCAGCAGTCTTCGGTGTTGCAGTCGCTGTTCAGTCAAAGTCCAACGAGGTCCAACTGTCCAGGCAGTACACAATTGTCTTGCTTTCAGGGGTCAGTATTGTTTCATGACGAATCTGAGCACCCACCCACAGGGGAACCCTTAAATAACCAAGGAAAAGGTTGGAACGACTCAGGGATCCCTCCCAGAAGAGGGGCTGGACAGAGGGAAGTATACTCCCATGTCCTTTGTCCAGTTTCATGCCAGAGTGAAAATCAAGGGTTCCTGAGCTGGCTCAAATCAGAGTATGCAAGGGGGAACCATTTCTGCCCTTCAATGCAATCTGGTGGCGCTGGAAAGTGCTGCAACCCCAGCACAATACACTAAGACCTGTCTCGGAGGTGATCGCAGATCCTACTTTCCTACACAACCCCTCCTCCCAAACGTAGAAATATGAGACTAACCTTGCACAGTTGAGTCTTCATTTTCTAAGTAGAAATATCTGGAAAGTCCATCTGCGTTTGCTTGGTTACTCCAATGTATATGTTCCACTGAAAAGCCCCTTACCTGAAGGTAAATGGACCACCTCAAAAGTTTGGGCTTTTTACCCTTCATTTGTTTAAGCCATAAGAGGGGCTTTTGGTCAGTCTAAATAAGGAAGTAAGTGCCAAACAGGTATGTCCTCACCTTCTTTAGGGCCCCGTTCACAGTAAAGACCTCCCTCTCAATAGCTGACCAACGCTTTTCCCCAGGGGTCAACCTTCTGCTGATAAAAGCATTTGGTTGATCCTGGCCCTCTACTTTAAGTTGTGACAACAATGCACATATCCCTGTCGCAGAAGAATGCGCCTGGACAGTGAATGGTTTGGAGTAGTCAGGACTTTGCAGAATTGGAACAGAGCACATGATTAGCTTCAGGTCATCAAATGCTTTCTGGCAGCTAACTGTAACTGAACTTTCTTAGGCAATTTCTTCGAGGTGAGATCATTCTACTGTGTCACTATTGATCCATAACACAAGACATTTTCTGTAGTACCCAGTCTGGCCCAAGAAAGCTCTTGGGCTCTTTTCGCGGATCTTACCAGGGAGTTCCATACCATGTAGAAGGATCTTACTACTGAAATCTGTGAGATGCGTAAAGATATAACCCACATTTGTAAAGTGCACAATCACCCTTAAGGGTCTCTAGGTGCTGGGGGCCATCGGGAAGATTAAGCAAGCTATTGCCCAGAGTCACATGGTGCTGGGCTTATCAGCCGCCGGTGCCAGGGATCGAACTGTGATCCCCAGAAGCCGGATTCAGTCGCCCTAGCCACAGCGCCACACCTCTTCAGATATCGACTTGGTGGGGGATCGAGTGGATGACCTAGAGAACCAGACAGCAGCCAGAGACGAAGAGGTGTCCCAGCTCCAACAGGAAGTGCTCGGGCTTCGAGAACACCGGGACCTTCAGTCCCACACCGAGGACCTGGAGAATCGCTCCCGCCGAAATATTATCCAGATTCGGGCGATCCTTCAGGGAACAGAAGAACAGCACATTGAAGCCTTCGTCATGGACCTGTTCCGCCACATCCTAGAGGTCCCCCAGACCAGGAGATCTGGCTTGACCGGACGCATCGAGTGGGCCTCAAGAGATCCCCAACGTCTCCGCCACCCGATATCTTGACATGTGTTCACGATTTTAAGCTTAAGGAACGCATTCTACGCGAGGAACGGTCCAATCACCCCATTGAATTCCACTCCTGCAGGCCTCTTCTCTTCCAGGACTTCGCATCCTCCACTCTACAGAAATTACACAATCTCGCCCCATCACTGCATTACTCCGCTCCAACTACATCGCTTGCTCTTGGGGGCATCCATTCAGACTCATTTTCAAGTGGGAGGGCCGGGCGGAAGACTCCAACCCCGCAGTGGATCTATGTATTTTGAAGAGCCGTCTCTCTTTTTTGCTTTCTTGTAAGGTTACACCGGCTGATATGGCTGGGTCCAGGGTAGGGGGGGGCAGCAGGAGCTCCTGCTATCCATCCCACGGCTCACCACAGGCGAACTACCTGGGACATTTGTGAACGGTTCATATGAAGGTTTCATCCTTTACGTTTGTTAGTTGTTTTTCTTTTTTCTTCTTTTCTTTCTATTGGGTTGCCTCCTCCTCCTCCGATGTTCATGCAGGGTCGTCTTACACTACCTCACCAAGCCTCCCATCTCCACAGGAACGGTGTTGTTAGCTATAGCGGGTTTGAGTTCCCACCTCTATGACTCCTGACATCCATGTCGTGTCCCTGAATGTGAAAGGGCTACATAATTCCTCTAAGCGCCGAGTCCTTGTGTCATCCCTGGAGCGATCAGATGCCCATATATGCATGCTTCAGGAGACGCATCTGCTACTTGCCGACACTTACTAAGATCAAAGGTGTTCCCATACCAGATGTTCTCGTCAGCCACTTTCAAAACCACTGTGGCTGCCATCTTGGTCGCTTCTAAGTTCCCAGGACGTGTTGGTAGCAAACAGGCGGAAATTAAAGGGCCTACACCTTCATCTTAGACACACACATGTTTTCGATAGACTCGGTATATGTCCCTGATAGTGGGCAGGAGGGTTTTTTGAAGACCGTAATTCAGGAAATCACAGATTTGCCAGACCCAATAGTTTTGCTAGGAGGGGACTTCAACATGGTCCTAGATGGCGACATGGATCGCTCTGGACAAAGATGGGGCCAGACAGGGACTCTGTCCAATGCAGGTAAGCAATCACTGGCGGAAGCTGGGCTCACCGACATATGGAGACTCCGACATCCTAACACCAGGGCCTACACGTCTAATTCACATCCCCACAAAACTTACAACAGAATTGACTATATCTTTACCTTTGACCCCCAAACACAGCAAGCCTGCGAAGTGGAGATTCTCCCCTGTCCCTTGTCTGGCCACTCCTTGCTGGGGCTCTCTCTGACCTTGCCCCCGAGGCGCCCTACTCGCCGTTTCTGGCGCCTTCGGGAGACTATGCTTAAGCGCCCCTCGGTTTTACAACAGATTGAGAAGAGCATAGCAGACTACTTACCTTAAATGACACACCAGGCATATCCTTGACAACTTTATGGGAAGCGATGAAGGCGGTTATCAGAGAGGTCTTCATTAGCATTGTGTCGACCGACAATAGGGACAGACGTGAGAAACGAGAGCGCCTTATTGGTGAGGTCACTGAGCTGGAGCGTATTCACCATCGAATTGGTGCGCCTAGGGTCTGGAAAGTCCTGAAGGCGGCTTGGACACAGCTTGCGGGGTTGGATATTTACAGAGCAAAATATGCGGCTCTACGTCTCAAACATGCCTTTTATATAGGAGGTGATCGCTGTGGGCGACTCCTCGCAAACCGCCTCCGAGCGCAACAACAAGCTCAAAGAGTGGCAATGGTACAGGATCCCAGGGGTGGGGGGAGTGGGGGGAAGTGTAGTGTGCCACTGTGGAAGCCTTCAGACGATTCTACAAATGTTGTACTCGGCCCAAGTTCTGCCTGAGACTGAACCGACTCTATAACTCCACGGTGTGGCTACATCCAAACTGTTGCCGTCCCAGGCTGCTGACCTAGAAGCCCCCTTACGGTTGGAAGAGGTTATCTCGGTGATTGCTTGCCTAAAGCACATTAATTCACCCGGCCCTGCTGGGTTCTCCTCTGGTTTTTATAAGACGTTTTGTGGGACGTTAGCCCCGCTCCTAACGTGCGTTTTTAACTCCATTGGGTTGTCAGCTGCCTCCTCCTTTCCTTCCTCCATCTTAATAACCGTGATTTCCGAGCCAGGGAAAGATACTTGTCTTTGCGGCTCCTATCGCCCTATATCTCTCCTCAATGTGGACCTAAAGATTTTCACTGGCATTCTAGCGGCCAGACTCTCCCGGCATCTCCCCGGTCTGATAGATCCGGACCAGTCGGGCTTTGTTCCTGGGTGACAGTGCTCTGATAATACCACACGACTCCTCCTTTTGATGGACCGTTCGGAATGCTTCCCGGCGGAACACATGATCTTTTCGGTCGATGCCGAAAACGCGTTCAACAGGGTCCATGGGCCGTATCTCCGGGCGACGCTAGTCCATTTTGGCCTACCGGACCGCTTGTTTGGATCTTACTTAGTTATGCGAACCCCACAGTTACGGTACGGGTGAATGGTGTGGCGTCAGCGGCCTTCTCTATACGCAGAGGAACCAGACAAGGGTGCCGCTGTCGCTGCTCCTCTTCTCCCTCTATATGGCACCCCTAGTTCATAGTCTGTGATGACCCAGCCATTAGAGGAGCGGACTTTGGGAGCTCGGAGCACAAACTCTCTCTCTATGCCGATGATGTGGTGGCGACCCTGGAACACCCCCGGGAATCTTTACCAGCAATTTTAGACGAATTGGCAAGATTCGCACTCGCCTTGGGCTTTCAGATAAATGTGTATAAGTCACAAGCTGTTAACCTGTCCCTAGAGCCCGAGATGCTAGAGCTCCTAAAGCATAATTTTCAGATTCAATGGGTTCATGATGCTATCACCTATCTAGGCCTACGGGTGGCACCCACCATCTCTTGTCACTAGACAGTTGAATTACTCAATACTCTTGAAACAAGTGCGGGACACCTTCCGCAGATGGAGACCCCACTCCCTCTCGTGGCTAGTACGGATAGCAGCAGTGAAGCTGGTCCTACCGCCTCAAATTCTCTTCCACACCCTTCCGCTGACGCCCCCCACTGGAGTTCTACGTGCCCTGTAGAGGGACATAGAGCGCTTTATTTGGTGGGACCAAAGAACTCGGATGTGTCACGATCTCACATACAGGGACCCGGCAGATGGAGGACTGGGGGTTCCTGATCTGTTGGCATATTGGCGGGTGGCTCAGAGGAGAGCACTAGTGAAGTGGTCACGCCCGAATCCGAGAAACACTGGCTATTTATGGACCGATATCTTGCAGCACGACCACTATGGGGGGTTCCCTTTCTCTCTTGCAAAGGACGGCCTCGCAACTTGTACTTATCAGGGGTAACTCGGCCCATCATGTTAGCCTGGGACAGAACGGCGACCACTAGGGGGTTCACGACTTTCCCATCTCCCATTACACCCATTGTACAGAACCCAGATTTCTCACCTGGCCTAGACTATGGGGAATTCCACCACTGGACGACAGAAGCTACCTGCCCATAGGACATTTCTTTGAACTTTCCGGACCACGCCCTTTCGTAGAATTGGGTACGTACCACGGGCTCCCTGAAACAAAGCGCTACCGGTATCTACAGATACGACACAGGGTACTGCAGGGGGGGGGTAGGGGAGGGAGCGGAGAGACTGCTCACACAATTGAGAAATGGTTAATTACAAGACATAGCGATGCACGTTTGACATCTGATCTGATCTGATCTGTATAAATTCACTAGAAATTCCTCAGATACTAGGAAATCCTCTGGCCAATTGCGTTGGGAGGGGAAGCTGGGTAGGGAATGCTCCCACCCCAGTTCAGACATGGCTATATGCAAATCAGTCTGACCCTGTGCCTCATGGAAACAGTCTAGCCCGAACTGCCAAGCCATGTCTTCCCTGGACCGGAAACAAGCTTCCGAGGACCGGTTTCTGGCATTCCAGCCATCTTGCTTGAATCCAGTGGCAAAGTGAGCAAGGGACTCACGTCTGAGCATACCCTGCGACAATTATGGCGGCCAAAAGCGGTACAAAAGGGAGTGGTGATGGACAGAGCATCTGAATCAATCAAACACTCACACCCAGTCAAAAGATCTGGGTTTAATCCATCACCGTTCTTTAGCCCACTCTGCCACCCCAGTTCAGACATGGCTATATGCAAATCAGTCTGACCCTGTGCCTCATGGGAACAGTCCAGCCTGAACTGCCAAGCCATGTCTTCCCTGGACCGGAAACAAGCTTCCGAGGACCGGTTTCTGGCATTCCAGCCGTCTTCAGCCCGGCTTGCTTGAATCCAGTGGCAAAGTGAACAAGGGACTCACGTCTGATCATACCCTGCCACACTTATGGCGGCCAAAAGCGGTACAAAAGGGGATGGTGATGGAAGGAGCATCTGAATCAATCAAACACTCACAATGTGATGAAATTGTGTAAAATGTCTAATTTTTGATATGTAAAAAACGAATAAAAGAAAAAAAATCCTAGAATTCGGTTACCTTAACCTTCCTCCTGACTGCATGAATGTCATAAAAGAACTAGACGTCCAACCACTAGAGCATGCTATGCAGCCAAGTGGAAACATTTTGTAATATATTGTCACAACAACAATATTAATCCCATAGATGTCTATTCAACACATCATAGGATACTTATCACACCTCCAAAGATGTAACAGCCTACACGTATATTAGACTGCATCTTGCTGCCATAGAAGCATGTTTACAAAATAGACAGCATCTATCTCTTTTGAGAGTGCCAGCTATAAAAGCCTTTATTGAAGACCTTTTTTATTCTTCCCAGAGTACCACCTTCACCAGTGTGGAATTTGAGCATTGTTCTCACACGGCTAATGGGACCTCCCTTCGAACCTTTACATAAATGTGAACTACAATTTTTAACATGGAAGGTTGCGTTCCTAATAGCTATTACTTCTCTATGGAGAGTTAGTGAACTACAAGCACTAACCATTCAAGAACCTTTCCTGCAAATGCATCATAATAAGGTCGTTGTCCGTACTAATCCTAAATTCCTTCCTAAAGTCATTTCTCCCTTCCACCTCAATCAATCTGTGGAACTGCCCGTTTTCTTCTTGCAGCCACTAACAGTCGCAGAAAGAGCTCTTTATACCCTAGATGTCGAAAGAGCCTTGCTATACTACATTGAGAGAACACAACCCTTTTGTAAGACCAAACAACTTTTCGTGTCTTTCTCACTACCATCGAAAGGGCAAACCTATATCAAAATCTGGGTTAGCTAGATGGATTGTGAAATGTATACAAATTTGCTACCACAAAGCTAAACGTACGTTATCTGTTCCTCCTAAAGCCCACTCTACAAGGAAAATAGGGGCTTCAATGGCATTTTTAGGGAACATTCCCTTAGATGACATCTGCAAAGCAGCTACATGGTCTACACAGCTCACATTCACAAAAGACTGTTGTGTAGATGTGCAAACTAAACAACAAGCTACTGTGAGCCAGGCTTTACTCAAAACAATATTTCAAACTACTGCAACAGATACAGGTTGTCGCCGCTAAGAGTGGGTACTGCTATACAATCTATGCACAGTGTGTAATCTGCAGCTCATATGCCTTGAATGGAAAATGCTACTTACCAGTATGCTGCTGTTCTTGGCATGTAGAGTTGCAGAGTTACACACGCCCACCAGGCTCCCTGGCTACCTTCATCTGTTCCAGTATTATCTTAATTAGGTACAGCTTACATGGACATCCTTCCTTTTCTTGCAAAGCTCCATCATTTCCCTAACGGCGAAAAACAATCTGAGGAGGTAGCCAATGCAAATGCGCAATGTGATCCAAAGGAGGAGTCACCTATCTTGTGACTTCCAAAGAATTTTTCAGGACAAAAACAAGTGCAAACATCCGGGCCCAACACTAGGTAGCGATCTATGCAAAGTGTGTAACTCTGCAGCTCTACATGCCAAGAACAGATGCATACTGGTAAGTAGCATTTTCCATATTACCTACTGGCGGTCGCCAGTAGGTAGTTATAGTTCGGACCTAGCTACCATAGGAAATCTGCAACATTCTATTGGGAATAACTTTGGCGCTGGTTGAGGAATTTGCGTGTAATTTTCCAAAATTTAGGCCAGCTCCGCTCCGCTCCTTCCCTGAAAGTTTCGGGGGGATTCGTGAAGTGGGGGCCGAGAAAAGAGGGGGGGCCCAAAACGTGTTTTCCCCATGTTAATTTCCATAGGACGAATTGTGAAGGCTACAGCCCGAACCGCTGAACAGAATTACACCAAACTTTGCAAAATTGTAGGGACTGGTACGCAGATGTGCCTTTGCTATATTTGGAGACAATTGCTCCAGTGGTTTTTTCGAAAATTAACTTCAGAAACACATATATATCTATAGGCGCGCTCCGAGCGATCACCGGTACGCGTACCGTGGAGTGCACCCGGCTCGCCACCGGAGTGCGCGAGCGGAAAACTGATTGGCTCTCGGATGTCTGTCAACATTCTAAACAGTCCGGAGAGTCCGCCATCTTGTGTCTCTGTAGAATCGAGACACAAGAGGTGAAACTAAAAAGGGGGAAATTATTAAAAGGGGCCAGGGTAGACACCCTCTAACCCCCTAGGTTTTCTGAGGGGGGCCTAGAAGGACCCTGAAGGGCAAAAAAACTATTCTTTTTTGTTGAAATTTTCACGTGGTAAGCGCTGGGTGCGTTCTCATGTGCGCTTCCCATACGCGCGCACCCTGAGCGCACCACGGGGAAACACAGTGTAAAAAATTATAGTAAAAAAATAATTTTAGAGTGCTTAGAGGTAGGGTAGCTCTGAAAAGAGCTGTTGTGTTATGCAAATGTTTTTTGTACCTACAAGTAGGTACCAATGCAGAGTCTCACATTCAAGAGGAAGACTCTATTCCCCTCATCTGTAAAATGTACACCGTCTCTCCTATAGATGCCTTGCATGTTGTAACGCAAGTTGTTGTGGTATATGGAACCCATACCATAGTCTCTGAGGAAAGCAGAAACAGATTTATTCACATGTTTCCTTGCTTTCTCAATCTGTGGACAAAATTGGTTGGACCAGTTCCATTTTTGCTTTTGGCATATATTAGAAAATACCAAGGCAGTTTTGGAAAAAGTGACATCAATTGCCCAAAGATGTCCTTTAAAAGCTTTTCCAGACCTACTCCAGGTGAAGTGCCCAGGTCATTGCCACCACAGTGCACAATTATGAGGTCAGGGTGTGGTAAATGCATAAAGGATTTCTCCAATGGTATCAATTGGTGACTTCGCAATCCTCTCTGTCCAATCCATACAATGTCCACATTTGGTAAATCAAGGTTGTAAATACCTCTGTTAGTTGCAAATTTTTCACTCCAGTAGACAAAGCTATGACCCACAAACCCGACTTTTGGCATCTTGAAGATGGATGCGTTTGTATTCAGATGAGTTGTGGAAATGAAATGGTAGTTTGAAAGTAGGAATTATGAGAAAAAGTGGTTGAGATTCAGTGCACTTGAAAAACAAGAAATGATTGGTGTTTTCTTAAAATTCTCCACTGTAAATTAGGGTGCATGCTTTTGTTTTTTGAAAGAAGTCATTTTAATGGTTGAGAAAAAGTCATTGAAAGAAACATTGCGCATGATTAGCTAGTACATTGAGAGGTCAAACATCCTTGCTGGATTCTGTTTGCAACATAGTATGATGAACTTTTCAACTGTGTGCTGAGTTAGGTGGGAGTTACCATGGTAACCGGGTGAATGAGCACTGGGGGGGATGGGTGAATATTATGTGAGTTTGAAAGTGTTGAAATTTACAACCAATTAAAACGTGCAGTTTGGTTTTGAATTTGTGTGGGAAGAATTTTGATTGGTTATGTACAAGAATATGGGTCTGAAATGAGAGGGAATCTGTGCCATTATTCTGAGGCTGCAGTGACAGAAGCATTATTCAGAGATTCTGCTTAAGAAAATCTGGTGCGTGTGACTGACGCTGTTCTAAATCTTCCAAAGCATTTTTAAAGGTGAGTAATGATTCTTTTAATAAAGATAGACTGCTGTATGCAATATGGGGAAGATTAAGAAGCATATTGTGCTTCTTTATTCTTGCATTGTGTGTCATGTTTTCTTGTAATGCTGTTTAAAAAATTGAGTGGTGCATATTGGAAATGTATTTTGGAAATGAGTAAGGTTTCTGCTTTGTTTTGTAGTGGTCATTTAAATGGGCTGTGCTCTGTGTTAAAAATGATTTACTATGGAAAATGTTTTCTGGTAAAATGTCTGGCTTTTAAATTTTGGTGAAGGAGTACACTGAGTGTCTGTGTGAAATAAGGAACTATGTTTTCACATTTTTCAATAATGTTACCCGTGTCTGCTGACATTTTTCCTCTCTTAGCTTAAAAGGTACTCTGCGCCTGTGTCTCATGTCACATTGCACGTGCATAATCTCTCTTTTTCTGTGTCATTTCTCTCTTCGTGTGTGTGTCATGACATATGTCTCATGTGCCTAAGATCACACTGTGAGTCAAGCTCAATTTTAAATGCATCTGGGTGAATAATTTGCTTAGTTGATGTGTTTAAAAATATGGCAATACATGTTTTCTTGAAGTCAGTTAGGCTTTAGCATATGTACTAGTAGGGAATCTTAGGCAGCATGTCTGTTAGGCCTCTTACTTCACAAATAGGCTCTAAGCTGTGCAATCAAGATTCAGGGTGTGCCGCTGAAATGAAAAGGGAATGTTATGTCTTGCTTATATATATGTGGTCTGTTTTCTGCCAGTAGAGACAGTGAAAAAGTATGAGCAGAGACACACATATTGCATGCAGAGACAGACATGGGCGATTACATGTAACATCCTTGTCCTGTGCCTAAGATCACACTTCACTAACTCCTTCTCTTACTCCCTCTGTCCTCTTACTTCTACACTCCCCTTCCCTCATTCTCTCTCTGTTAGCCTCATTCTCTCCGTCCTCTTAGTCTCTCACTCCTCTTCTGTCACGCTCACTCCCTATAACTCAGCCAATCTTCCACACTCACTTTCTTTCAAATCTCCTGTTCTACTTCTCTTCCTCTCTCTTCCCTTCTTTCGCTTCTTCACTCTTTCCCTTCCCTTACTCTCCTTACTCCACTTCACTAACTCCTTCTCTTACTCCCTCTGTCCTCTTACTTCTACACTCCCCTTCCGTCATTCTCTCTCTGTTAGCCTCATTCTCTCCGTCCTCTTAGTCTCTCCCGCCTCTTCTGTCACGCTCACTCCCTATAACTCAGCCACACTCCCATACTCACTTTCTTTCAGCTCTCCTGTTTTACTTCCCTTCCTCTCTCTTCCCTTCCTTCGCTCCTTCACTCTTTTCTCTTCTGTTACTCTCCTTACTCCACTTCACTAACTCCTTGTCTCACTCCCTCTGTCCTCTTACTTACTCCCCTTCCCTCACTCTGTCTCTCTTACCCCCATTATGTCCGTCCTCTTAGTCTGTCACTCCTCTTCTGTTACGCTCACTCCCTGTAATTCAGCCACACTCCCTCACTTATCTTTCTTTGCTCCCTCACTCAGTCCCTTTCTGTCACTCTTTCCTTCAGTACCTCTATCCCCTCACTTCCTCACTCCCTTTGTCTTACCCTCACTCACTTTTATCCACCCTCTTTCATCCCTCTTTACTCATGCTCTCTGCCATTCTTTCACTCCCGTTCTCTTAGTCTGGTTCCCTCACTACCCCCCTTGCCATATCTTTCTCTCCTTTTCCCTTTACTTTCATCCCCCACTTACCTTCTCTAAGTACCTATGCTTCAGTCCTCTTCCCCTCTCTTCCCTTCCTTCGCTCACTCACTCTTTCCCCTTACCTTACTCAACTTACTCCACTTCACTCCCTCTTTTCTCACTACCTCTATCCTGTCATGTCCTCATTCTCCTTCCCTCACTCCCTCTCTCTTAGCTTCACTACCTCCATCCCCTCACTCTGTCACTCCTCTTCCGTCACACTTACTCCCTATAACTCACCTACACTCCCTCACTTATCTTTCTTTGCTCCCTCACAGAGTCCTCTTCTCTCACTCTTTCCTTCACTTCCTCTGTCTCCTCACTCCCTCACTCCCCTTGTCTCGCTCTCACTTGCCTTTATCCACTCTCTTTCACCACTCTTTCCTCAACCTCACTGCTCTTCTCTTACCCTTCCTCACGCCCGTTCCCTTACTCCGCTTTCCTCACTTATCCTCATTCCCCATGTTAACTCCCCTTCCCCTCACTCACATTCTTTCAATCCCCCTACTTCACTTCCCTTTCCCTCTCGTCACTTTCTTTGCTCCCTCACTCATTTTCCTTTCCTCTCTCACTGTACTCCACTTCACTCACTCCTTTACAATATATAAAGAATATAGCTCTTTTTGGAGAATTGGAGGTAGTTTTTAGTTTTTTTTTTTTTTTACTTTTTCCGAACGTTTTGAAGTTTTTTTTTTTTTCAGAACAAAAAAAAAAACTAGGGAATGCCAAACTGCTCAACTGGAGCAAAAAAAAGCGGAAAAATTAGGGCTGGGGAGGGCAGCGGTGTTCTTCTCTTTTTCGAACAATTAGTAAGATACTCTGCTCCCCATAACAAAGCAGTTTGTCACACTGCTTACACCTAATGGTAATGTTAGTAAAAACAGGCTGAATGTTTGGTATCAGCTCGACTGCTCTTCCTCTTCCCGATGTTGCTTCTCCGGTGGAAGTCGAGGCGCCATCTCTCGGTGCATTCCGTGCCAGGTCCCTGACACTCTCCCGGGCATAGTTCTGGGAGTGCCTTCTTTGCACATGCCTTATCATGGTAGAGTTCCCAAAACTATATTTTCTTGTGGGGTCACCCCGTGAAAGAACAGTATGGCATATCCTGCACTCCACCTTTGGAGCATTTACCTTCTTCTCTCCTTGTGGAATGCTAAAAAACTTCCAAATGAAGTGCTGCTTCACTTTTTGCTGAGGAGGTTCCTCTTGGAGAAACTCATCAGAGTCATCACTGCTGCTTGGTGGTCTTGCAGCCATTCTTTGCAAAGAATTGAAGAGAAGAAGGGAATAGGTCTTGCTCTCTCCAAATTGAAAGAGGTAGTGAAGGAAATTGGTGGGGTTTTCATTAGTTGTAAAAAAAAAACTGTTAACAACCAATGAAAAGAGTTATTTTAAGGTCACATGACTTGACGCGCTTACGCTACGCGCTCCGAAGCGCTATCAGGGGCGCTAACGCGGCACATACATAGGCGCTTCCGGGGGCGCTTACGCGGCACGTACGTAGGCGCTTCCGGGGGCGCTTACGCGGCGCGCCTGATTGACGTTTTGTTAGATTTTAGGAAATGCGTTTAAAGTTAAAATACTGTTATTTAAAATCAAAAATACAACTTTTATAAGTATGCCACTGAATGTCTTGCATTATTATTTACTTTAAAAACATACTTATATATTTTTTCGCACGCCGATATAGCGCTCTCGCTACGGGTGCGTTTACTGGTGCGCGCACCCGGAGCGCTCCGAGGTAAAATGGTAAAAAAAAAAAAAAAAAAAGGAAAAATACATTAAAAAATGTATTTTAGAAAAAAAGAAAAAAAAATAATTTTCTAAAAAATATTATAATTAATAGTTATGGAAAACACTATTAAAAAAATTAATACTTCAATTTTAAAATCATAGGTTACAAACTCGTTATAGTAAGGAATTAGCTTTTAAAAAACCTTTGAAATTCAGTGAAAAACCATAGGTTTCACACTCGTTATAGTTAGGAATTAGCATTTAAAAAACCTGTGAAATTCACTGAAAAAAACATAGGTTTCACACCAGTCATAGTTAGCTGGACATTTTACTCATACAAAACCATTGAAATTCCCACGTTATAGTTAGTTGGATTCACTATAACTCGCGCGTCCGCAATCCACTGCTGATGATGTCACATATTACATCATTCATGACATGGTCAGTGACATCACTGATGACATCTCAAATGACATCACTGATGACATCATTCATGTGATAATGCGATGCACCTCCTCACACTCTAATCTAACCTTTGATATATCCAGTGTTAAATACAGACTACCAATCCAGAAACCATTGACACACCAATACCAGTCACTACATACACACTCACTGATTCCTAAGTCTACACACACCCACTCATTTACCCATTCAATCACTCATACATACAGTCACTCATCAATACAACACTATCATATGCACTCATACACCTATACAGACACTCACACACTGCCACTCATTCATGGAGTTACACACACACCTAGTCAGTCATGCAAAGAATCAATCACACTCCCATTTTCTCATCTATACAGTTATACACACATAACCTTACTTATTCAAACATATACTAACACATACTTACTCTCTTTTACAATCACTGATACAAGTACACATTGATCCATACAGTCACTTACGCAATCACAGGCTCTCATGTATAGTCATTAATATATGCCAATTCTCACATGCACTGTGTTTTACATATGTACTTACTTGGACATGTAGCACTGAGATATCCATTCACTCACCAACACACCCAGGCACACAGTCAACCGCCCATACAGCTGTTTCTACATGCACTCTTGAACCCATACACCAAGTGAATCAACTGTTCACACATCTATGCACAGTCACACACCTCCCAGCCACCCCCACACACACTCACCCTCATATACAAATACTTGGGCAACCAATCAATAACCCATATAGCCACTCATGATGTAATATGGGACATCATCAGCAGTGGATTGCGGGCGTGCGAGTTATAGTGAGCCCAACTAACTATAACGTGGGAATTTCAATGGTTTTGAATGAGTAAAATGTCCAGCTAACTATAACTGGTGTGAAACCTATGTTTTTTTCAGTGAAAATATGTGTGTGTGTGTGTATATATATATATATCTATATATATATATATCTATATATATATCTATATATCTATATATATATCTATATATAGATATATATCTATATATATATATATATATATATATATATATATATATATATATATATATATATATATATATATATATATATATACACACACACACACACAAGTGAAGAAAAAAACAAAAAAACACAAGAATGTGCATGTAAAACAGGCGACACAGCTTAATATTGAATAGTAGAAACACAGAAAAACAACAAAGACCATTTTACACAGGTCTCTGAACTTACCAATAGTGACATAAGGACTGGTCCAAAAGGAACCAGGAGATGAACAACAAGAGGAGGTGGAACGGAACAAGCAACTATGCAACAATCAGCAAAAAAAAAACCCAAGAAATCAATTCACCTCGCTACTCCTCCCATTCCGTTCAGGTAAGAATGAGTGCAGACCTCCAAATTGTGCAGCCATTACTTTATTTAGTCTCTGCCATAACGCATTTCAGCCGTACAAGCAGCCTTGTTCACATGACAATGCTTGACCAATTCTCCCACTTTTTAAAGTGCTAGTGCATGACGAAAATCATAAACATAGAAGACAGAGCATTTCTTCCCATTTTTTTGAAAAAAGCATAAATGCATACATTCTATTCCAGGGACAATTCTCCTTCTGTATCGCATGTAGTGTACATTGTTCTTTCAGCAATGTAGTTTTAATCTAACTAATGCATTTCTAAAATAGAAATTGTCAAACCTGAAACAATACTGGCCTAAAATGCTACTCTGGTAGAACTCCACATCCTGTTCATGAATTTTCCATAACGTGAAAATCAAAAGGTGCTCCCTAACCGTGGAAATAAAAATACATAAAAATGTGTTTTGTAAGGGATCCTGCAGCTTAATACAATGCATCACCTGGTATATTGTCCATATATTCAAATTGAGCCATTTGCAATATGAAACCATATACTATTAAACATATTGCATTTTTGAAGGCATAATGCCTCTATTTGGCACACTTTGACCAAAGTAAATATCTTTATACAGTGGTCTAACTATAACTCTAAAGTGACTATGTGCTACAGTACCCTTGTTTGATAATAAAGTGCTTAAATGCCATTAAGTGCAAAAAACATTGTAGGGAATAATTCATTGAGGATGATCATTAGGCAATGTTCTTAATTTACAATATTAGTCAGATCTTAATAATAAAAGAGCTTATAAAGCGCACAGTAACGCCATCACGGCGTGTACCCGCGCTGGTGGAGCTAATAGCACACCCAGACCTCATTCATAACCCCCGTCCCTACAAAGTGTACAGAAGGGTTTTGAGCCTAGACCGAAACGCCGTCTCACTGCTTTCCAGTCTCATAGCAGGAGGAAGTTTGTTCCATTGCTAAGCGGCTTGAAGCGAGAAGGAACGCCCGCCCATTCTGGCCTTCCTTACCCTCGGAACTGTCAGCAGCCCAATGCCCTCTGAACGGAGGGCCCTTGGCGGCTCATAACGGCTGACTAAGTCCCGGAGATAAGCGGGAGACCTGCCCCAGACAATACGGTGACAGAACAGAAGGCATTTGAACAACGCGCGTTTCTTCACTGGTAACCAGTGAAGGGCATCCAACGCCTTCTGCGAGTTTGCTCTCCTCGGTCTCCTAAGCACCAGTCTGGCGGCGGCATTATGGATGACTTGTAGGCGACCTAAGCATCCCTCGGTGGACCCAAGGAACAGAATGTTCCCATAGTCCAACTGAGAGGTCACCAGCGCCTGCGTCATCGTCCTTCTGGCCTCTAGGGGTAACAGATCTAGTGTTTTATTGAGGGTCTTCAGTACCCCAAAACACTTACCCACAAGGCGCCGTGTGTGGCCCTCAAAGGAGAGAGTGGGGTTAACCCATACTCCCAGATTCTTAGCTTCCTCACATGTTGTGGGGGTGGGACCCAGACATGGAGGCCACCACTCTGCCGACCAGCTGTCGCTCTTCCCCCCCCACAACCAGAACCTCTGTTTTAGAACCGTTTAGCTTTAGGCAGTGGGAGTCCATCCAGCCAGCTAAGGCCTGCATACAGGCCTTAAAGTTGGAGGAAGCAGTGGCGGGATTCTGCGATAAAGAGATCAGCAACTGGGTATCGTCGGCGTAGGATACCAATTCCACCCCAAATGCCTGAACCACTTTAGCCAGGGAGGCCATATACAGATTAAAAAGAGTGGGGCTCAAGGCCGAGCCCTGAGGCACTCCCTGGTCTAGTGGCATCTCTACAGATCGACAAGCCCCTAGTTGTACTTGGAAGCATCGTCCTGTCAGGAACGACTGCAGCCAGTACAAAGCGGCACCTCCGACCCCAGCCTCTCTAAGACACTGTAGCAAGATGGAATGAGCTACAGTGTCAAACGCTGCGCTGAGGTCGAGCATGATCAAGGCCATCGTGTGCCCTGCATCCGCTCCAGCTCTTAGGGTCTCCGTGGCCCGTAATAGAGCTGTCTCTGTCGAGAAGCCTGCTCTGAATCCGGATTGGGAGGGATGAAATATATTCCCTCTCTCCAGGTGCTCAGTAAGTTGAACATTGACCACCTTCTCTGCCACTTTCGCCAGGTAAGGCAATAGTGAGATGGGCCTTAGGTTCTCCAGCACTTCTATGCTTACATTTGGCTTTTTCTTAATAGGTAATACTATTGCCTTCTTCCACTCCTCTGGAACCCGCTGGGAGGAGAAGGAAGTCTGTAGGACATGTATTATGTGCGGTTCCAGTCCTACCAGACCCTCTGAAATAACCCTTGGAGGGGCCGGGTCATTAGGGGAACCAGACTTCACACTTTGACAGATCTTAATTAGACTTTCAGCTGAGGGGACCTCAAAGATTTGCAAGGAAGTGCTAGGATCCAAAGGCAATACCGTGGCTCTAAAATCTATGCCCCTCCCTGGCTGTTTCGAAAAGGAGGCATAAATGGACTTGACTTTGTTGGAAAAAAAGTCAGCTACTCTATTGCACTCGGCCATGGAATCGCATGCAGGGGCGTTAGAGCTGGAGATCAAGGATATCTCCTTGTAGATTTTAAACAGTTCCCGTGAGGAGCTCTCGGCTTCCTCAATGCGAGACTGGTAGTATTTAGCTTTCGCTCTGCGTACTGCATACTGATAGCTTCTATGTGCTATGCTATAGCTGCTTTTGCCCTGTTCACTGGGATTCCGTCTCCAGCTCCTTTCAAGTTTTTTACAATTTGATTTAATGTGCTGGAGTTCCTGTGTGAACCAAGGGGCAGTGCGTTGTCTACCCTCCTTGGCCTTGCCTTTACTCAAAGGAGCAAGCTCATCCAAGGTGGTCGCCACAAGCTGATTAAATTCCTTATTGGCCAAGTCACTGTTAGTGGCCAGCGGTGGCTTCGCCCTTATTTATTAAAAGAGACAATTAATGCTAACAAAACATTTCAAACAAACACATCATAAAAACCCTATTTAGAAGTGACTGGAAATAAAACCATGCCTAAGACCAATCAGTAAATCCAGGTTGATATAAAAATTGCTTGCTAAATATTAAATATTAAATAAATAAATCTCTAAAAAAAAGACACATTTAATTAACCTATTATTGATTTGCAAAATACTGAGACCCAATCATATTTCATAAGATTCCTTCAAACCAATATTGACCATTTGAGTTATGCTGTAGATGAGAGAACAAAACATTTGAAGCTTATAAAAAAGTATGAAGATCTTCTGTGGTGTTATGAGAACTGGGCTCAGATTATTACGGATAAGGAAGGGTCCCGTTGCTGTGTGCTGGCCTCGCTCTTGTTTGCCATTTTTCTTGCTGATCTTCCAAAGGCCTTAGAGATTGATAGAAGCGCAAGCCCTAAAATGAATGGATTAAAATTATCATGTCTGCTTTACGCGGATGACTTGGTGATTTTTGACCCAACAGCGATGGGCCTTCAAAGGAAATTAAATGTCTTCCAAGATTACTGTGAGTTAAAGTCCCTAACTGTAAACGTGGATAATACTAAAATCTTGTGTTTTGGAAAAAGAGATTTAGGTTTTAGTTGGTATCTAGGCCCTTAAAATTGGAGGTAGTAAAAGAATATAGATACCTTGGGGTCTGGTTTGAAAGCTCCTTAAAATGGCAAAGCCATTTGACAGCCCTGAAAGCAAAGGCTTTCATTTCAGTGTGTGGGCTGAAAAAATGTAATAGCGAGTTTGGTGACATGTCACATAGACCTGTGCTACAGGCGTTTAATGCAATGATCCCTCCGCAAGTCCTGTATGGTTCTAAAATACTTTGGCTTGGTAGCAAAGATAATTGGGACGTTGAGGAGGGGTAAATGCCTGAAATCCCTACTCTCGCTTCCCAGCTCAGCAATGGTCCAGGCAATCAGATTAGAGCTAGGTACGACTTCCTGGAGCCTACAGGCCCAAATAAATTTATTAAGGTTGTGGAGTCGACAGGACCCGGGGGAGGGGGGTGGGGGGGTTCAGAAGGTCTCCCTCTGGTGTAGGAAGGAGATCGAATCAAGTGATTTAAAATGGCCCAAGGAGATAAGAAGGAAATTGATTAAGGTCTAAATAAACATTGCTTTTGACTGACTGTCGTGTTATGACCGCCTGGACTTGGAATCGAACTCCAAGATATAAGTATTCTCCAGGCGTCTCAACCTTGCCTCTCTATCCCCCCCTCTTTTTGTAATGGGGATGGCTTCTATAGCATAGTATTTTAGATGCTTGAGATTACTATCATGGACCGCCTGAAAGTGTCACGCCACCGGATAATTTTGACCTTTTTATTTATAGCCCTGATGTGTTGTAAGACTAGTTTGTACTCATCCAGTTTGGTGCTTCCTATGTACTTAAGTTGGCAACTGCACTCTGTTAGGTTTGGGGGTCTTTAGTTGACACAGTTAGGTACTTGTGACAAATAGGGACCCTCTCTTCTGGTCAGGACAAGGGGATTACACTTCTAAAATAACCCCTGATCACCCTCTAGGCTGCGCTGCGCGAGCAGTCCAGGCTTATTTCAGAGGCGTTGTAAGTTAAGCAATTGTGACCACATACAGTAACCCAGTGAAAACACTACAAATGGGCACCACACAGCTTTTGTATCAAAAATAAGTAGACTTTATATAGAGTTACCACATGACCATAAACGCCAAAAATACACACTATGATTACTTTAAGACGGTAGATTTAAGCTTAGTTCAGTTCAGTTCTTAGATGCAACACTCTGCGTCAATGTACCTTAAGTTTGGTTGCGCTTCCACGGCAAGCAATGTCGCAGCGATGGAAATGCGGCAAAGTCAGGTGCAAAGAAATAAAGATGTGAAGATCTTCCAGATGCTCCATGCTTCTTTGGGATGCTATAAACTCTCGGTTCGATGTGTGGACTGCAGCGGCGACATCCTTACGATGCGATGGCAACAGCTCCAGCGGCGACGCTCTTCTCCACGATGCATGAAGCTTCCGCTCAATACGACAACTACAGCGGCGATATCCAAGATGCGACGACAGCAGCTCTGACTGCTGCGCACTTCTCGGGGATGTGAGGGGCTCTTGGTCGATGCGGTGCAATGCGACAGTTCCAGCGGCGACACCCTCCTGCTGTGGAGTTGCGATGGCAGGCACAGCGTCGGCGACATGCTCCGACCTCGTTGCGAGATTCTTCTCCTGATGCGGTGCAATGCGACAACTACAGCGGCGACACCCTCTTCGGAGTTGCGATCGCAGCAGCAGCGTCCTGCGTGAATCATGTTTCTCACATGATCTGGGGCGTGCATGAACTTCTATTTCTATCCTCGCTTGTTGTAACGATGGCGGGATGATCGTGGACGCTGCCGAATCCTGGTTGAGGTAAGCGGTAGCAGGGAGTGAGACTACCCGCAGGCATTGTGACGCCACGCTGGAGGCAGTTGCTTGTTGTAAAAGACCGGTATACCGCATTTAAAATATATGGAAGCCTGGTTGGCATTGTTTGTATCGACATTCGAGCGATGGGGCTACGACATGGTGTGAAGCTGGCAGTATGTTTGATATAGATAAACGTGCCGCGTTGACGCTAGATGTGGTAACATTGCTTCCCTTAGCATTAGAGCGAATGGGCTATGACATAGTGTGAAACCGGCAGCATTTGTGATATGGATAAATGGGTTGCGATGAAGCTAGATGTATTAACATCACTGAGCAATCACTATTTTTAAAATGCGTGATGTGGAGAGAGAGTACATTGCTCCTGTGGGGTCTATGTCGGCCAACATTGAACTCTGAGGTTGCTCTGTCTCTTTAATTCTTACAGGTGACAAGACCCTCTGGTGGTCACTAAGCATGTACGCGATCAGCTGACGTTTGTTGTGAGAAGGTGGCCTGATATGCAGTGCTCACTATTCTAGTGAACACTATGTATCAGTCCAACAACCCTTATTGATGATTGGTTGTAAGTCAACCTTATAGACCAGCTATCCTAGTAGCGTGGATACGAGCAGTCTAAGGCTAAAGACTCGAGAGGGCGTGTTAAGCCAGCTGTTATACCACACATATACCCCTTGAACACCAAGTGAAAGGACACCACACAAGTGTTATGAAAATAAACAGTGTATTTATTAGAATCACAACAGCCCTGTACTCTTTATGAGGACAGGGTACTAAGCACAAAACAAAACTCTTACGAAAATACTTAAGTTAGCACAGTATATACAAATGCCCGAGGGGCACGGAAAACCATATACTCTGAAAGTGGAATGCGAAATTACTAGCAGGTAAGTACAGTACTAATAGGCATTGGAATCGCTAGGACTTGACTATAGAATCGTTAGATTACTTCTAGGAGACCCAGGGGACTCGGGTGCAGAGTGTGCACTCTCACGCGTAATGCGGGACAAAGTCTATGGTAGCTAGTAAATGCAAAGTTAGTGTTCTCGGGCGAACCCGACCTGGTGGGAGGAAAACGAAAGTGGATCCTGACCCTTGGACAGTGAGGCATTGCTGGGGCACCAAAATGCCGAAGTTACCTAGCCCAGGGGCTGCAGCTGCATATGTCTCAAAAGACGTCGGGAATCCTCGTTGACGGACCAGGAGCCTGGAAGAAAGATGCTGGCAGGCGACCAGGGAAGAGAGTTCGAAGTGATCCAAGCCTGGATCTTGAAGATGGATGACACCTGAAAGCAGAGGGGACCAAGTTCGTGACTACTAGCCAGTAGTCAGGTGGCACCAGGAGGGCACCGGATGGTAGTCACCTCGACTAGGTGAGTGGGCGACGCTGTGCTCTGCAGATCTCACGGACCAGGAGGCGTTGTCGGCGACCAGGATGGAGGGGCGAGCTGTCCCACGATGGATGAAGCTGTCGGCGTCGCTGGACCCAGGATTGGGCAACAAAGCCTTGGCAAATTCAAGCCCACGCGGTGGACCTAAAATGGCGTCTGGAGTGGACCAGGAGGGTCCGGGGTGCTTCTTTCGTGGAAGGAAGCAAGGGCCAGTCTGGAGCAACCAGACCAGCATTAGTGATGTCGTCGGGCGTCGTTAAGAAGGCCACAAGCCAGCCGGCTAGTAGCCAAACAACGCGGTGAGCAGCAAAAAGCAGAAGGCCCCACGCAGATCGTGGAGATGCTGGAGGGCTGATCTTCGGTGCTGGAGCTGCTCAGGGTCGGGGCTTCTCGGACCCCAAAGCACTCACCAGAGGGACACTCGGCGGGCTTGTTGTGAAGAAGTCGTGCAGTCTTGGCGATCGTCGGTCCCTTGAGATCTCGTCGCACTCACGGTTCTCAGCTTGGCTGTAGAGGTGAGTAGAGGTCAGAGGTGCCAGGGAAGCCGGGTCTCGTCGAGCTGGGTCGTCGGATTCCTGAGGAAGGACTTGCAGCAGACCGCAGTGTTCTTGATGGTGCCTGCAGGTGCAGGGTGACTACTCCTTAGTCACAAGGGAGAATCTTGAAGAAGAAATCTTGAAGTCCTTTCGTAGAAAGTCGTGTCTTGATTCCAAAGATCTAATTTGAACAGGGGCCCGCTCCTATCTTTATACTAAGAAAAGTGGCTGACCCGGTGACTAGGTCCTGCCTATGGGTGGGACTAGGAGGGGGGTGGTTACACCCCTCTCCCATGCCGGACATTCCCCAGGCCAGGGGCTGGTGTGCCCCTGGAACTGGTTCTGACCGGCCTATACGTAGTGAGCACCAGGGTGCCACTCAGCAGTCACCTTCCTGTAAAGCCCTGCCTACCCAGGATACACAAAACCCTGTCTGGGATGGTGCTAGCACCGCCCCTGACAGGAAACCCTTTGTCCAAGCTCTCCTCGCTGGAAGGACTCCCAGCAGCAGGAGGTCAGACTCGTGTCTGTGGTGGCAGCATCCATTTTGTGGAGCTGAGGCTTCGCTTAACTTTAACCGGGGTTCACAGTTACATACATGTCGTGTCCCTCTAGAAGGGTGGAATGCTAACCCCGTCGCCAGAATTGGCGAGGGGTTAGTATTCCAATTCGTATGACACCTTACTCGACATGTTTTGATAAAGCAATACCAAAGATAGCATTTAACCGCGAGGATTATAATGCACTTAAGAGTATATGGTATGCGTTATCATGGAACAGCTATTAGGACTTGGTTCCGCAAGCTGGAAACGGGCTCAGCTCATGCCAGAGCACCACTTCACACGATTCCAAGCACTCTGCCTTCAGGATTGTCAAGGCCTGCCATAGGAGTGACTGATAGGAATCTGTGTGTCCATTTTTAGGGTTAGATATAGGTATACTATATCTAAAGCAAAGGGTGATTACACCACCTTGCCCCAGCTGTCGTGCAGCCAGTTGTCAGATTTAGATGGCCATCCAGGGGTGGCATAATACATGCTTCAGCCCCTGGTAGGCCCTGGGTACACCTATGCCCTGAGTTACAGGGTCTGATAAGGTGGCCCAGTCCCAATTGGATAATGCACCTAGGGTACATATGTCAATTTAGTGAGAGAACAGCTAGGCTGTGGGTCTGATTGGCAGGCCCACAGCCAGAGAAAGTCGTAAACCAGTGAAACAAATGCAAAAAATCTGGGTGATCATAGGATTGCAGACCCTACTCTCCTACATGACCCCCCCCCCCCCAAACTTTGGGACAATAAGCTAACCTTGACCAGGTGAGTCTTCTTGTTCTAAGTGGAAATATCTGGAGAGCCCATCGGCATTGCCATGATCAGTACCAGGTTTATGTTCCACTGTAAAGTCCATCCCCTGTAGGGAAATGGACCACCTAAGCAGTTTGGGGTTTTCACCCTTCATCTGATTTAGCCATAAGAGGGGCTTGTGGTCGGTCTGAATCTTGAAGTGAGTGCCAAACAAGTATGGCCTCAGCTTCTTCAGGGCCCAAACCACAGCAAAGGCCTCCCTCTCAATAGCTGACCAATTTTTCTCTCTGGGGGTCAGCCTTCTGCTTATAAAAGCAATAGGCTGATCATTACCATCAAAATTCAGTTGAGATAGAACAGCTCCCACACCCAACTCAGAAGCATCTGTTTGGACAATGAATGGTTTGGAGTAGTCTGGACTCTTGAGGATAGGTGCTGTGCACATGGCCTGCTTTAGGTCATCGAATGCTTTTTGACAGCCTGCTGTCCACTAAACCTTTTTTGGCATTTTCTTACTTGTCAGTTCATTTAATGGAGTCACAATTGATCCATAGTTCCTGACAAACTTTCTGTAGTAACCAGTCAGGCCCAAGAAAGCTCGAACCTGAGTCTGGGTGGTTGGAGGAGCCCAGTCCCTGATTGACTGTATTTTGCTCTCCAGTGGCTGAACCTGGCCTCCACCTACAAGGTGGCCCAGGTATACAACCTTTGCCTGCCCTATCTGGCACTTGGTGGCCTTGATAGTGAGGCCTGCTGCTTGCAGAGCCTCTAACACTTTCCTCAGGTGGACCAGGTGATCCTCCCAGGTGGAGCTAAAGACAGCAATATCATCTAGATATGCTGCACAGAAGTCATCCAGCCCAGTGAGAACATGATTCACCAACCTTTGGAAGGTGGCAGGTGCATTTTTCAGACCAAAGGGCATTACCACAAATTGATAATGCCCACCAGGGGTTGAAAATGCTGTCTTGGGCTTGGCATCCTCAGCTAACCTGATTTGCCAATACCCAGCTGTCAGGTCAAATGTACTTAAGTAGTTGGCAGAAGCCAATCTATCTATAAGCTCATCTGCCCTTGGTATTGGGTGGGCATCAGTCTTAGTGACTGCATTGAGACCCCTGTAGTCTACGCAGAACCTCATCTCTTTCTTACCACCCTGGGTGTGAGGTTTTGGCACTAGAACTACTAGACTAGCCCAAGGGCTATCTGAGGGTTCAATGACTCCCAACTCCAACATTTTCTGCACTTCAGTTTTGATGCAGTCTCTAACATGATCAGGCTGCCTGTAGATTTTACTCTTGACTGGCAAGCTGTCACCAGTGTCAATCTCATGGGTGCACCAATTGGTCTGACTGGGTGTCAGAGAGAACATATGTCTGAAAGACTGAAGAACCTGTTTACAGTCTTTCTGTTGATGCTCAGAGAGGCTGCCACAAAAGACAACACCATCTACTGATCCATCATCAGGATTCTGAGTGAGCAGGTCTGGGAGAGGGTCACTCTCTTCCTCCTGTCCCTCATCTATGGCCATGAGCAAGCTCATGTCCTTCCTGTCGACATATGCTTTGAGCCTGTTAACATGGAGCACCCTGTGGGTGCTCCTGGGAGTTCCAAGGCCCACCAGGTAGGTGACCTCTCCCTTTTGCTCAAGAATTGTGTGGGGCCCAGACCATTTGTCTTTGAGTGCTGCTGGGGCCACTGGCTCCAACACCCAAACCTTCTGTCCAGGCTGATAAACAGTCAGGACAGCCTTTTGGTCATGCCAAGCTTTTTGAAGTTCTTGACTGGCCTTAAGGTTTTCAGATGCCATCTCCATATACTCAGCCATCCTGGAGCGGAGACCAAGTACATAGTCCACTATGTTGGTTGCAGGCTTTTTGAGAGGTCTCTCCCATCCTTCCTTCACCAAACATAAGAGGCCTCTTACAGGATGCCCATACAAAAGTTCAAAAGGGCTGTAGCCACCCCCCTTTTGTGGGACCTCTCTGTAAGCAAACAGAAGGCAGGGTATCAGGACATCCCATCTTTGCCTGAGCTTTTCAGGTAGTCCATGAATCATCCCTTTTAGGGTCCTGTTGAACCTTTCAACAAGCCCATTGCATTGTGGATGATAGGGTGTAGTGAATTTGTAGTTGACACCACATTCCTTCCACATAGCAGTTAAGTAGCTTGACATGAAGTGTGCACCTCTGTCAGAGACAACCTCCTTAGGGAAGCCCACTCTGGAGAACACTCCAACTAGGGCCCTTGCCACTACAGGTGCTGTAGTGGTCCTAAGTGGAATAGCTTCAGGATACCTGGTGGCATGATCCACTACCACCAGTATAAACTTGTGCCCTGATGCTGTCTGGGGTTCCATTGGACCAACAATGTCAATCCCCACTCTTTCAAAGGGCACCCCCACCACAGGCATTGGTATAAGGGGGGCCTTTGTTGTGCCACCTGACTTACCACTGGCTTGGCAAGTGACACAGGAGCGACAAAACTCCTTGGTATCCTCATTCATGTGAGGCCAGTGAAAGTGTGAGACAAGCCTGTCCCAAGTCTTTGTCTGGCCTAAGTGACCTGCTAAGGGAATCTCATGGGCCAAGGTAAGAAGGAAACCTCTCTGAGTCAAGGGTACAACCAGCCTCCTGGTCATGCCAGGCTTGGGGTCTCTTGCCTCAGTGTACAGGAGTCCATCATCCCAGTATACCTTGTGGGTACCTGTGGCGTTCCCAGCAGCCTCAGCAGCAGCCTGCTGTCTGAGGGGTTCAAGGGAAGGGCAGTCTAATTGCTCCTTCCCCTGGTCTTCTCTTTAGGGTCCCCCTGAGCCCAGGAATTCAACTTGATCAAGTTCAAACTCTTTAGGCTCAGTTTCCCTCAGTTCCTGTAGGTCAGCCTCCTCTGAGACTTGATCCTCAATCTGGGGCAAGGGGGAAGGCAATGCCTTAACCCTACTGCTCTTCTTCTTGGAAAGTGTCTGGTCCATTGTTCCAGGATCCAGCACCTGTTCAGTGGGGCACTTTCTGACCTGTGACCTAGTCACAGCAAGCACATGTGCTGGCAAGCCTAACATCTCCATGTGAGTCCTCTGCTCCACTTCTGACCATTGTGATGACTCCAAATCATTGCCCAACAAACAATCCACTGGGAGGTCTGAACTAACAACAACCTTTTTCTGGCCATTTACCCCTCCCCAGGAGAAAGCAACAATTGCCATACTGTGACTGGTAGTGACATTACTTGCATTGGTCACCAGGAAATCTGTACCTGGCATGATCTGTCCAGGGTCCACAAAGTTAGGTGTCACCATTGTGACACTGGCACCAGTCTCCCTATAGGCTTGAGCCATTCTTCCATTTATTAAAGGTGTCTGTCTATATTTGCCCAAAGTATTGGGACTGATATCAGGGGATATATCCACATACCCTGTACAGACAAGGACAGCCTGAGTGAGTGTGCCAACTAAGTTGTCATACCCCTCAGAACCCAAGGTTAACCCAACTAAACCCTTGGGAGGTGCACTACCACTGCTGACTGTACTAGGGGGCACATGTGCCTTAGGGGCTGCAGTGGCAGGAGTCTGCCCTCCTCCTTTCTTGGTGCACTCACTAAACCAGTGAGTTTTACTTTTACAGTACTGGCACCACCTTTTGGACTGGCCTTCTTGATTCTTCTTTTTCTGGGGAGCCTGACCCCCACCCTCTTTGGGTTGTTGGGGACCTGTCGAAGACTTCTGGTCATTTTGTTCCCCCTTAGAATCTTTACCCTTCTGGTCTGCTTTCTTCTGACCACCTTGATTCTGGCCCTGGTTCTGTTTAACTCTTGTTCTGACCCATCTGTCTGCCTTCTTTCCCAATTCTTGGGGAGAGGTCAGATCTGAGTCAACAAGATGCTGATGCAACAACTGGTTCTAACAATTGTTTAAAATTTGTTCTCTCATGATCAAATTATACAATCCTGTGTAATCAGTAACCTTACTGCCCAGCAAACAGCCCTCCAAAGCCTTAGTGATTCAGAAAAGGGGGTGGTGATGAACAAAGTGTCTGAATTAAGCAGACCACTCTTACCCAGTCCAAAGATCAGGGCTTGATCCATCACCGTTATTTATCTCACTGCCCCATCCCAGCTCAGAACCTGGCCTTATGCAAATCAGTCTGTCCCTGGCCCAGTGCATCATGGGAACATAGCAGACTAAACTACCAAGCCAATTCTTCACCGGAAAGGAGACAAGCTACCGGGGACCGGTTTCTGGCATTTCAGCCGTCTTCGGCCCGGCTTGCTTGAATCCTGATGGAGCAGTGAGAAAGGGACTCATGTCTGAGTATACCCTGCCACACCTATAGTGGCCAAAAACGATTCAGAAAAGGGGGTGGTGATGAACAGAGTGTCTGAATTAAGCAGACCACTCTTACCCAGTCCAAAGATCAGGGCTTGATCCATCACCGTTATTTATCTCACTGCCCCATCCCAGCTCAGAACCTGGCTATATGCAAATCAGTCTGTCCCTGGCCCAGTGCATCATGGGAACAGGGCAGACTAAACTACCAAGCCAATTCTTCACCGGAAAGGAGACAAGCTACCGGGGGCCGGTTTCTGGCATTTCAGCCGTCTTCGGCCCGGCTTGCTTGAATCCTGATGGAGCAGTGAGAAAGGGACTCATGTCTGAGTATACCCTGCCACACCTATAGTGGCCAAAAACGATTCAGAAAAGGGGGTGGTGATGAACAGAGTGTCTGAATTAAGCAGACCACTCTTACCCAGTCCAAAGATCAGGGCTTGATCCATCACCGTTATTTATCTCACTGCCCCATCCCAGCTCAGAACCTGGCTATATGCAAATCAGTCTGTCCCTGGCCCTGTGCATCATGGGAACAGGGCAGACTAAACTACCAAGCCAATTCTTCACCGGAAAGGAGACAAGCTACCGGGGACCGGTTTCTGGCATTTCAGCCGTCTTCGGCCCGGGAGCTTGTTTCCTTCCCAGTGTAAGAATTGGCTTTTGTAGTTTGGTTTGCCCTGTTCCCATCATGCACTGGGACAGGAACAGACTAATTTGCATACAGCCAGGTTCTGAAACTGGGATGGTGCAGTGAGCTAAAAAACGGTGTTGGATCTAGCCCTGATCTCTTGACTGGGTGAGAGCTTTCTGCTTAATTCAGAGACTCTGTCCCTCACCACCCCTTGTTGTAAATATTTTTGTCCACCCTAAGCGTGGAAGGGTATTCTCAGATGTGAGACCCTTGCTCATTGCACCATCAGGATTCAAGCAAACCGGGGCGAAGACGGCTGTAATGCCAGAAACCGGTCCCCGGGAGCTTGTTTCCTTCCCAGTGTAAGAATTGGCTTTTGTAGTTTGGTTTGCCCTGTTCCCATCATGCACTGGGACAGGAACAGACTAATTTGCATACAGCCAGGTTCTGAAACTGGGATGGTGCAGTGAGCTAAAAAACGGTGTTGGATCTAGCCCTGATCTCTTGACTGGGTGAGAGCTTTCTGCTTAATTCAGAGACTCTGTCCCTCACCACCCCTTGTTGTAAATATTTTTGTCCACCCTAAGCGTGGAAGGGTATTCTCAGATGTGAGACCCTTGCTCATTGCACCATCAGGATTCAAGCAAACCGGGCCGAAGACGGCTGTAATGCCAGAAACCGGTCCCCGGGAGCTTGTTTCCTTCCCAGTGTAAGAATTGGCTTTTGTAGTTTGGTTTGCCCTGTTCCCATCATGCACTGGGAAAGGAACAGACTAATTTGCATACAGCCAGGTTCTGAAACTGGGATGGTGCAGTGAGCTAAAAAACGGTGTTGGATCTAGCCCTGATCTCTTGACTGGGTGAGAGCTTTCTGCTTAATTCAGAGACTCTGTCCCTCACCACCCCTTGTTGTAAATATTTTTGTCCACCCTAAGCGTCGAAGGGTATTCTCAGATGTGAGACCCTTGCTCATTGCACCATCAGGATTCAAGCAAACCGGGCCGAAGACGGCTGTAATGCCAGAAACCGGTCCCCGGGAGCTTGTTTCCTTCCCAGTGTAAGAATTGGCTTTTGTAGTTTGGTTTGCCCTGTTCCCATCATGCACTGGGACAGGAACAGACATTTGCATACAGCCAGGTTCTGAAACTGGGATGGTGCAGTGAGCTAAAAAACGGTGTTGGATCTAGCCCTGATCTCTTGACTGGGTGAGAGCTTTCTGCTTAATTCAGAGACTCTGTCCCTCACCACCCCTTGTTGTAAATATTTTTGTCCACCCTAAGCGTGGAAGGGTATTCTCAGATGTGAGACCCTTGCTCATTGCACCATCAGGATTCAAGCAAACCGGGCCGAAGACGGCTGTAATGCCAGAAACCCTTCCCCGGGAGCTTGTTTCCTTCCCAGTGTAAGAATTGGCTTTTGTAGTTTGGTTTGCCCTGTTCCCATCATGCACTGGGACAGGAAGAGACTAATTTGCATACAGCCAGGTTCTGAAACTGGGATGGTGCAGTGAGCTAAAAAACGGTGTTGGATCTAGCCCTGATCTCTTGACTGGGTGAGAGCTTTCTGCTTAATTCAGAGACTCTGTCCCTCACCACCCCTTGTTGTAAATATTTTTGTCCACCCTAAGCGTGGAAGGGTATTCTCAGATGTGAGACCCTTGCTCATTGCACCATCAGGATTCAAGCAAACCGGGCCGAAGACGGCTGTAATGCCAGAAACCGGTCCCCGGGAGCTTGTTTCCTTCCCAGTGTAAGAATTGGCTTTTGTAGTTTGGTTTGCCCTGTTCCCATCATGCACTGGGACAGGAACAGACTAATTTGCATACAGCCAGGTTCTGAAACTGGGATGGTGCAGTGAGCTAAAAAACGGTGTTGGATCTAGCCCTGATCTCTTGACTGGGTGAGAGCTTTCTGCTTAATTCAGAGACTCTGTCCCTCACCACCCCTTGTTGTAAATATCTCCAAAGCCTTAGTGGCACAATCTACAAAGTCAGACCAATCTTGAGACTGAGTTTTCTGGCTATCCCTGAACAGCAACCTGTACTGCTCAGTGGTTAGGCCAAACCCATCAATCAGTGTATTCTTCAAGACTTGGTAATTGTTAGCATCCTCCACTCTAGTAGTGAGGAGCTTATCTCTACCTTTACCTTCAAAGGAGAGCCACAAGATAGCTGCCCACTGACTCTGGGGAACACCCTGCACAGTGCAGGCCCTCTCCAAAGCAGTTATCCATTTGTGGATGTCATCCCCTTGTTTAAAGGGGGGCACTATCTTATTCAGGTGCTTTGTATTAAAACTCCTTTCCCTAATGCTAGGTATAATGCTGCCACCAGTGGGTTTTGACCCACTCAACTCTTGCTCTCTAGCAAAGGCAAGTCTTTCTTTGGCCAGGGCAAGTTCTTCCCTTTCAATCCTCAGATTGACTTCCCTTTCCTTAGCTTCATAGATTCTCCTCTGAGGGGAGGTCATCCTCCTCAGAGCAGAGTTCTGAGAGCCATTGGTTTGAATGGATCTGTTAGAGCCTCTTGATAGAGACCTAACTCGTCCACTCCCAATGTTAAGCTGGCCTGAGAGGGGTCCCAGGGGTCTCCTAGTACCATTCTCATGCCTGCTTAAGTTGTCCCTAGTTAGCTGACTAACTACTTCTGGACCTTTGTCTGCCTCATCCTCAGATGGCTCCAGATCCTCATCCTCCTCTTCACCTTCTGCAGAGAGATGGATAAGGTCTGGGTCACCCCTGGTTCCCTCTAGGGGAGGCATGTTCCCATCTGGATGAGAAGGGTCTGTGTTACCAGCCCTCCTAGCATCATAAGTCTCCAAGAGACCAATCAGAAAGGAAATTGTGGGGTTAGACCCCTGTCTTAGCTTCCTGGATGTACAGATTTGTCTCATCTCCTGGAAGCTAAGTGCAGCATATCTGTACTGTGGTAAATAATTTTACCGTATCGTTATATCATTTTTCCATATAATTAATTTATCAATAAAAAACAGCTCAATCAAATGAGGCAGAGTCCGTGGTATCTGAGTCATACGGGCTTTAATTATTCGACTCGAGTTGCAGGATATCATGTTCCATCACCACTAAGGTTCAGGAAGGGACATTCAACGTTTTATTTGCATTACACATTATATATAGTAAAACAGTAGAATTGAAATGAATGCAGTAGGCGTAACGGGTAAAAAGAAAGAGATAAGAACACATGTACGTAGCAGAAGGCGTGTAAAAAGGGCGTACACATGGGCGTGCACTGTACATGTCAGAGGAACGTCACAAGAAACGTCACATGTGGGTGGATACATAGGGAAAGTTTGCAGGATCAGCAGAAACTTATGACCTATATGCGCGCGCAACTGAGCATGACGTGTAACTGGGGAGAACTGGGAGCTTTAACTTTAGCACTAGTAGAGTGTGGTAAATATTTGATTTACCGTCCTAATTTCTATGCAGGTAAGTACTTAGACAATAATAACTCAATCGGAAAGAAAGAGGCAGGGTCCGTGGTGTTAGAGTTCTTAGGGGTTTTATTCCTTAAAAAGGAATGGTACCAGACCGGATATCATGTTCCTACCACCACTGGGGTGTAGGAAGGGATAGAGCAATATTTTATTGACAATACATAGCTTATATACTTAAATCATATTATAGAAACCAATACAGTAGGCGTAACAGCTGAGAGAAGTAAGATAAAACACACACGTGTTAGCAATACGTAACCAAGAAGGCGTAAACTAGGCGTGAACATAGAGGTGTGTGCTAGAAACGTCATATGTGAGTGTCACAAGTAGGTGGGTACAAAGCAGAATCTTGCAATGTCAGCAGAAATCTGAGGTCTGGATGCGCGCGCAGCTGCATGACGTGTGATTGACGTGAAGCTGGAGGGTGCAGGGGACTTGACATTTGCACTAGCGGAAAGAGACAGAAGTCTGGCATGTCAGATCAACTCGTACCTCTATCATATCTAGTATCGGATGTTTAGGAACCATATTATCTAGAGGGAAAGGTCTCTGGGGCAGAAGTTATTCTATACTGACTGTGAGTGCGTGTATAAGCGTCTAAGAGTCTGCATGAGATGCGAGGGGGGCATGGGCCTACCATGGTAACGGAGACTATGAATTACTTGCACGGAGACAGTGAGGCCGGGCCCTTTGCTCTGCAGCTGGGGAATGTTTACTTAAACTAGTAGGTAGGAATGCATTTTCGAGGAGCGGAACAGATAATTCGAAGGTTGAATACAGTCTTGGCAGGCAGCAGGCTGAGCTAAGCGCCGTGAGCCGCGCAGGGAGTAAGGCAGAGGTCACGGGCACAGAGGCAGCCCAGGCTGAGGCATTCAGAGTTAGAAGTCAGGAAAAAGGCTCGATGGCAGAATTCAGGGCCTACTTCGCCTGGGCTGGAAAACGTGTAAAGTGTACCACAAAAAGACGTTGGCATGGCATATTTAGAAACTGAATATTCAACCCGTTCATGGCGGGTCTGGAAGAGGACATGTTAACGTTGGACGCAAATGTATTTGCGTCTTCATAGCTGGCACAGGAGGGAAGTTACATGCACTTTAAACTGGTACATGGAGACGGTGGGGTACACGTTAGGGAACATTACTTGACCATGAAATCTATATTTCCTCATTCCCTCCTTGTTCCCTACGGACCCTTCATGATATATCGATCCTCATGAATCGATCAGTCTGTTCTTGTAACACCATTTGCTCTTCTTTCTTCCTTTCGCGCTTTGAGTGAAAACTGGAGTGTGCAATGCACGATGTGGCGCACAGTCCACAAATCGCTGGCCCACACTGTAGGCACAGGCAGCAACTGAATACTATGAGCAGGGCAATGCCTAGGAAGGATAGGATCTTCCATCCCCAAGCGGTCAACGTTGTCCAGAACCAACCGGACCAAGTCCAGGTGCCTGGATTCTGATGTATCAAACTTGCAATTTTATGAAGACGTGTAATAGCTTTGTATACAGTTGGCGCGTTTTCTGGAATGAAAACACAGCAACTTGACCCGATGACCTTACAAGCTCCACCTCTATCTGCCAAGATGACGTCAATAACAAGACGATTTTGAAGGACAACAATCCGCATGGCAGACTGCTCCTCTGTTAAGTTACCTAGAGCGGAGGCAGTTTCATTCACTACTGCTTCTAGTGTTCTGGTTAATCTACGTATTAGTTTACTGTTTTGGACGGGACCTGTGAAGAAAAAGAATCCTTTATTGAAATCTGTGTATTGCTCCCATGCCGTTTCAGTATAGTCGACAATCGGGAGATTTCTTCGGAGTCTATTCTTTACTAGATTTGTATTTCTGTGATAATCAGGAGGAGCTAGGAAAACAGGGGGCAGAAGGAAGGCAATGTAACAGGTACCATCCCAATCTGGAGGTAAGCGTATGTATGCGGTATGGCCACAAACAAAGTAGGAGTGACGAGTAGCTCTAAAGGAAGACTTGCCTTGATCACTGAATTCGACCACAGTAGTACATGTACTATGACCTAAGTGTACTGAACCCTTCTTTCTGACACATAAATCACCAGTGACTGGTAATACTGACATAGCAGGGAGAACTGGTGCAGCTTCGGATTCTACAGTAAGAATCATGAGGTTAATTGTATAATTACCTAATCCATATACTTCATTTTCTAGATCAGTTTCTATTCTAATGGGAAGTCCCTTTTTGTCAGGGTAACAGGCATTGAGCAGAACTAGGTTCAGGTTTCCCCAAATCCAATTCCCCTCGAAAACAGCAATATCAGGATCTAAAGAATTAATTAATCTAAACCAGGCACCACAGGAGCCATTGTGAGTGAACGGGTACGGAAAAAGAGGCAGAACTCCCTTGTATTTCTGATAGGGAGGGAGTCGGCCACATATCCAACAGTTTGTAGCATGGTTAGTCTGATGGGAGTGATGTAACATACTAATGAATGTATTGTTGCGCAGCGCAAGTCTGTAAGATAATTCATGGGGAGGTAATTCACTAAAAGAATGTTCGGCAGAAACATTGTAAGCAGATTGTTCACGCTTGAAGATAGGGTAGTATATTGGCAGGAGTATACTAGCAACAATAATCAAAAGACTTAGAAAAAACATGACCAATAATGTCACTATACAGTGACTGCGTAGTGATTTACAATATGTACGTTTCTTGAGTTGTCTCTCTCTCTCTCTATCTCGATCTAGGGGATACATGTCAGAAACTATTTAACCGATTCACCTTAAACAATTAAACTGTCTGACTTGCTAGATCGAAGTTTCATTCGATACTCCTCTAGGGGAGTTTTCTCTCGTTCGGGAACTTTAAAGTCACTAGGTTCGATGCAGTCCTTGGAGGGGGTGGACGAGTCGGTTTCTGGCAACAGTTCATTACATTTTTTAATATGACTCGTGTGGATCCACCCCTTTCGGCCTTCCACCTTGATAGCGGTCCTCGTGGTAAGAAGGACGGTCTTCGGTTCTTTCCAGCGGGGCTCCAGCGGGCTTTTTCTGTCGAAGTTCCTAATTAATACTGTGTCCCCGGGGCGGACATCGTGTGGCTTTACATCAGTGTTGTCAGGGAAGGCTGCGGCAACCTGTGAACGACATGATTGGAGTGCAGACATCAAGGAGGCAAGGTAATCTGTCAGCATATTACAATCGACATCTGTTATTTTCTTAGGCATGGGCGTCCCCCACATATTCGGTGGTCTGCCAAAAACCACTTCATACGGGGATAGTCCTGATCTCGAATGGGCGACCATTCTCATATAGAACAATGCAACTGGCAGGGCGACTATCCAGTCGAGCCCTTTCTCTTTACAAACTTTAGCAAGGCGTGTTTTCAGTGTCTGGTTATGCCTTTCTACAAGGCCAGCGGCTTCGGGATGTCAGACACAGTGGAATCTCCACTGATATCCTAGCAGCAGGGAAACCTGTTTCATGAGCTCGGATGAGAATGGCTGTCCGTTATCTGAGTACACGACACGAGGCAAGCCGTACCGTGGGAAGAATTCTCGAACCAGCTGCCTGGCAGTGGTCGGGGCAGTGTAATCTGAGACTGGATATGCTTCGGTCCAACGGGAAAGTGCACAAACAAATACGAGGACATATTTGAATCCTCGACAACGGTCCATCTGGATATAATCCATCTGGAGGACTTCAAAAGGGTGATCAGGAGGATGAAATTCACCTTGCTCTACAGGGACGCTTTTACCTGGATTGAACTGACAACAGATCATGCAAGTACGCACTTTCTGTTTTGCTGCTGCTCGTAAGTGTTTGTTGTACCAGAGATTCTGTAAACTGTCTAACATCGCTTTTTCTCCTAGATGTGCTGGACTGTGTGCTGTATTTATCATGACTTGAACCATTGAGTCAGGGAGAAACCATGTATATTTTCCCTTCGTGACCCATCCTTGATCTGTCTGAATCCCTCCTAGTTCAGTCCATTTCTTGATTTCTTCTGGAGTGGCATGTGTCTGAATATCGATTACATCTAGGGTGGGATCCCTAACTGACATACACTGTGTCGGTACTATTGTCTTTGTCACATCAGTAGTCTGGGTGTGAGTCAATGCTGTATGTTTTGCTGTCTGGTCTGCCAGGTCGTTACCCTGGGAAACAGAATCCGTAACTTTTGTATGTGCTTTGCACTTCATGACGGATATGCCCGAGGGCAGATGTATTGCTTCTAATAGTGCTTGAATGAGGGGACCGTGTTGGATCTTGGCACCATGAGAGGTCAAGAAGCCTCGTTCTTGCCATAACATTCCGAAGTCGTGTACAACTCCGAACGCGTAACGGGAATCAGTGTATATGTTAACATTTCTGTTTTTGGCTAGTATACAAGCTCGGGTCAGAGCGATGAGCTCCGCCGCTTGAGCAGACAGTGTGTCAATACGATGTGTTTCTTTGACTTTAGTTTCAGTGGTCACTGCATACGCGGCCACTAATTCTCCTGTACTTGTTCTCATGCATGAACCATCCACGTAAAGTGTCAGGTCTGGATTTGTCAGTGGGACATCTGTTTAGTCTCGTCGAGGCTTTGTTACTGCATTAATGATCTCTATACAATCATGTGGGGCTGGATCTGTCATACTCGAAGGTAACAATGTTGCGGGGTTTAGAATACTACAGCGCCTGACTTCTATGTGTGGCTGGAATAGCGTCAATTCATAACCTGTCAGTCGTGCTATGGTCAAGTGTTGAGTCTGTGTTCTGTTTAAAAGAACCTCTACAGAATGTGGAACTTGTACTGTTAATGGATGTCCTAAAACAATTGAGTCGCTCTGTCTGATTGCTAAGGCTGTCGCTGCAACTGACTTTAAGCACGCAGGGAGTGCCTGGGCTACTGAATCCAATGTACTTGAAAAATAAGCGCAAGGCTTATGTGATCCTGCTTGATCTTGAGTGAGGACAGACAATGCTGTACCATCACGTTCTGTAACAAAAAGTGTAAAAGGTTTGCTGTAACATGGTGTCGCTAAAACTGGTGCTTGACATAAAGCTTTCTTTAATTCCTCAAAGGCCTGTGTATGTTCCTGAGTCCAAGGAAGGACAGTCGAAGTCGCTGCCTCCTGTGTTGTCAACTGAATGAGTGGTTTGGCTAGAAATGCATACTGGGGGATCCATTGTCTGCAGTACGAGGTGAGGCCTATAAAGGCCCGCACTTCCATTTGTGTCTGGGGTTGTGGCATATTTACAATTAACTGAATGCGATCGGGAGTGAGCTGTCTCCCCACTTTGGACAGCAAGTGACCCAAGTACACAACTTGCTGAACACAGAATTGTAGCTTCGAAGGCGACACCTTGTGTCCCTTGTCGGCCAGAAAATGTAAAACTGTCAGTGATGCTTGCTCACATTCGGGTTCACTTTGTGCGGTGATCAGCAGATCATCGACGTACTGTAGTAAGGCAGTGTTAACTGGCATTATGATACAATCAAGTTGTCTTTTCAGTGCTTGGCTATAGATGCTGGGGCTTTCTGTGAATCCTTGAGGTGCGCGTGAAAATTTGAAACTTCGTCCATTTAAACTGAATCCGAAGAGATATTGGCTCTCTGGGTCAATAGGCACACTGAAGAAGGCGTTCTTGAGGTCAATTACAGTAAAGAACGCTGCTTCTGAATCAATAGCAGTCAATAGGGATGAGATGTCGGGAACCACAGGGTACTGTGGAACAATGCATTTATTCAGCTCTCGTAAATCAATCACCAGCCGATATACTGGCGGTGCATTGGGATCAGTACGTTTAAGAATCGGAATGATGGGGGAATTACAGATATTGGAGTCGGTCTCTACGACCACTCCTTGGGCAATGAGCTCTTCAATGATTTCCAGTAAAGCCACTACAGCATCGGGTGGTAACTTGTATTGTCTGATTCGGGGCAAAACAACACCTGGCTTGAGTGTAACACGGTATGGTGTAATGTGCATGCAGCCTACATCGGTTGGGCCTTGTGCCCACAAGTGATCCGGTACATTTTTCAATCTGACATCAAACTCTCGTAATACATAATGACCCTTAAAATCTCGCAGAAAAAGTCTAACTCCTTCCGGAGAACAACATATCACTGCTCCTAGAGCCTTCAGTGTCTTTATTCCTAACAAGTTTTCTGGACATGATTTCGTGAGTAACAGGTCTGTAACACGTGATAATGGACCCACAGCCAGGGGGACGGGTTTCGATACCTCATTTACAATAGGTTGTCCTGAAAAACCAAGGGAAACATTCTGTGAGCCTGAGAGGGGTGCCCCTGGGACTTCATCATGGCTGATGGTTGTGCGACTTGCCCCTGTGTCAATTAAAAACTTTCTGTCTTTTCCCAATACTTGACTGTGTACGTAAGGACCCTCTTGATCTACAGGAATCTCAATAAGAGGCAAGCCACCCTCCCTCTCTAGGCTGTTTCATGTGTATCGCGGATAATCGGGGTAATCAGATTGGGCATACTGGTACATCTGTTGTGAAACTTGCTGAGTCGCGGCAATGGGCTGTGGCTGTGGTATCGCTACGGTCTGTACTGTATGTGATGAGGCATGCATAGGCTGTGTATTCTGCATGGGCTGCATATTCTGTGAAGTCTGTTGCTGGACCTGGTCTTGTCTAGGCGGACGCGGTCTTTCTTTTGTTTTACCTGTTAATATATTGTGTTTCAGAACTGGACATTCATGTACGTAGTGACCTGGCTGCTTGCAATAGTTGCATGTCCCTTTAACGGGAGCTGCTGAGTTCTGGGTCTGGGTCGTACCCTTCTTCTGGCTGTCGGCTGGAACCGACTGGGCCACTAACATTTTCATTTTCGTGTCTTTCATGCGTCTCTGCTCATGATCCTGTTCTTCTCTAATTCTGTTCTGGTGATACTGTAACATTTGCAACATCTGGGATGGCGTATTTGCTTGCCATGTACTTTCAACTTTGTATACGCGGTTCTTAACTAATGGCAGAGAATTCTCGACTAATTTCGTTACAAAAAGATGTGGGTATGACTCGCTACCTGGTTTCAGGCCACTATTAATAATGAAACATTTCTCGAATCTTGAATAGAAGTCACTAGTATCTTCATCGTGTTTCTGTTTACAGGCTGAGATTGCGTCCCAGTCTTCCTTTTTAGTGGTCAATAATCTTGGCAGAACCTGTACTATCAAACCTGGTAATGCTTTAGCTTTCTCTCCAAGGCCTAGTCCTGGAGTACGAATTTTTTCCTCGTCTTCTATTTCTGTCCATATAATCTTTTTATCTCCCACTTCCCATTCTCTTTCCTTGAGTTTCTCGTAGATGCCGGTGGGCAACAGAACCTTTAACAATTTCATAATATCTGTATATGTGTAATCTCCCATCAGTAACATGTCTTTAAGTTCTCTGTGAAAACCTGCAGGGTCGTTATCGTGACAGGGTACTAGTTTCTTCATCTCTAATAGTTCTAGCTTGGTCAGAGGTGTGTATACATACACACGTTTCAGGGTATTATCGGTACCCATAACTGGATGTACTTCTCGTAATGGGTTCTGCCTTTCAATGCCATGAAGACGCTCCATATGATACATTTTTCTTTCTGGGGGCGGAGCGGGAACATATTGTGGGCCTAAGAAAGTGCTATATCTGTGCCGTTGTTCTAGAATTATTTGAATTAACTTGGTACTTAGGCCTCTCCATCTATCCATAAGTAGTGCTTCTAATGTATCAGGTAAAAGACCTGGGTCTGAATGTTGGTTTCTGTATAACGTGAGGAGGTGCTGGATCATGTATACACCTGCTAATTTCTGCTCATCTGGGGAAAGGTTCAGAAATGTCTGTGCTACTGTATCATCATTGTATATATTAGGATTGTCAGCCCACATTACTGCTGACCGGGCTAGTTCTTGTTCATCCATAGAATTGAGTACGTGGTACCCCATTCGTTCTCGAAGCATTTTATCAGCGTCTTGAAACAGATATTCAGGAGAATGTGGTTTTGATATGCCAGAGAGAAAAACTCTCTTGCTTTCTGGGCGAATGCCTTTCCTAAGGTAAGTTCCCTTACCTACATACGCTATTGTATCTGTAGTCTTTTCTGGCTCTTCAGGCCCTTCCTCCTCCTCGGAGGAGGCATTTTCCTTTTCTTTTTCCTGTATTTCTATTACTGCTTTTCTTATTTTCTTGTACATACTAGCTATACAATTCACTTTATCATGTTTTCCTTCGGCTATATTTTGACCCCACTTGTTTAGTGCGTCCATTTCATCCTGTTCTGTCTCAGGCCTGTCTCGGTCTCTTATAAAACAATTTATGAAAAAACGTAATATGTATGCTTGAGTGTCAACTTTCTTGTGTGCCAGGGCCTCCTTAATACTTTCAGGATCTTCCCCAGTCTGGACAAAATGATATATTCTATCTAGATGATCAGTCATCCCTGAGAATAACACTAGGTAATCTGTAGCTTGTCGTAAGCGTAGTGATGCTATCAACATCCTATCTTCTTTACCGGGTACTGGATCGTATCTGCAAACTGGAAGGGGTTCTTTGAGTATGTTGAGACGGGGTGATTGGAGTGTAGGGTGCTTCTGCATGTCCCTAAGGTGTAATCTGTGTGTTGCTGGCGGGGTCTGGAGACCCCCTGTCGCACCTCCTGACGCGGATGCTTGAGCATTATCTCTCTGTGGAGTCTGTATCTGTACCTGAACTTGTCTCTTAATAGGATCAGGCAGGAACGGATTTGGTATCTTGACCTTAGGTGTGGGAAGTGGTGGGGGTGGAGGAACAGGCTGTCGAACGGGGGAACCTTGTTGCGGTAATGGCGGGATATGGTCTTGAGGCGGGTTGCCACCTCCGTCACCGTCAGTAGGTGGTACGCGGGCAGGTGGATTGGTGTAAGCGGGTGCTACATCATCTAGATAGGAGTTCAGAAATATGTCTTTAGTGGTCCTGTGAGTTACTTTAGTTGGAACCAATGGTGGCGGTAGACCTTTCGGTATTTCTGAAGTGGCTTCAGGCGAACCCTCGGTCACTAAGTACATGCCATTTACAAGATTGTTTCGTGCACGGTCCACTTGTTCTGCCTTCACTCGAATCCCTTCAATAACTAATTCATTTTCTCGGACTTTATCCGGCGCCTCTCTAAGTCTGTCTTCTCTACGGAGTTCTTTTTCGGCACGTTTATGTGACTCCTTACGCCACAGTTCTATGGCATCTTTCTGGGATTGTCTGGCTTTCTTTCTCCATAGAGCTTCTTCTACCTTAAGGATGCACTCGGCATCCCATGTTCCTGTAACGGGCCACCTGTGTCTTTCTTCTAGGTGCTTAGTATAATCGACCCATAAATCTAGATACAATATGGCGTCTATGCCATGCTTGTGGTACATGAAATTCCCAGGCGTGTCCCTAGGGGGGATAGGAATTTCTTCCTCTAGTAACCCTTTCCTAGTTCCTATCTGCTTTAACTTATTGAAAAATGGCATCTTGTTTACTTAGTACTGAATACTCAATCCTTGCTACTTAACTCTGGCCACAACTAGTTACACAAAAACACAGTAATGCACGTTAAAACAGTCACTCATACCACGACATTAATCACATGAGAAACATTTGAAACATATATGACTACCCCCTATACTAGATGTACTGCTAAACAGCACAGATACACTGCTGAGAACAGTGCAAGAACTTGAATAACGGATATACTGCTAAACAGTACAGATACATTGTCTAAAACAGTGCAGACCGAATTTGTGTACCCAAACCCGTCTTTACCGGATACATAACAATGCACCCGTCTAGATACGTCCCAGCAATGGTACTCACCGGGAAGCACGGAATCGGAAGGCCTCGGAAAACTCGACTGGACTGGACCGGACTCGACTCGACTCGACACGTGGAATACTTCGGAAACTGGTGGGCCTCTTGACACCTCGGACCTTGCTTCTTTCGGCTAGGCTCTGGTCGGGATCCTCCGCACTCCTCACCGCCTCGTCTGGGTGCTGATCGCAGTCTCCATCACCTCCGTGGGCCAGAGGGAGATACAGGAAATCCTGCCAGTACGCGTAGTTCCGTCTAACTGATGGCAGGGGACAAAGCTTGCAACGCACCAACCGGCGCGTGGGGTGGGGGAGGGGTCCCTATTCGGGCGCCAAAATAATGTGGTAAATATTTGATTTACCGTCCTAATTTCTATGCAGGTAAGTACTTAGACAATAATAACTCAATCGGAAAGAAAGAGGCAGGGTCCGTGGTGTTAGAGTTCTTAGGGGTTTTATTCCTTAAAAAGGAATGGTACCAGACCGGATATCATGTTCCTACCACCACTGGGGTGTAGGAAGGGATAGAGCAATATTTTATTGACAATACATAGCTTATATACTTAAATCATATTATAGAAACCAATACAGTAGGCGTAACAGCTAAGAGAAGTAAGATAAAACACACACGTGTTAGCAATACGTAACCAAGAAGGCGTAAACTAGGCGTGAACATAGAGGTGTGTGCTAGAAACGTCATATGTGAGTGTCACAAGTAGGTGGGTACAAAGCAGAATCTTGCAATGTCAGCAGAAATCTGAGGTCTGGATGCGCGCGCAGCTGCATGACGTGTGATTGACGTGAAGCTGGAGGGTGCAGGGGACTTGACATTTGCACTAGCGGAAAGAGACAGAAGTCTGGCATGTCAGATCAACTCGTACCTCTATCATATCTAGTATCGGATGTTTAGGAACCATATTATCTAGAGGGAAAGGTCTCTGGGGCAGAAGTTATTCTATACTGACTGTGAGTGCGTGTATAAGCGTCTAAGAGTCTGCATGAGATGCGAGGGGGGCATGGGCCTACCATGGTAACGGAGACTATGAATTACTTGCACGGAGACAGTGAGACCGGGCCCTTTGCTCTGCAGCTGGGGAATGTTTACTTAAACTAGTAGGTAGGAATGCATTTTCGAGGAGCGGAACAGATAATTCGAAGGTTGAATACAGTCTTGGCAGGCAGCAGGCTGAGCTAAGCGCCGTGAGCCGCGCAGGGAGTAAGGCAGAGGTCACGGGCACAGAGGCAGCCCAGGCTGAGGCATTCAGAGTTAGAAGTGAGGAAAAAGGCTCGATGGCAGAATTCAGGGCCTACTTCGCCTGGGCTGGAAAACGTGTAAAGTGTACCACAAAAAGACGTTGGCATGGCATATTTAGAAACTGAATATTCAACCCGTTCATGGCGGGTCTGAAAGAGGACATGTTAACGTTGGACGCAAATGTATTTGCGTCTTCATAGCTGGCACATGAGGGAAGTTACATGCACTTCAAACTGGTACATGGAGACGGTGGGGTACACGTTAGGGAACATTACTTGACCATGAAATCTATATTTCCTCAAGAGGAGACTGGTGTCTGGGATGTCAGGGCAACCTGTACCTATAACATATCTGGTATCTCATATTTGCAGGATGTAGTGTCTGAAGTAAAAGGTCTCTCGGTTAGAGGCCGTTCAATACTGAATGCTAGTGCGTGCATACGTGTCTTTGGTGCGAGGCGCGGGGCCATGGGCCTACCATGGTAACGGGTTCAGTAAATCACTTGCAAGGAGGACAGGAAGGCCGGGCCCTTTGCTCGATAGCCGGGATTATGTTTACCTATTTCACTAGACTGGAATGTGTTTTCGAGGAGGCTGAGCAGATAACTGTAGGCAAAATACGATTTTGGCAGGCAGGCCAGGCCGAGCCGGGCACCGCGTCGCCGGGCAGGAAGTAAGGCAGAGGTCAGGGATACATACAGCTTTCAGAGACAGGAGAGAGGGAGACTCGGAGCCTCGTTTAAGGGCTTAGCTCGACTGAGCCAGGGAACATGGAGAAAACGTGTGCAAGATTCAAAAGTGTACCATGTAAAGACGTTGGCACCATAGACCTAGAAGCCTAATTAACAGGATTTCCTTGCAGGACTGGATAGCTAACATGTTAACGTTGGACGCAAATGCATATGCGTCTTTCTAGCATGACGGGAAGAAAGTTACACAACATACAAGGGACATGGGTGCATGGATAGGGTGCGAGTGGGGGACACAATAGCTACCTGAAAATTTCTATTACCTCATTCCCTCCTTGGCCCCTACTACACCTGCTTAAGATATATCTATATTCATGAGACCATCTATCTGTTCATAAAGCATCATTTGTTCATCTTTCTTTATTCGGGAACGGGAACGTGTACTTGGACGGGGAATACAAGCTGTGGCGCACAAGCCGCAAATCGCTGGCCCACATTGTAGACAGAGACAACAACTGAATAGAATAAGCAGTATTATTCCTAGGAAAGATAACACTTTCCATCCCCAGGCGGATATCACACTCCAGAACCAACCGGATCAAGTCCAGGTGCCTGGATCCTGGTGTATCAGGTGAGCTATTTCGTGAAGCCTTGTTATGGCCTTATACACTGATGGCGCGTTATTAGGAATGAAAATACAACAACTAGATCCAATGACTCTACAAGCCCCGCCCCTATCCGCCAGGATGACGTCAATAACAAGGCGATTTTGAAGAACAACAAGTCTCATAGCAGACTGCTCTTCGGTCAAGTTTCCTAAAGCAGAGGCAGTCTCATTCACTACTGCTTCCAAAGTTCTGGTTAATTTGCGTATCAATTTACTATTACTGACGGGACCTAGGAAGAAAAAGAATCCTTTGTTGAAATCTGTATATTGCTCTAATGTGGTCTCAGTCTGATCGACAATCGGGGTCTTGATCTCCCTTCCATGTCTTACATGCACAAAATGTGAATTTCGATGATAATCGGATGGGGCTAGAAAAACAGGTGGCAATAGGAACGCAATATAACACGTTCCATCCCAATCTAATGGCAGACGTACATAAGCTGTCTGACCACATATGAAATAGGAATGGCGGGAACATTTGAAAGTAGACTTTCCTTTATCACTGAACTCGACCCCAGTATCACAATCACTGTGTCCTAGATGTACTGAACCATTTTTTCTGACGCATAATTCGCCTTTTACTGGCAAAACCGTAATAAACGGCAAGTCCGAAGTAGTCTCAGACTGCACATTCAGAATCATGAGGTTGATCGTAAAATTGCCTAATCCATACTCTTCGTTTTTTAGATCGGTCCCTGTCCTTTCAGGGAGACCGTCTACATCTGGAAAACATACTTTATTCATGACGGTATTCAGGTTCCCCCATATCCAATTACCTTGGGAAACCTTGGACTTACTGTCTAAGGAAGACATTAAAGTAAACCATGCACCACACGAACCATTATGTGTAAACGGATAAGGAAAGAGGGGCAGAGCTCCCCTGTATTTCTGATAGGGAGGGAGCCGGCCACACACCCAGCAATTTGTGGCATTGCTGGTCTGGTGAGAATGGTGTAACATACGAATGAATGTATTGTTGCGCATTGCTAAACGATAAGATAGTTCGTGGGGAGGTAGGTCACTGAAAGTGTGTTCTGCAGTGTCATTAGAGGAAGCATGTACATGGGAATCAAGTGGAAAGAAAACATGTAGCATTAAACTTATGCATATGATCGTGAGACTCAGAAGAAACATGAAAATCAATGCGATAATGCATCGGCTGAGCACATTTTTACAATACTGTTTTCTCTTTTCGCTACGCCTATCTCTCTGACTACTTGGGTCTATCTTATACATGTCAGAAACCTGTCTAACCACTTCACCCGAGGGGGACTTAAACAATTAAACGCTGTCTGACTTACTAGACCTTAATTTGGAACGATACTCCTGTTGAGGAGTTTTCTCTAGCAGGGGGAGTTTAGAGTCAGAAGTGTCCAAAAGGGGGCAGTCTTTAATCGGAGTCTCTGGGCATAGTCCATGAAATTTCTTAATATGACTGGAGTGCAGCCATCCCTTGCGACCTTCTAGCTTCACGGTGGTCCTCGTTGTCATCAACACCAGCTTTGGCTGCTTCCATCTGGGTTCCAGCGGACTTGTTCTGTCGAAATTTCTCACATATACGAACTCGCCTGGAACGACTTCATGCGGTTTTACTTGGGTGTTGTCTGGGAAGGCAGCCGCGACCTGTGAACGACAAGATTGTAGTGCAGACATCAAGGAAGCCAAGTAATCTGTCAGCATATTACTTTCAACATCCGTTATTTTTCTAGGCATAGGCGTACCCCACATGTTCGGGGGACGTCCAAAAACTCATACGGGGACAATCCAGTTCTAGACTGGGCTACCATTCGCATGTAAAAGAGGGCAACTGGCAGGGCAACTATCCAATCTACACCTTTTTCGGCACAGACCTTCGCTAGGCGTGTTTTCAGGGTTTGATTATGTCTCTCAACGAGACCTGCTGCTTCAGGGTGTCGTACGCAGTGGAATTTCCACTGGTATCCTAACAGGAGTGATACCTGTTTCATATGCTTGGACGAGAATGGCTGACCATTATCAGAATACACGACACGGGGCAAACCATATCGCGGGAAAAATTCACGGACCAGCTGTTTGGTAGTGGTTGCAGCAGTGTAATCGGGGACTGGATATGCTTCTGTCCATCGGGAAAGAGCACATACGACTACGAGGACATACTTGTATCCTCGACATCTGTGCATCTGGATATAATCCATCTGGAGGACTTCAAAAGGATGGTCAGGAGGATGAAATCCACCTTGTTCCACGGGAATACCTTTGCCTGGATTGAACTGACAACAGATCATACAAGTACGCACTTTCTGTTTCGCTGCTGCACGTAAATGCTTGTTGAACCAAAGATTCTGTAAACTGTCTAACATGGCTTTCTCTCCTAAGTGTGCTGGACTATGTGCTGTGTTAATAATAACTTGAACCATAGAGTCGGGGAGGAACCATGTGGCTCTTCCCTTCGTCATCCATCCCTGATCTGTCTGGACCCCTCCTTGTTCAGTCCATTTCTTTATTTCATCTGGGGTTGCATGTGTCTGTATGTCAAGTACATCTAGTGTGGGATCCTTAACTGTCAGGCAATGTGTCAGTGAAGTTACTTCAGTCTTTGTCATGTCAGTCGGTATGTCTGTTTGAGCTGTGAGTTTGGCTGTTCGATCTGCCAGGTCGTTACCCTGGGAAATAGTGTCAGTGACTTTAGTATGTGCTTTGCACTTCATAATGGCTATGGCTGTGGGCAAGTGTATTGCTTCTAACAGGGCTTGAATGAGGGGACCGTGTTGAATCTTGGCACCGTGAGAAGTTAAAAAACCTCTCTCCTCCCAAAGAACACCGAAGTCGTGTACGACTCCGAATGCATACTGTGAATCTGTGTATATGTTTACTTTCTTGCTTTTGGCTAGTATACAAGCCTGGGTCAGAGCGATGAGCTCTGCTGCTTGAGCAGATAATGTGTCAATACAACGTGTTTCTATGACTTCAGTTTCAGTGGTCACTGCATATGCGGCCACTAACTCTCCTGTGCTTGTTCTCATACATGAACCATCCACGTAAAGTGTCAGGTCTGGGTCGGGCAATGCAATGTCTGTCAAGTCTTGTCGGGGCTTTGTCACTGTATTAATGACTTCTACACAGTCATGTGGTGCTGGTTCAATTGTACTCGAGGGTAACAATGTGGCAGGGTTAAGTATGTTGCAACGTCTGATATCTGTGTGGCTGGAACAGTGTCAGTTCATAACCTGTTAGTCGTGCTATGGTCAAGTGTTGAGTCTGGGTTCGGTTCAGAAGAACTTCCACGGAGTGTGGAACCTGTACTGTCAAGGGATGTCCTAACACTATTGAATCGCTTTGTCTGATTGCTAGAGCTGTGGCTGCAACTGACTTAAGGCATGCAGGCAGAGCCTGGGCTACTGGATCCAATGTACTAGAAAAATAAGCACAAGGCTTGTGTTTTCCTGCATGTTCTTGTGTGAGAACAGATAATGCTGTGCCATCGCGTTCAGTAACAAAAAGTGTAAAAGGTTTACTGTAACATGGTGTCGCTAAAACAGGTGCTTGACATAGAGCTTTCTTCAATTCATCAAATGCTTGTGTATGTTCCTGAGTCCAAGGGAGGACAGTCGAAGTCGCTGCCTCCTGTGTTGTTAACTGTATGAGTGGTTTTGCTAGATATGCATACTGAGGGATCCATTGTCTGCAGTAAGAAGTGAGGCCAATGAAGGCTCGTACTTCCTTTTGTGTCTTGGGTTGTGGCGATTGTGCAATTAACTGAATGCGGTCTGGTGTCAACTGTCTCCCCCACTTGGACAGCAAGTGTCCTAGGTATACCACTTGCTGGGCACAGAATTGTAGCTTAGAAGGGGACACTTTATGACCTTTTTCAGCCAGAAAATACAAGACTGTCAGTGATGCGCGTTCGCAGTCACGTTCGGTCCGTGCTGTAATTAACAAATCATCAACATATTGCAGTAGAGCAGTGTCAGTAGGCATGTGAATACTATCTAGTTGTTTTTTCAGTGCTTGGCTGTAAATACTAGGACTCTCCGTGAACCCTTGAGGTGCACGTGCAAATTTGAAGCTTCGGCCATTTAAAGAGAATCCGAAAAGGTATTGGCTTTCAGGATGAATGGGGACACTAAAGAAGGCGTTCTTAAGATCAATTACAGTAAAGAACGCAGCTTCGGAATCAATGGCAGTCAAAAGGGAAGAGATATCTGGGACCACTGGGTACTGGGGAATGATACATTTATTCAGTTCTCGAAGGTCGATCACCAGTCTGTAGACCGGTGGTGCATTCGGGTCAGTTCGTTTAAGAATCGGAATGATAGGACAATTACATACATTGGAGTCAGTTTCTACAACTACTCCCTGTGCAATGAGCTCGTTAATAATTGTCAGTAAGGCTGCTACAGCCTCAGGAGGCAATTTGTATTGTCGGATTCGGGGCAGTACAACTCCTTGCTTGAGTGTGACACGATAGGGAGTAATGTGCATACAACCTACATCAGTTGGACCTTGCGCCCATAAATGCTGTGGAACATTTTTCAATCTTGGATCAAAATCTCTCAACACATAATGACCTTTGAAGTCACGTAAAAACAATCTCACTCCTTCCGGAGAACAACATATCACTGCTCCTAATGCTTTCAACGTTTTAATACCAAGCAAATTTTCGGGACATGATTTCGTAACTAACAGATCTGTAGTACGGGATAATGGACCAACTGCAAGGGGAACTGATTTTGATACCTCGTTAACAATAGGCTTTCCTGAAAATCCAAGGGAAATATTCTGTGAGCCTGAGAGGGGTGCCCCTGGAACCTCGTCATGACTAATGGTAGTTCTGCTCGCCCCTGTGTCAATCAAAAATTTTCTGTCTTTCCCTAATACCCGACTATGTACATAGGGACCATCTTGATCTACAGGAACCTCGATAAGGGGCAAGCTGTCGTAAATATTTAATTTACCATCTTAATTTCTATGCAGGGAAGTACTTAATCAATAATAACTCAATCGGAAAAGAAAGAAAGAGAGTCCGTGGTGTTAGAGTTCTTAGGGGTTTTATTCCTTAAAAAGGAATCGTTCCGGAACTGGATATCAGGTTCCTGCAACCACAAAGGGTCCAGGAAGGGATAGAGCCATATTTTATTGACAATACATAGCTTATATACTTAATTTACATCATAGAAAGCAATATAGTAGGCGGAACAGCTGAGAGAAGACAAGATAACAGCATCCACGTGTTACTAGTGCGTAATCAGAAGGCGTGGACTAGGCGTAAACTGGAGGTGTGTTCTAGAAACGTCACAAGTAGGTGGCACTAAACAGGAATGTTGCAATGTCAGCAGAAATCGGAGGCTTGGATGCGCGCGCAGCTGCATGACGTATGATTGGCGTGAAACTGAAGGGTGCAGGGGGGCTTGACATTTCAACTAGCGGAAAGAGACAGGAGTCTGGCATGTCAGATCAACTTGTGCTTCTATCATATCTGATATCTGATGTTTAGGAACTGAGCTATCTGGGCGGAAAGGTCTCTGGGGCAGAAGCTATTCTATACTGACTGTGAGTGCGTGTATAAGCGCCTGAGTGTCTGCATGAGAAGCGTGGGGGCATGGGCCTTCCAGGGTAGCGTGGTAACAGAGGCTATGAATTACTTGCACGGAGACAGGACGGCCAGGCCCTTTTGCTCTACAGCTGGGGGAATGTTTACTTAAACTAGTAGGCAGGAATGCATCTTCGGAAAGGGAAACAGATAACTCGAAGGTTGAATTCATTCTTGGCAGGCAGCAGGCTGAGCTGAGCGCGGTGGGCCGCGCTGGAAGTAAGGCAGAGTTCACAGGTACGGGGCAGCCGGGGCTGAGGTTTTCAGAGTCAGAAGGTAGAAAAGGCTCGATGGCAGAAATTCAGGGCCTACTTTGCCAGAGCTGAAAAACGTGTAAAGTACACCACAAAAAGACGTTGGCATGGCATACTTAGGAACGGACTATTCAACCCATTCAGGGTGGGTCTGAAAGAGGACATGTTAACGTTGGACGCAAATGTATTTGCGTCTTCATAGCTGGCACAGGAGGGAAATTACATGCACTTTAAACTCGTACATGGAGACGGTGGGGTACACGATAGGGAACATAACTTGACCAAAAATGTATATTTCCTCATTCCCTCCTTGTTCCCTACGGACCCTTCATGATATCTCGATCATCATGAATCGATCAGTCTGTTCTTGTAACATATTTTGCTCGTCTCTCTTCCGTTGTCTGTTTGAGAGAAAACTGGAATGTTCAATGCATGATGTGGCGCACAGTCCACATATCGCCGGCCCACACTGTAGGCACAGGCAGCAACTGAATACTATGACAAGGCCAGTGCCTAGGAAGGATAGGATCTTCCATCCCCAAGCGGACAACGTTGTCCAGAACCAACCGGACCAAGTCCAGGTGCCTGGATTCTGATGTATTAAACTTGCAATTTTGTGAAGACGTGTAATAGCTTTGTATACAGATGGCGCGTTTTCTGGAATGAAAACACAGCAACTTGACCCGATGACCTTACAGGCTCCACCTCTATCTGCCAAGATGACGTCAATAACAAGACGATTCTGAAGGACAACAACCCGCATGGCGGACTGCTCTACTGTTAAGTTACCTAGGGCGGAGGCAGTTTCATGTTCTAGTTAATCTACGTATTAATTTACTGTTTTGGACGGGGCCTAAAAAGAAAAAGTATCCTTTATTAAAATCGGTGTATTGTTCCCATGCCGTTTCTGTATAATCGACAAGCGGGAGATCTCTTCGGAGTCTATTCTTTACTAGATTTGTGTTTCTGTGATAATCAGGAGGGGCTAGAAAAACAGGTGGCAGAAGGAATGCAATATAACAGGTACCATCCCAATCTGGAGGTAAACGTATGTATGCGGTATGACCACAAACAAAATAAGAATGACGGGTAGCTTTAAAGGACGATTTACCATGATCACTGAATTCAACCACAGTAGTACATTTACTATGACCTAAGTGTACTGAACCTTTCTTCCTGACACATAATTCACCAGTGACTGGTAATACTGACATAGCGGGCAGAACTGGTGCAGCTTCGGATTCAACAGTAAGAATCATAAGGTTAATTGTGTAATTACTTAATCCATATACTTCATTTTCTAGATCAGTTCCTATTCTAATGGGGAGTCCCTCTTTATCAGGGTAACAGACGTCGAGCAGGACTAAGTTCAGGTTTCCCCAAACCCAGTTCCCGTCGAAAACAGCAATATCAGGATCTAAGGAATTAATTATTTTAAACCATGCACCACAGGAGCCGTTGTGAATGAACGGGTACGGAAAGAGGGGCAGAGCTCCCTTGTAATTCTGGTAGGGAGGGAGTCGGCCACATATCCAGCAGTTTGTAGCGTTATTAGTCTGATGGGAATGATGTAGCATACTAATGAATGTGTTGTTGCGCAGCGCAAGTCTGTAAGAAAGTTCATGTGGAGGTAACTCACTAAAAGAATGTTCAGCAGAAACATTGTAAGCAGATTGGTCACGCTTGAAAATAGGGCAATAGATAGGAAGTAGTATACTTGCAACAATAATCAGAATACTTAGAAAAAACATTAACAATGTCACTATACAGTGACTACGCAGTGATTTGCAGTATGTACGTTTCTTGAATTGTCTCTCTCTCTCTCTCTCGATCTAGGGGGTACATGTCAGAAACTATTTAACCGATTCACCTAGGGGAGGACTTAAACAAATAAACTGTCTGACTTGCTAGATCGGAGCTTCAATCGATACTCCTCTTGGGGAGTTTTCTCTCGTTCGGGTATTTTAAAGTCACTAGGTTTAATACAGTCTTTGGTGGGGGTGGACGAGTCAGGGTCTGGTTTCAGTTCGTTGCATAATTTAATATGACTCGTATGGACCCACCCCTTTCTGCCCTCCAACTTCACTGCGGTCCTCGTAGTAAGAAGGACGGTCTTCAGAGCTTTCCAGCGGGGCTCCAACGGGCTTTTCCTGTCGAAGTTCCTAACTAGGACCAGGTCGCCAGGACGGACATCATGCGGCTTTACATCAGTGTTGTCAGGAAAGGCTGCGGCAACCTGTGAACGACATGATTGGAGTGCAGACATCAAGGAGGCAAGGTAATCTGTCAACATGTTACAATCAACATCGGTAATTTTCTTAGGAATGGGCGTCCCCCACATATTCGGTGGTCTGCCAAAGACCACTTCGTACGGGGATAGTCCTGATCTCGAATGGGCAACCATTCTCATATAGAACAGTGCAACTGGCAGGGCGACTATCCAGTCGACCCCTTTCTCCTGGCATATTTTGGCAAGGCGGGTCTTAAGTGTCTGGTTATGCCTCTCTACAAGGCCTGCGGCTTCGGGATGTCGAACACAATGGAATCTCCACTGATATCCTAGCAAAAGGGAGACATGCTTCATGAGTTCGGATGAGAACGGCTGTCCGTTATCTGAGTACACGACACGAGGCAAGCCGTATCGTGGGAAGAATTCTCGAACCAGCTGCTTGGCAGTGGTCGGGGCAGTGTAATCTGAGACTGGGTATGCTTCGGTCCGACGAGAAAGTGCACAAACAACTACGAGGACATATTTGAATCCTCGACAACGGTCCATCTGGATATAATCCATCTGGAGGACTTCAAAAGGGTGATCGGGAGGATGAAATCCACCTTGCTCTACAGGAACGCTTTTACCTGGATTGAACTGACAACAGATCATGCAAGTACGCACTTTCTGTTTTGCTGCTGCTCGTAAGTGTTTGTTGTACCAGAGATTCTGTAAACTGTCTAACATAGCTTTCTCTCCTAGATGTGCAGGACTATGTGCTGTATTTATCATGATTTGGACCATTGAGTCGGGGAGGAACCATGTAGATTTTCCCTTTGTGACCCATCCTTGATCTGTCTGGATCCCTCCTAGTTCAGTCCATTTCTTTATTTCATCTGGAGTAGCATGTGTCTGAATATCGATTACGTCTAGGGTGGGATCCCTGACTGACATACACTGAGTTGGTACTATTGTCTTTGTCACATCAGTAGTCTGGGTGTGAGTCAATGCTGTACGTTTTGCTGTCTGGTCTGCCAGGTCGTTACCCTGGGAAACAACATCTGTAACCTTAGTATGTGCTTTACACTTCATGACTGATATGCCCGAGGGCAAATGTATTGCTTCTAATAGTGCTTGAATGAGGGGACCGTGTTGGATCTTGGCACCATGAGAGGTCAAGAAACCTCTTTCTTGCCATAACATGCCGAAGTCGTGTACGACTCCGAACGCATAGCGGGAGTCAGTGTATATGTTAACATTTCTGTTCTTGGCTAGAATACAAGCTCGGGTCAGAGCGATGAGCTCCGCCGCTTGAGCAGACAGTGTGTCAATACGGTGTGTTTCTTTAACTTCAGTTTCAGTGGTCACTGCATACGCAGCCACTAATTCTCCGGTGCTTGTTCTCATGCATGAACCGTCCACATAAAGTGTCAGGTCTGGATTTGTCAGTGGAACATCTGTTAGGTCTCGTCGAGGTTTTGTTACTGTATTAATGATTTCTATGCAATCATGCGGGGTTGGATCTGTCATAATTGTAGGTAACAATGTTGCTGGGTTCAGAATGCTACAGCGTCTGATTTCTATGTGTGGCTGGAATAGTGTCAATTCATAACCTGTCAGTCGTGCTATAGTCAAGTGTTGAGTCTGGGTTCTGTTTAAAAGAACCTCTACAGAATGTGGAACTTGAACTGTTAATGGATGTCCTAAAACAATTGAGTCACTCTGTCTGATTGCTAATGCTGTTGCTGCTACTGACTTCAAGCACGCAGGGAGTGCCTGAGCTACTGAATCCAATGTACTTGAAAAATAAGCGCAAGGCTTATGTGAACCTGCTTGATCTTGAGTGAGGACAGACAATGCTGTACCCTCACGTTCTGTAACAAAAAGTGTAAAAGGTTTGCTGTAACATGGTGTCGCTAGAACTGGTGCTTGGCATAAAGCTTTCTTTAATTCTTCAAAAGCCTGTGTATGTTCCTGAGTCCAGGGAAGGACAGTCGAAGTCGCTGCCTCCTGTGTTGTTAACTGAATGAGTGGTTTGGCTAGAAATGCATACTGGGGAATCCATTGTCTGCAGTACGAGGTGAGGCCTATAAAGGCCCGCACTTCCTTTTGTGTCTGGGGTTGTGGCATATTTACAATTAACTGAATGCGATCGGGAGTGAGCTGTCTCCCCACTTTGGACAGCAAGTGACCCAAGTACACAACTTGCTGAACACAGAATTGTAGCTTCGAAGGAGACACTTTGTGTCCCTTGTCGGCCAGAAAATGTAAAACTGTCAGTGATGCTTGTTCACATTCGGGCTCACTTCGTGCGGTGATCAGCAGATCATCGACGTATTGCAGTAAAGCGGTGTTAACTGGCATTGTGATACAATCAAGTTGTCTTTTCAGTGCTTGGCTATAGATGCTGGGGCTTTCTGTGAATCCTTGAGGTGCGCGTGAAAATTTTAAACTTCGTCCATTTAAACTGAATCCGAAGAGATATTGGCTCTCTGGATCAATAGGTACACTGAAGAAGGCGTTCTTGAGGTCAATTACAGTAAAGAACGTCGCTTCTGAATCAATAGCAGTCAATAAGGATGAGATGTCGGGAACCACAGGGTACTGTGGAATAATGCATTTATTCAGTTCTCTTAAATCAATCACCAGCCGATATACTGGCGGTGCATTGGGATCAGTACGTTTAAGAATCGGAATGATGGGTGAATTGCAGATATTGGAGTCGGTTTCTACAACCACTCCTTGGGCAATGAGCTCTTCAATGATTTCCAGTAAAGCCACTACAGCATCGGGTGGTAACTTGTATTGTCTGATTCTGGGTAAAACTACACCTGGTTTGAGTGTAACACGGTATGGTGTAATGTGCATACAACCTACATCAGTTGGGCCTTTTGCCCACAGGTGATCTGGTACATTTTTCAATCTGACATCAAATTCACGTAACATATAATGACCCTTGAAATCTCGCAGAAAGAGTCTGACTCCCTCCGGGGAACAGCATATTATAGCTCCTAGAGCCTTCAATGTCTTAATTCCTAACAGATTTTCTGGACATGATTTCGTGAGTAACAGGTCTGTAACACGTGATAATGGACCCACAGCCAGGGGAACTGGTTTCGATACCTCATTTACAATAGGCTGTCCTGAAAAACCAAGGGAAACATTCTGTGAGCCTGAGAGGGGTGCCCCTGGAACTTCATCATGACTTATTGTGGTGCGACTTGCCCCTGTGTCAATTAAAAACTTTCTGTCTTTTCCCAATACTTGACTATGTACATAAGGACCCTCTTGATCTACAGGAATCTCAATAAGAGGCAAGCCACCTTCCCTCTCTAGGCTGTTTCATGTATATCGTGGATAATCGGGGTAAGCGGACTGGGCATACTGGTACATCTGTTGTGAAACTTGCTGAGTTGCGGCAATGGGCTGCGGCTGTGATACCGCTACTGTCTGTGCTGTATGTGATGAAGCATGCGTAGGCTGTGTATTCGGCATGGGCTGTATATTCTGTGAAGACTGATGCTGGTTATGGTCTTGTCTAGGCGGATGTGGTCTTTCTTTAGTTTTACCTGTCGCTATGTTATGTTTCAGAACTGGGCATTCGTGTACGTAGTGACCTGGCTGCTTGCAATAGTTGCATGTCCCTTTAACGGGAGCTGCGGCGTGACCTGTCTGGGTCGTACCCTTTCTGTGGCCGTCGGTTGGGACCGACTGGGCTACTAGCATTTTCATTTTCGTGTCTTTCATACGTTTCTGTTCCTGATCCTGCTCTTCTCTAATTCTGTTCTGATGGTATTGTAACATTTGTAACATCTGTGATGGCGTATTGGCTTGCCATGTACTCTCGACCTTGTATACACGGTTTTTAACTGCTAACAGGGAATTCTCGACTAACTTTGATACAAAAAGATGCGGGTACGACTCGCTACTTGGTTTAAGACCACTATTAATAATGAAACATTTCTCGAATCTTGAATAGAAGTCACTAGTATCTTCATCGGGTTTCTGTTTACATGCTGAGATTGCATCCCAGTCTTCCTTTCTAGTTGTCAATAATCTTGGCAGAACCTGTACTATCAAACCTGGTAATGCTTTAGTTTTCTCCCCAAGGCCTACCCCTGGGACACGTTTGTTCTCTTCGTCTTCTATTTCTGCCCATACAATCTTTTTCTCTCCCACCTCCCATTCTTTTTCCTTGAGTTTCTCGTAGATACCCGTGGGCAGCAGTACCTTTAACATTTTCGTGATATCTTCGTACGTATAATCCCCCATCAGTAACATGTCTTTAAGCTCTCTGTGAAAACCTGCAGGGTCTTTATCATGGCACGGGACTAGTTTCTTCATTTCTAACAGTTCTAACTTAGTCAGAGGAGTGTGTACATACACACGTTTCAAGTTATGATCCTCACCCATCACTGGATGCACTTCTCGTAAGGGGTTCTGACTTTCAATGCCATGCAGACGTTCCATATGATACATTTTTCTTTCTGGGGGCGGGGCGGGAACATATTCGGGACGTATGAAAGTGTTATATCTGTGGCGTTGTTCTAGAATTATTTGAATTAATTTGGTGCTTAAACCTCTCCATCTATCCACGAGTAGTTCTTCTAATGTATCGTGTAAGGGACCTGGATCAGAATGTTTATTTCTGTGTTTCGTGAGGAGGTGCTGAATCATGTATACACCTGCTAATTTCTGCTCGTCTGGGGAAAGGTTCAGGAATGTCTGTGCTACGGTATCATCATTGTATATATCCGGATTGTCAGTCCATAATATGGCTGACCGGGCTAGTTCTTGTTCATCCAAAGAATTGAGTACATGGTACCCCATTCGTTCTCGAAGCCTTTTATCAGTCTCCTGGAACTGATGTTCAGGAGAATTCGGGTTTGTTAAGGCAGAGAGAAAAACTCTCTTGCTTTCCGGACGAATGCCTTTCCTAAGGTAAGTTCCCTTACCTACATACGCTATAGTGTCTGTAGTCTTTTCTAGTTCTTCAGGTTCTTCTTCCCCCTCGGAGGAAGCCTTTTCTTTCTCTTCTTTGTGTATGTCTCACTGCTTTTCTTATTTTCTTGTACATACTGGCTATGCAAGTCCCCTTGTCGTGTTTTCCTTCAGATATATTTTGACCCCACCTGTTGAGTGCATCTAATTCACCCTGATCTGTCTCAGGCCTGTCTCGTTCTCTTATTAGGCAATTTATGAAAAAACGTAGTATCTGTCCTTGAACGTCAACTTTCTGACGCTCCATGGCATCCTTAATACTGTCAGGGTCTTTCCCAGTCTGTATAAACTGATATATTCTATCTAGGTACTCTTTCATTCCTGCAAACAACAGCAGCAAATCAGTATCAGATCGTAACCGTAGTGATGCCATCATCATTTTATCGTCTTTGCCGGGTACTGGATCATATCTGCAAACTGTAAGTTGTCCTTTGAGTATGTCGAGACGGGGTGATTTGAACGTGAAAGGACTCTGCAAGTCCCCGAGCTGTAACCTGTGCGTTAGTGGCGGGGTTCGAAGACCCCCTGTCGCACCTCCTGAGGCGGAAGCTTGAACATTATCTCTCTGTGGAGTCTGTATCTGTACTTGAATTTGTCTTTTAGTAGGGTCAGGTAGACATGGTTTCGGTACATTAACTTTAGGTATGGGAGGTGGTGGAGGTGGTGGAACAGGGGGGGTCTGTTGTGGTACTGGCGGAATATGATCTTGGGGCGGGTTACCACCCCCGTCCCTGTCGTTAGGCAGGGCGCGGACAGGCAGATTGGTGTAAGCGGGAGCTACATCCTCTAGATAGGAATTCAGGAATATGTCTTTAGTGGTCCTGTGAGTTACTTTAGTTGGAACCAATGGTGGCGGCAGATTTTTCGGTATTTCTGAAATGGCCTCAGGCGAGCCCTCGGCCGCGAGATACATACCGTTTACGAGATTAGTTCGTGCACGGTCTACTTGTTCTGATTTTACTCGGATCCCTTCAGTAATTAATTCGTTTTCTTGGGCTTTATCTGATTCTTTAAGTCTGTCCTCTCTACGTAGTTCTTTTTCAGCACGCTTATGTGATTCCTTACGCCAAAACTCTATGGCGTCTTTCTGAGATTGTCTGGCTTTCTTTTTCCATAATGCTTCTTCTACCTTCATGATGCACTTGGCATCCCATGTTCCAATAACTGGCCATCTGTGTCTCTCGTCTAGATGCCTAGTATAATCGGCCCATAATTCTAGATACAATATGGCATCTATGCCATGCTTATGGTACATAAAATTTCCAGGAGTGTCCCTAGGGGGGATAGGAATTTCTTCCTCTAGTATCCCTTTCCTAGTTCCTATCTGCTTTAACTTGTTGAAAAACGGCATCTTGTTTTACCTAGTACTGAACGCTCAATCCTTGCTACTTAATACTGGATACGGCTAGTTATACAAGAACACAGTAATGCACAAAAAAGTCACTCATACAACGACATTGATCACATAAAAAGACATTTGCGACATATATGACTACCCCCTATATCGGATGTACTGCTAAACAGCACAGATACACTGTCAGAGACAATGCAAAAACTTGGATAACTGATGTACTGCTAAACAGTACAGATACACTGTCTAAAACAGTGCAGACCGGACTTGTGTACCCAAACCCGTCTAGATACGTCCCAGCAATGGTACTCACCGGGAAGCACGGAAAACAGAAGGCCTCGGAAAACTCGACTGGACTGGACTGGACTGGACTCGACTCGACACGTGGATACTTCGGAAAACTTGTGTTTTTCTTGACACCTCGGACCTTGCTTCTTTCGGCTAGGCTCTGGTCGGGATCCTCCGCGCTCCTCACCGCCTCGTCTGGGTACTGATCGCAATCTTCGTCACCTCCGTGGGCCAGAGGGAGATACAGGAAATCCTGCCGGTACGCGTAGGTTCCGTCTAACTGATGGCAGGGGACAGAGTTTGCAACGCACCAACCGGCGCGTGAGGTGGGGGAGGGGTCCCTATTCGGGCGCCAAAATGTCGTAAATATTTAATTTACCATCTTAATTTCTATGCAGGGAAGTACTTAATCAATAATAACTCAATCGGAAAAGAAAGAAACAGAGTCCGTGGTGTTAGAGTTCTTAGGGGTTTTATTCCTTAAAAAGGAATCGTTCCGGAACTGGATATCAGGTTCCTGCAACCACAAAGGGTCCAGGAAGGGATAGAGCCATATTTTATTGACAATACATAGCTTATATACTTTATTTACATCATAGAAAGCAATATAGTAGGCGGAACAGCTGAGAGAAGACAAGATAACAGCATCCACGTGTTACTAGTGCGTAATCAGAAGGCGTGGACTAGGCGTAAACTGGAGGTGTGTTCTAGAAACGTCACAAGTAGGTGGCACTAAACAGGAATGTTGCAATGTCAGCAGAAATCGGAGGCTTGGATGCGCGCGCAGCTGCATGACGTATGATTGGCGTGAAACTGAAGGGTGCAGGGGGGCTTGACATTTCAACTAGCGGAAAGAGACAGGAGTCTGGCATGTCAGATCAACTTGTGCTTCTATCATATCTGATATCTGATGTTTAGGAACTGAGCTATCTGGGCGGAAAGGTCTCTGGGGCAGAAACTATTCTATACTGACTGTGAGTGCGTGTATAAGCGCCTGAGTGTCTGCATGAGAAGCGTGGGGGCATGGGCCTTCCAGGGTAGCGTGGTAACAGAGGCTATGAATTACTTGCACGGAGACAGGAAGGCCAGGCCCTTTTGCTCTACAGCTGGGGGAATGTTTACTTAAACTAGTAGGCAGGAATGCATCTTCGGAAAGGTAAACAGATAACTCGAAGGTTGAATTCATTCTTGGCAGGCAGCAGGCTGAGCTGAGCGCGGTGGGCCGCGCTGGAAGTAAGGCAGAGTTCACAGGTACGGGGCAGCCTGGGCTGAGGTTTTCAGAGTCAGAAGGTAGAAAAGGCTCGATGGCAGAAATTCAGGGCCTACTTTGCCAGAGCTGAAAAACGTGTAAAGTACACCACAAAAAGACGTTGGCATGGCATACTTAGGAACGGACTATTCAACCCATTCAGGGTGGGTCTGAAAGAGGACATGTTAACGTTGGACGCAAATGTATTTGCGTCTTCATAGCTGGCACAGGAGGGAAATTACATGCACTTTAAACTCGTACATGGAGACGGTGGGGTACACGATAGGGAACATAACTTGACCAAAAATTTATATTTCCTCAAAGCCAACCTCCCTCTCTAGGCTGTTTCATGTATACTGCTGATAATCGGGGTAATCGGACTGTGCATACTGGTACATTTGCTGTGTAACGTGTTGCGTCGCGGCAATAGGTTGGGGCTGGGGTACAGCTACTGTCTGTTGTTGTACATTCTGTGGAGGTTGCGTATTCTGTGGAGTATTCTGTGGAACGTGTTCTGGTCTAGGCGGACGCGGTCTTTCTTTCGTTTTGCCTGTAGCAATATTGTGTCTTAGAACAGCACATTCATTTATGAAGTGTCCTGGCTGTTTACAGTAATTGCAATTCCCTTTAACAGGAGCTGCAGGATGACTAGTCTGTGTGTTACCCCTTTTCTGACCATCTGCTGGGACGGACTGGGCAACTAGTACTTTCATTTTCGTATCTTTCATACGTCTCTGTTCATGATCGTGTTCCTCTCTAATTCTGTTCTGGTGATACTGTAACATTTGTAACATTTGAGAAGGCGTATTTGCTTGCCAAGTGCTAAAAACCAGAAAGGGTCAAGGCAGCAGACCAGGTCAAGCACTACAAGTTCTATGTTTCTAAGTTTTTGGGTCGGTGCAAAACTTCTTCCTACACCTGCTACCAGTCGGTGTTAAGGTCAAAGGATCCAAATACAAAAAATGGAAGGTGCACTCAATGAGAGTCCAAAGGAAAAAAGTATATTATATATCTTCTTCTTTATTAGTAGTTTTTTTTCACATACAGGCACAGCCAACGCGTTTCGTTCCTTTAACCATGTGGAACTTCGTCAGGGCTGTAAAAAGTGACAAACATATATATACATAAATATACAATTAAAAAGTTTTACAAGTACCAACAAAACACAACATTTAGAACAATGATCAAGACCCAAGACACATATGTTGTTATGATATTTTCTCAACAAGACAAAAAATGAAGACAATACATTTCTGTCCATCTAGATTTAAAAGACACCCATTGTTATGTGAGATAATAGCATGCCACCATCTGGGTGGCAACCTTCAAGTTTCCTCAGGGTTTACACCATTACAAATAAGCCTAATATGTACAACCAGTAGTGCAAAGCAAAACCCATAAAACATATTATTTACATTCATGTACATCCAGAATTTAAAAACACCCGTTGTTTCATGAAATATTTCTATGCCACCATCTCTGTGGCAAAATTCAAAATTCCCTGCAATTATATTTTTTTTAAAAAAAAATATATAGACTAAGTATGTACAACCAGTTATACAAAAAAAAAAAAAAAAAAAAAAACCAACACATTAAATAGCACATAATATTTACAGGTGACGGCATCCATTTAGGCACTACTACATTGATACTGAGAGTTGTATCCAGTCAAACCCCTTGGAATACTTCAGAGTAGTTAGATCAAAATCTATTTGTAGAAAGGGGATTTGGCAACAGCACCATTGGAACGAAGGGATAGTATAAAAATGGAATAGACACATTGCCAAGTTTACTCATAGTGGACAAGTCAGAGTTAAGCCGGTTGTAAGTACGATACCAGACAATAAATGCAAAAGAAGAGCACTTACCGAATTCATTTAGTATTGAAATCGGGATCTATACAAACACGACTCGTGGATCGCAAAAATAGTGGCCTCCAGTAGTTCAAAGGCATGTAACCTGAGATGGAGAATAGAAATTGCTATAATTCCTTTATGTAATATAGACGAAAATCAGATCACAAGGCTACATCACATGTATACAACCAACGATCATTAGTGCTCCATTGGTAAGGCTCCTAAAGGTACCATCTCTGGCATGTTCCCTAGCATACTAGTTCCTTTGTATGCCTCATGATGCAGCAAAGGGGTTTATATGGACATAGCCATGACCAATAATTACCATTTATATAGAGAAGGTGCACTCAACTGGATACCCCTTTGAGCGTCCAGTGGTGATTCTTATGCTATGCCTCTTAGTCTTCAGGGTTCCGGCGATCTAGGTGGGAAACTGGTTCAAAGTGGGGTAAGTGTCCACAGGCAATCTGTTGCATGAAATATAATAAAATGTAGAGAAGGACTAGTCAGTTTCAATCAGACCCAATGTATAAAGCTAGTATGTAGCATGTCCACCAATAGGTGATATACATAAAAAAAGGCGAGAATAACATTTAAAAATATTACAAGAAAAAAAGGTACATCCATGTCACCAGAATAACAAGCTGCAACCGGAAAGGATTACCTAATTGTTGCCAAGACGATATCCTGTTGTTCCCCCTAGTGCCCGGCTCCAATGTCGGCATCAGTACAAAAAGGAAAGGGTCACCGGTCCGTATTAAAACTCGGTGTTCGCGGTAATGACAACAGTGCACCTGTAATCAAGGAGGTAGGCATATATGCAACATCACTACACCATGTGCGTTTAAATAATCAGGAACGTATTTGAAGAGAAATGTTTGTCAGTAGCAATGAAGGTAAATAACACCAACCAATATAATAAACCCCTTTGTGGGTCAGACCCTAGACCGCGTGTTCGAAGATACCCATCAGGAGAGTCCGTCAGTTAGCAGTTGATTGTAAGTCAGGAAAAAATAATAATATAATCTATAATCCTGTATGAATCTCACTAGAGACAGAAGTACACAGTACAAGCATAAAGCGGGACAACTAAATACAGTCAAAATAGTCCATTTTTCACACATCTGCATATCCTCGAGGAGTCCCAGTTACTATAAAGTATATGATGTCCATGCATAAGGCGAGACTCCGGATTGTGATAAAGGCAGCCCAATTTATCTGAGATGCCCCAGAGTCATTCTGGACTGCCCGCTATGCATAACGCCCTGTTTGTGGTCAAGAATGGAATAAATAAACACCATGGTTATATACCGCTGCTCTAATAAGATCTACCGTCGAGAAGTAGCTCGAGGCAGCACAGCTTTCGACTTGCAATACTCTGTTTTTAACCTGGGTAAGGAATTCTCGACTAATTTGGTCACAAAAAGATGTGGATATGACTCGCTACTTGTTTTCAGGCCACTATTAATAATAAAACATTTCTCAAATCTAGAATAAAAATCCCTAGTGTCTTCGTCTTGTTTCTGTTTACAGGCTGAGATTGCATCCCAGTCTTCCTTTTTAACTGTCAATAACCTAGGCAAAACTTGTACTAATAATCCCGGTAATGCTTTGGCTTTGTCCCCAAGACCTATACCTGGGGTTCGCCCTTTTTCTTCGTCGTCTAATTCAGTCCAGATAATCTTTTTATCTCCCACCTCCCATTCTTTCTCTTTAAGTTTCTCGTAAATACCAGCCGGCAACAATACCTTTAACATTTTAAGAATGTCAGGATACGTATAATCTCCCATGAGTAACATGTCTTTTAACTCACGGTGAAACCCTGCTGGATCTTTATCGTGACAAGGCACTATTTTCTTCATTTCCAATAATTCCATTTTGGTCAGGGGAGTGTATACAAATACTCGTTGGAGTGCACCCCCCGTGGTCTGGACGGGATGAACTTCTCGCAAGGGATTCTGTCTGTCTATGTAAAAGGGTTGTCTTACTGGGGGTGGAACAGGAACAAAATATGGAGTCAGGAAAGTTCTGTATTTGTGGCGTTGTTCTAGAATGGTGTTAATTAAATCGGTACCTAGGCCTCTCCATCTTTTCAGGAGTAATTCTTCCAATATATTATATAGGGGACCTGGATCAGAATGCTGACTTTCATATAGTGTAATGAGATGTTGGATCATGTACATACCAGCTAATCGCTGTTCGTCTGGAGTAAGACTCAAAAATGTTTGCGCTACTGAATCATCTTTAAATATGCTTTCATTTCCAGCCCATTGGACTGCTGACCGTGCTAGTTCCTGATCATGCATTGTACTAAGTTCATGGTATCCTATTCTTTCTTTTAGTATTTTATCGGTGTCTTGGAATACATGTTCAAGAGAACATTGTTCTGGTATGGGAGAAAGGAAACGTTTCTTGTTTTCTAGACGAATGGGTCTGTCAAAAGGTCTGTCACAAGAATACTGTTTAGGAAGCCTCGCTTTACCTACGTACGCTATCATCCCTTGGCTGTCTTCTGTCTCTACTAACTCGTCCTCATCTTCTGTTTCATTCTCTTCTTTTTCCTTTTCGTGTATTATTACTATTTCTTTACGGATCTTTCTGTACATGGCGTCTATGCAATTTTGTTTATCATGTTTACCATCAGCTATGTTGTTACTCCAATTTATCAGTATGTCCATCTCTTCTCTGCTTGTACCTGGCCGATCTCGTTCCCTTATCAAACAATTTATCAGAAACCGTAAAATCATTCTTTGTGTCTCAATCTTTTGATGTGCCATGGCCTCGCGAATACATTCTGGTCTCTCCCCCGTTCTAATAAAATGGGATATATTGTCTAGATGGTTTGTCATTTCTGGTAAAAGAATCAGATAGTTGGTAACACGCCGTAAACGTATCGAGAATAACATCATCTCATCTTCGCCAGGCACTGGATCATATCTACAATCAGTAAGGTACTGTTTAAGGGATTGGTAAGTCACTGCTTTGGGGGTACGCTGTAATGCTAACTCTCGAAGCGTCGTTCGTTTCACTTGTGGCGGGGTGCGAAGGTGACCTCCTACGGCACCTCCTGAAGCGGAAGCGAGGGCGTGAACTGACTGGGTTGAAGCTGCTGATGTCATAGCGGGTATAGGGGTCATATGTACTGGGGGTGGACTCTGGGTTGCAGCAGTCGCAAAGGGATTGTGAGGACCAATAGTAGGGGGAACAGTAACAGTAGCAGCAGCAGTAGGGGAAGTGACAACAGGCGCGGGAAGCGTGTCTTGGAAACGTGGAGGGGTCGTGGCTTGAACAGTGGAATGAACAGACGGAGCAGGCTGCTGTACATTATTAACGAATGGTACGGGTACATTAGTATATGTTGGAGCAACATCATCCAAATAGGAAGAAAGAAAAATGTCTGCTGCAGTCTGTTTGTGACGGACTTTAGTCGGAACCAATGGTGGTGGCAAGTTACGTGATACTTCCGGGGTCGCCTTGGGCAGGCCCTCGGCAAGAACAGGATACATGCCTGTAATAAGGGCATTTCGTTGTCTGTCTTGTTGTTCTATTCTGACTCGTTCTCCTTCTTCTAGTAACTCTTTTTCTCTAACTTTTTCGGATTCTTCTCTACTTCTCTCTGCTTTCCTGATTTCTTTTTCAGTTCTTCTATGAGCTTCTTTGCGCCACAATTCTATGGCATTTTTCTGGGATTGTCTGGCTTTCTTTTTCCACAACGCTTCTTCTACTCTCATGATGCAATCAGCATCCCATGTCCCTGAGTCAGGCCATCTATACTTCTCTTCCAGACCCTTGGTATAGTCCACCCACAAATCTAGATACAGTATGGCCTCTAAGCCATGTTTATTGTACATAAAATGTCCAGGAGTGTCCCTGGGTGGGACGGGAACTGCTTCTTCGAGTATCCCTTTCCTAGTTCCTATCTGACGTAATCTTGAGAACAGTGGAATTTTCAGACTGATTTAAACGTGAGCACAGTAATGAACAGCAAACAATCATTCATAACACGACATTTAAACACATTGAAACTTATCGGACTGAAATTACCTGGTACATAAAAACACAAATTCTGAAAATAATCTCGAGATACAATACTAGAATACTGGATTACTAGATGCACTGCTAAAACAGTACAGACAATACCGGTCCCATAAAGAGACACGTCGGACCGTATTCACCTAAGTGAACACGTTTAGACCAGGTCTGTGTACCCAGACCTGTCTTGACCGGCCACAAATTAATGAACCCGTCTAGATGCGTTCCCAACAACGGTACTCCCCGGGAAGCAGAAACTGAAGGCCTCGGAAACTGGACTGGACTGGACTGCTACGATGTCTGGCAGCTACGCACGCATCACGCTACCACGCATGCGCCTCGGAACAGGTGGGCCTCCGGATACCTCGGACCTTGCTCTCTCGACTTGGGCTCTGGTCGGGATCCTCCGCATTCCTCACCGCCTCGTCTGGATGCCGGACCGCAGTCTCCGTCTCCTCCGTGGGCCCGAGGGAGAAAGCAGGAAAACCCGCAGGCGTGCACGGTTCCGTCGCGGCGGTAGAAGGGGTCAAAGCCTGCGTAACATCGCCGGCGAGGGGGGTAAGGGGGGGGGTCCCTGTTCGGGCGCCAAATTATGTGGTAAATAATTTTACTGTATCGTTATATCATTTTTCCATATAATTAATTTATCAATAAAAAACAGCTCAATCAAATGAGAGGCAGAGTCCGTGGTATCTGAGTCATACGGGCTTTAATTATGCGACTCGAGTTGCAGGATATCATGTTCCATCACCACTAAGGTTCAGGAAGGGACATTCACGTTTTATTTGCATTACACATTATATATAGTAAAACAGTAGAATTGAAATGAATGCAGTAGGCGTAACAGGTAAAAAGAAAGAGATAAGAACACATGTACGTAACAGAAGGCGTGTAAAAAGGGCGTACACATGGGCGTGCACTGTACATGTCAGAGGAACGTCACAAGAAACGTCACATGTGGGTGGATACATAGGGAAAGTTTGCAGGATCAGCAGAAACTTATGACCTATATGCGCGCGCAACTGAGCATGACGTGTAACTGGGGAGAACTGGGGGCTTTAACTTTAGCACTAGTAGAGGAGACTGGTGTCTGGGATGTCAGGGCAACCTGTACCTATAACATATCTGGTATCTCATGTTTGGAGGATGTAGTGTCTGAAGTAAAAGGTCTCTCGGTTAGAGGCCGTTCAATACTGAATGCTAGTGCGTGCATACGTGTCTTTGGTGCGAGGCACGGGGCCATGGGCCTACCATGGTAACGGGTTCAGTAAATCACTTGCAAGGAGGACAGGAAGGCCGGGCCCTTTGCTCGATAGCCGGGATTATGTTTACCTATTTCACTAACAAAAGGGGGTGGTGATGAACAGAGTGTCTGAATTGAGCAGACCACTCTTACCCAGTCCAAAGATCAGGGCTTGATCCATCACCGTTATTTATCTCACTGCCCCATCCCAGCTCAGAACCTGGCTATATGCAAATCAGTCTGTCCCTGGCCCAGTGCATCATGGGAACAGGGCAGACTAAACTACCAAGCCAATTCTTTACCAGAAAGGAGACAAGCTACCGGGGACCGGTTTCTGGCATTTCAGCCGTCTTCGGCCCGGCTTGCTTGAATCCTGATGGAGCAGTGAGAAAGGGACTCATGTCTGAGTATACCCTGCCACACCTATAGTGGCCAAAATCGATTTACAAAAGGGGGTGGTGATGAACAGAGTGTCTGAATTGAGCAGACCACTCTTACCCAGTCCAAAGATCAGGGCTTGATCCATCACCGTTATTTATCTCACTGCCCCATCCCAGCTCAGAACCTGGCTATATGCAAATCAGTCTGTCCCTGGCCCAGTGCATCATGGGAACAGGGCAGACTAAACTACCAAGCCAATTCTTTACCAGAAAGGAGACAAGCTACCGGGGACCGGTTTCTGGCATTTCAGCCGTCTTCGGCCCGGCTTGCTTGAATCCTGATGGAGCAGTGAGAAAGGGACTCATGTCTGAGTATACCCTGCCACACCTATAGTGGCCAAAATCGATTTACAAAAGGGGGTGGTGATGAACAGAGTGTCTGAATTGAGCAGACCACTCTTACCCAGTCCAAAGATCAGGGCTTGATCCATCACCGTTATTTATCTCACTGCCCCATCCCAGCTCAGAACCTGGCTATATGCAAATCAGTCTGTCCCTGGCCCAGTGCATCATGGGAACAGGGCAGACTAAACTACCAAGCCAATTCTTTACCAGAAAGGAGACAAGCTACCGGGGACCGGTTTCTGGCATTTCAGCCGTCTTCGGCCCGGCTTGCTTGAATCCTGATGGAGCAGTGAGAAAGGGACTCATGTATGAGTATACCCTGCCACACCTATAGTGGCCAAAATCGATTTACAAAAGGGGGTGGTGATGAACAGAGTGTCTGAATTGAGCAGACCACTCCATCATGCACTGGGACAGGAACAGACTAATTTGCATACAGCCAGGTTCTGAAACTGGGATGGTGCAGTGAGCTAAAAAACGGTGTTGGATCTAGCCCTGATCTCTTGACTGGGTGAGAGCTTTCTGCTTGATTCAGAGACTCTGTCCTTCACCACCCCTTGTTGTAAATATTTTTGTCCACCCTAAGCGTGGAAGGGTATTCTCAGATGTGAGACCCTTGCTCATTGCACCATCAGGATTCAAGCAAACCGGGCCGAAGACGGCTGTAATGCCAGAAACCGGTCCCCGGGAGCTTGTTTCCTTCCCAGTGTAAGAATTGGCTTTTGTAGTTTGGTTTGCCCTGTTCCCATCATGCACTGGGACAGGAACAGACTAATTTGCATACAGCCAGGTTCTGAAACTGGGATGGTGCAGTGAGCTAAAAAACGGTGTTGGATCTAGCCCTGATCTCTAGACTGGGTGAGAGCTTTCTGCTTGATTCAGAGACTCTGTCCTTCACCACCCCTTGTTGTAAATATACCTATTTCACTAGACTGGAATGTGTTTTCGAGGAGGCTGAGCAGATAACTGTAGGCAAAATACGATTTTTGCAGGCAGGCCAGGCCGAGCCGGGCACCGCGTCGCTGGGCAGGAAGTAAGGCAGAGGTCAGGGATACATACAGCTTTCAGAGACAGGAGAGAGGATACTCGGAGCCTCGTTTAAGGGCCTAGCTCGACTGAGCCAGGGAACATGGAGAAAACGTGTGCAAGATTCAAAAGTGTACCATGTAAAGACGTTGGCACCATAGACCTAGAAGCCTAATTAACGGGATTTCCTTGCAGGACTGGATAGCTAACATGTTAACGTTGGACGCAAATGCATATGCGTCTTTCTAGCATGTACGGGAAGAAAGTTACACGACATACAAGGGACATGGGTGCATGGCTAGGGTGCGAGTGGGGGACACAATAGCTACCTGAAAATTTCTATTACCTCAGTACCTGAAGTACTTATGTGATCTTTCAACAAGATATTCTTAGGATACGTGTGGTAAAACAACAGCAAGCTCAAATCCCAACTGCTGCTCACCAATGTGAGAAGGTGGCCTGATATGCAGTGCTCACTATTCTAGTGAACACTATGTATCAGTCCAACAACCCTTATTGATGATTGGTTGTAAGTCAACCTTATAGACCAGCTATCCTAGTAGCGTGGATACGAGCAGTCTAAGGCTAAAGACTCGAGAGGGCTTGTTAAGCCAGCTGTTATACCACACATATACCCCTTGAACACCAAGTGAAAGGACACCACACAAGTGTTATGAAAATAAACAGTGTATTTATTAGAATCACAACAGCCCTGTGCTCTTTATGAGGACAGGGTACTAAGCACAAAACAAAACTCTTACGAAAATACTTAAGTTAGCACAGTATATACAAATGCCCGAGGGGCACGGAAAACCATATACTCTGAAAGTGGAATGCGAAATTACTAGCAGGTAAGTACAGTACTAATAGGCTTTGGAATCGCTAGGACTTGACTATAGAATCGTTAGATTACTTCTAGGAGACCCAGGGGACTCGGGTGCAGAGTGTGCACTCTCACGCGTAATGCGGGACAAAGTCTATGGTAGCTAGTAAATGCAAAGTTAGTGTTCTCGGGCGAACCCGACCTGGTGGGAGGAAAACGAAAGTGGATCCTGACCCTTGGACAGTGAGGCTATGCTGGGGCACCGAAATGCCGAAGTTACCTAGCCCAGGTGCTGCAGCTGCATATGTCTCAAAAGACATCGGGAATCCTCGTTGACGGACCAGGAGCCTGGAAGAAAGATGCTGGCAGGCGACCAGTGAAGAGAGTTCGAAGTGATCCAAGCCTGGATCTTGAAGATGGATGACACCTGAAAGCAGAGGGGACCAAGTACGTGACTACTAGCCAGTAGTCAGGTGGCACCAGGAGGGCACCGGATGGTAGTCACCTCGACTAGGTGAGTGGGCGACGCTGTGCTCTGCAGATCTCATGGACCAGGAGGCGTTGTCGGCGACCAGGATGGAGGGGCGAGCTGTCCCACGATGGATGAAGTTGTCGGCGTCGCTGGACCCAGGATTGGGCAACAAAGCCTTGGCAAATTCAAGCCCACGCGGTGGACCTAAAATGGCGCCTGGAGTGGACCAGGAGGGTCCGGGGTGCTTCTTTCGTGGAAGGAAGCAAGGGCCAGTCTGGAGCAACCAGACCAGCAGCAGTGATGTCGTCGGGCGTCGTTAAGAAGGCCACAAGCCAGCCGTCTAGTAGCCAAACAACGCGGTGAGCATCAAAAAGCAGAAGGGCCCCACGCAGATCGTGGAGATGCTGGAGGGCTGATCTTCGGTGCTGGAGCTGCTCAGGGTCGGGGCTTCTCGGACCCCAAAGCACTCACCAGAGGGACACTCGGCGGGCTTGTTGTGAAGAAGTCGTGCAGTCTTGGCGATCGTCGGTCCCTTGAGGTCTCGTCGCACTCACGGTTCTCAGCTTGGCTGTAGAGGTGAGTAGAGGTCAGAGGTGCCAGGGAAGCCGGGTCTCGTCGAGCTGGGTCGTCGGATTCCTGAGGAAGGACTTGCAGCAGACCGCAGTGTTCTTGATGGTGCCTGCGGGTGCAGGGTGACTACTCCTTAGTCACAAGGGAGAATCTTGAAGAAGAAATCTTGAAGTCCTTTCGTAGAAAGTCGTGTCTTGATTCCAAAGATGATCTAATTTGAACAGGGGCCCGCTCCTATCTTTATACTAAGAAAAGGGGCTGACCCGGTGACTAGGTCCTGCCTATGGGTGGGACTAGGAGGGGGGTGGTTACACCCCTCTCCCATGCCGGACTTTCCCCAGGCCAGGGGCTGGTGTGCCCCTGGAACTGGTTCTGACCGGCCTATGCGTAGTGAGCACCGGGGTGCCACTCAGCAGTCACCTTCCTGTAAAGCCCTGCCTACCCAGGATACACAAAACCCTGTCTGGGATGGTGCTAGCACCGCCCCTGACAGGAAACCCTTTGTCCAAGCTCTCCTCGCTGGAAGGACTCCCAGCAGCAGGAGGTCAGACTCGTGTCTGTGGTGGCAGCATCCATTTTGTGGAGCTGAGGCTTCGCTTAACTTTAACCGGGGTTCACAGTTACATACATGTCGTGTCCCTCTAGAAGGGTGGAATGCTAACCCCGTCGCCAGAATTGGCGAGGGGTTAGTATTCCAATTCGTATGACACCTTACTCGACATGTTTTGATAAAGCAATACCAAAGATAGCATTTAACCGCGAGGATTATAATGCACTTAAGAGTATATGGTATGCGTTATCATGGAACAGCTATTAGGACTTGGTTCCGCAAGCTGCAAACGGGCTCAGCTCATGCCAGAGCACCACTTCACACTATTCCAAGCACTCTGCCTTCAGGATTGTCAAGGCCTGCCATAGGAGTGACTGATAGGAATCTGTGTGTCCATTTCTAGGGTTAGATATAGGTATACTATATCTAAAGCAAAGGGTGATTACACCACCTTGCCCCAGCTGTCGTGCAGCCAGTTGTGTCAGATTTAGATGGCCATCCAGGGGTGGCATAATACATGCTTCAGCCCCTGGTAGGCCCTGGGTACACCTATGCCCCGAGTTACAGGGTCTGATAAGGTGGCCCAGTCCCAATTGGATAATGCACCTAGGGTACATATGTCAATTTAGTGAGAGAACAGCTAGGCTGTGGGTCTGATTGGCAGGCCCACAGCCAGAGAAAGTCGTAAACCAGTGAAACAAAAAATCTGGGTGATCATAGGATTGCAGACCCTACTCTCCTACACTTGTCCTACGCTTTTTAAGGTTGCAGGTATGCAGTTCTGATGCAACCAAATGGTACCGGTATTTTTAATTTCCTACATGAAGAATTATGGCACCACTGGTTTGTTATGTGTTATGTGGTTTACAGATGGCTCTTGCTTTCTTCATAGGTTTGATGTCAAGTCAAGTCAATAAATTTATATAGCGCGCTACATACCCAGAGGGTCTCAAGGCGCTTGAAGGAGGATGGGGAATTATTTGTCAAATATCCACGTTTTAAGTTGCTTTCTGAATGCTAGGTGGTTCTGAGTAAGGCGAAGGTGAGTGGGAAGTGAGTTCCAGGTTTTAGCTGCCAGGTAGGAGAAGGATCTACCTCCCATGGTGGTTTTGTTGATGCGAGGTACAGTGGCCAGGGCTTGGTTGGAGGAACGTAGCTGGCGGGAGGGGGTGTAGAAGGATAGTCGTGTGTTGAGGCATTCAGGTCCGGTTTCGTAGAGTGCTTTGTGTGCGTGGGTAAGGAGCAATAATTGACTATGGGTCTACATGAGCCATTTTTAATTTGTAAGAGCTTACAGCACTGAATAAAAGTTATCATAAGCAAGTAAGCTTTACCAATTTTTAGCGGTGAGTATTATTTGTGTATATTCTCACTGGGTCCATAATTTGTGCATCTTTATAGCATGTGTAGGAAGTACATTCACATTTAGGTTCTTTCTATTTTTTGGTTTCATTGGGATTAGGTCTATTTTTCAAGTGCACACACATTTCTTCTCTGAAAGGAAAGCAACCTATGATGATAAGTTGGTTTGCTGGCGAACACCAGTCAGCATCCCCCTTGGTGTTGCAACTGTGAGGTGCTTTCTTTCCTTCCCACACTTTTTTCAGTTTATGGGTGGGTCTTGGATGGTAGTTTATTCTTGAATTAGGATACACCACAGCATGGGGACCAATAGGTCCTAGAGGGAGTTGTGGATGAGGGTATAATACCCCCCTCTTGCTGGAATTAGAATTGTTGTTGTATCTATCCAGGGACAGCCTTTTGATTGATTTTGAGTGCATTGAGTGGGGGCTGGCTGACCTTTTGTTCCCATTTAGCTCCTATTGTATTGTTGTCCCTGAGACTTCAGCAGGAGGCAAGCTCTTTTTCAAGCCCTTGGAGATCCTTCACAAGTTGAAAGCAAAGTACACAAAGTTCCTTTCTCCTTCCTTTGGCAGTAAGGCAACCACTGCCGGCCAATCTCCCAAGCAGCACTTCCGCTTGGGAATAGTCTCTTCTCAGTTTCTTCAGGTTCCTCTCCTCAGTAAAGGTTTCTTCTTGTAGTCCAAAGTGATCTAATTTCATGGGATCAGGGTCCCAATATTTATACCTCAAAATCCTTTGTTCTCTGAGGGGAGAGGGACCTCTGCCCTGTCCAAACCAGTTCTGAAGCACTCTGTTTACCCGACTTCTCCTTTCCTTTCACAATGCAGGGCAGGGACATCACACGCCCCACAGGAGGTGGAGCCAGCATTGTGGAAGGCAGGCACAGCCCTATTCAAGGTTCAGGTGCAACTCCTCCCTCCAATCTAGATGCAGATCTCTCTATTCACCACTGAGTGACTCAGCCTGTCTCTTGGAATTCCCCAGCCCTGTCACTCTCAAAACCAGGCATAGGAATACACAACCTAGCAAAGGCAGGTTTGAATGGTTAGGCAAGCAAATACCTACTTTCTAAAAGTGGTATTTGCAAACACAGAATATTAAAATAAACTTTACTAAAATATGTATGTTCGAGGCATGTGGGCTGCTGAATTCATATCTTGTGCATAGATCGCCTCCTAGTGTTGGGTCCGGATGATTGCACATTATTGTCCTGGAAGAGTCTTCGAAGTATCACGAGATAGGTGGCTCCTCCCCTGGACTACAGTGCGCATGGGCATCCTCTCCATCCTCAGATTGTTTTTTTCCGCCATTGGGTTCGGATGTACTTCCTTGACTCAAGTTCGGAATCTATATAGAACACTTTTCGCAAGGCCAAAAGGCCTTCGGGGCGTCGGTATTGTCTCTCGCTCGGTGCCAAGTACTTGATCCAGTTCTTCGAACAGGACGTCGACGGCCGTTTGCCTTTTCGACACCTAAGGCCCCGACGTTGATCGATGGAACGGAGCCAGTTCAAGAGATGCCCCGTCTGCAACTCCAAATACCCTCACATTGATGTGCACCCAGTGTGCAATAAATGCCTATCACCGGACCACGACGAGGCCAGCTGCATGGCCTGTTCCAAGTTCCGGTCAAAGAAGACACTTCGGCTTCGACGCGCCGCACGGCAGTCGGCACAGAAAACAGCGCCTGACCTGGAGAACATCTTCAAGGCTGATGACGACGAGGGCGTCGATGAAGAGGATCCTGACCAGCAGTCGGGCCCTGCGTCTGAGCACGACTCAAACTATATTATGGACGAAGAAGATGACTACGTCCATGAAGAAGACATTGTCGAGGTAGGAGACGACGCAGAAGCCATCGGAGCCGTCGATGACGACTCGAGCGATGAGCAAGGCCCATCCGCAGTCGCGGGGCCAAATACTGACACTGTACTCTCTAAGGCTCAGGTCAAGGCATCGCCGGAAGGCCTTAGCCAAGATCTTAACCCGCATTCGATAGCCCCTCATCAAGGCCCGGCTAAGAATACTTCTACAGAGCCATCGGTCGAGCAGCCACTTTCAGCGGCGAAATCAAAACCGAAACCGACAAGGTAAATCGAAACCGAAACTGCTAAAGACAGTCCTCGGATCGACCGCCTCGGATTCGTCGGCTCCACTCAAATCTAAGTGTCATCACCCCTTCTGGGTCACAAGGGGCGTCGGACCGAAAACCGGGACGCCGAAGCCTGTCTCTACCGTCAAGCACGTCGCGCTGACGCTGTCGGCGTCCACGCCCAAAGATGGCGACACTGGCAAAGGACTCCAGGCTAAGAAGGCTATCGATCCGAGACTTCAAGCCACCAAGCCAATATCGAGCAAGGCCTTCGAGTCGAAGAGTACACCCAACCCGAAAGAGCATGTCGCGTCGAAGCAAAAAAGCGTACCTGTTGCGCACCGAGACCTCGAATCGACGCAAGGCCGCAAGCAACCCAGTGATCCGACGAAGTCTGTCAGATCGAAGACTGCAACACCCTCAAAGAAGGCCGGTTCGTCTCCAATGCTTACGCCACCAATTAAGTATGGACTGTCCCCGACCGCTCGACCAAAAACGTTCGAGCCACAAGGAGGCACCGACACAACCAGAAAGTTGTCGATGGGTTCAGGGACTTAGTCCGTTGAGGAGGATGTGGTGTTCCAAGCACTCTCCTATGACAACCAGTCTTAACTGTTCATCGACTCGGATTCTGGCAAACTCACCATTTACAAACGGAAAATCGTTCCAGAAAATCCATTAGAGTCCTACAAAATCCCTCTAAAAAGGTAAAGGGACTCGAACAACTCGCCTGTTCTTTTTCAACCTGTGGATTCCTATGGACAAGACTATACCTATTCTCCCACACATACCACTGAGGATATAGGGGAGGGATACAATGAGGATGACTTTACTTATCCTGCTGACACAGATCAGGATGAACATCAAGCCTGGACTGACACCGTTGACCCTGGTGAGCCGCACACCACGCCTGACACTCAGTCCTATGCCGTCAAAACCTCGCCTACTGAAGATACTGCTGGTTTTAACGCATTGATTGAAAGGGCAGCCAAAAACCATGACGTGGAAATGCATGCTGACCCAGTAGAGGAGTACGTTTTGTTTGATACTTTCTCAACATCGGAAAGATCAGTAAAGACATTGCCTATGCTAAAGGGTGTCCTTAAACACGCTACTGACATTTTTAAGGAGACCACAAGGGCAAGGGTTGTAAACCCAAGGATTGATGAAAAGTACTGGCCTGCGCCTGTGGATCCTACGTACATCAAAGGCCAGCTCCCATTAGACTCCCTCGTGGTGGCTAATGCTCGTAAAAGAGCAAACTCTCGGGGGCGGAGCTAGCCGGCGTCAATGGTGGACGCGTAAGAGCGACGCTCCGAGCCAGCGCCGACAATTATCCGGCAAACATCCTTTATCAGCAGTGAACACCGAGCGATACCAGCGGGAGCTGCCGCCCCTGCCCCTGACAGACCTCCGACTGCAATCTGGGCAAGAATCGAGCACGGAAAACCCTGTTTTGCCCGACTACTCGAAGAGCGCCGGACCAGGCCAAGATCCCCGGCCTTTCCTAAACTGCGGGGCCGAGCTGCGTCACCCGACGTGCGGCCGAGGAGAGCGAGCGACCCGGGGCTGACCGGGACCCGCTAGAGGCGGTCCTCACAGCACCCCCCACTTCTGAAGCGCACCCGAGGGGGCCCGGAACAGACTTTGGGGGTGTCCGGAACGGCGAGAGAGGCGCCGTCTCAACAACGGAGCCAGTGGAGCACCGCGTGGCACCAGCGAGACCCGGTGAAGGTACACGCACCCCTGGCCCCTAACAAACAGGCTCCCCCCAGCGATTCGGGGGCGCACAGCACTGATAGAGGAGAGAAAGACTGATTGAGGGCCCCCAACACAAGAGCAGCGCGCTGAAGCGGCCCTGGGCAGTACTGGTGATACTGGAGAGTGCATAATCGGCGGCCAGAAATCCAGGCGTACGGGCCTGTCCGCGCCCGCCAGGACACACGAACTGTGCAGGCTGGTCAACGACCCCCTGTAACGGCCCGCGAAAAGCGAGAGCCCACGCACAGAGCACTAGAAGCCTATCTTAGCCTCGAGGTGCCCAGCCTCCCCAGCACACGCAAAGATGGGCAAGGGGGACAGAACACAGACGAAGCTCTCATTCGATCAACGTCGACAGAAGGAGCCGGAACAGCCGGTTGCCCAGTCTCTGAGAGCTACAGGTGACCCGGGCGCTTCACTGTGTGCGGAAATAAAAGGGATGCTTACGACCATGGAGAAGGGCCTGCAGGAGGGAATGTCGGCCATTGGCAGCAAGATAGACGCGCTGGCATATCGAATGGACCGTATGACGGAAAGAGTGGACAAGCATGCGGAGCGGCTGGATATGGCGGAGCGCAGGTTGACGGAGGCGGAGGAGGCGCAGACAGAATGGGACGCCGATCGCAAACAATTTGGAAGGCTGCTTCAGGTAATACAGGAGAAATCGGAGGACTTGGAGGCGCGTTCCAGGAGATCCAACATCCGCATCACGGGTGTGGCGGAGTCGACCCAAACGGGCAAGATGGAACTCTTTGTTGAAAAGCTACTGAAGACATTGTTGGGAGATGACACTTTTTCACCAATGTTTATAGTGGAACGCGCCCATCGCACCCTGGGGCCGAGGCCTCCCCCGGGCGCAAATCCTAGACCGATCATAGCGAAACTGCTCAATTACAGGGACAGGGACGCCGCCCTACGTACTGCCCGTGAGAAGGGGAAACTACAGTATGAGGGAATGGACATATCGCTCTACCCTGATTTCACCACAAAAGTGCAGGAGGAGAGGCGGCGATTCGTCCCGTACAAACAGCAACTTAGAGACTTGGGGTTGGACTACGCCATGTTATACCCGGCGAGGCTGCGCATCAACAGGCAAGGCCATTCGCACTTTTTCACAGATCCCAAAGAATTGCAAAAATCGTTGAAGCAGTGGCTCAGGGAGAACAGGGAGAGCCCGGAGGCACGCGCAGCGGAGCGCGCTGGCAATGAGGACCTCGGGGAACAGGACTGATGAGAGGAGGGATGTCTGTGACACACAAAGGGGCCTCACCTGCTTGCTCACTCAAGTCACCCCCTCCTGGGTGGAAGGAAGGCTCCCACACGGAGCAAATGACTGCAGTCGCTGGACTACTGTATCCTATACTGTGGGTGAGATCTGCGCGTTTTTGAACTGGTTCCGGTGTGGGGCTGCGCTGTCTCTACTGTAGTTATACTAAGCAGGGGAGGCCTTACGAGGACCCGACATGAGGAAAGGACAGAGTGGTGGAGGTCGGGGGGGGGAGGGGCAGACCCAAACATGTTGATAGAATACTGTGCTTACGGATTACTGCTGCACTCGCTTATGGGGGCGCTGGCGAAGGGGCATTATAGAAACACTGCACGGACGTCCCGAAGGGACGGTGGACGGCAAAAGAACTGAGTAGGCTACCTCTGCCCTAGCGCTTACAGCGGTTACGGCTTGTTTTGGGCCTGTTTGGGGAAGTGTTAAATGGAGTTGTCGATGGGTGGGGGGGAGGGACGCAGGGGATTCGGTCACACCAGGTTGGGGTTGGTTGACTGTGGGAGGTGGGAAGAGTTGGAAGTTCGGGGATCAGGGAAGCTCGGGGGGGGGACCCAATACGTGCTCTGAAATGTTGCATTCCACAGGGGTGTTTGGCAGAGGCTGCATTCGGAGAGTGGTGGAACTTGTACTTGACATGCATATGAGGTACTGTTTAACTGTCGATGGCTGATACACCTCACGAAGATTTACTGAGTGATACAGAGACCTTTAAGGCGCTGACTTGGAACGTGAGGGGATTGAATGACTATCGCAAACTCCGCAAGGTGCTACACTACCTTCAGAGACATCACATAGACCTGGCACTACTGCAAGAAACTCACTTACCCAACACTAGTAAGATGCTCACACATAGAGGGCTTCAGGGAAACTCTACTTAAGCAGGCTTCACCTCGCACGCAAGGGGTGTTCTCACATGGGTCAACCCGAAATCCAAATTATCCCTTACACTGTTGAAGGCAGACCCGGAAGGGAGATTTGTACAGGCAAGGGGCATAGCCTACTGGTCATGAATGTATATGGCCCGAATTACGACTCCCCTGACTTCTACGCGGCAGTAGCGGGACACTGTACCGAGTGGCCCACAAATAGAATGCTTTGGGGGGGAGATTATAACTTCACTTTTAGCCCGGATCTAGATAGATCGGCGGGTCCCACCCGGCGCCCGGCGGCAGCTGCGCAGCAAATGCAAGTAGAAATGGCGAAACTGGGGCTGGTGGATGTCTGGAGGGAGAGACACAGCGCTAGGGGGGGATACACGCACTACTCTGCATACCACAACATCCACACCAGGATAGACTACTGGTTGTCCACACTTACATTACTCACTACAGTGAGGGGCTGTAGGGTGCTCCCCCGTACACTATCAGACCACTCCCCTGTGTTGTTAGTACGGAACACCCCCAAGCAGAGAATACCACCGTTCACGTGGCGGTTCCCACCATATTCCTTGTTGGATGACACGTTTAGGGCTGACCTGGGAGAGGACATAGATACTTTCTTCGCTACTAATTTGGGCACAGTGGGCAGCTTCGGGACGGTATGGGAGACGTTTAAGGTCTACGTCAGAGGGATGGTCATGGCTAAACACTCTAGTGTCCTGAAAGCAATTAGAAACAGACTGACGTACCTAGAGGGGCAAATAGCAGAATTTGAGAGAAGTCGGCTGACAGACCCAACCCCGACGGGGGATGGGACCCTGCAGGATCTACTGAAAGAATTTCATGAGGAGGCAGACAGGGAAGTCAGGCATCTAGGTAAATATGCGACAGCGCGCACGTACGGAGAGGGAGACCGGCCAGGTTCGCTGCTGGCCAGGATAATGAAGGGCTCCAGGCGCAGGCAGGTGATCACAGACATGCAGTCTTCAGGGGGAGCGGTGCTGACAACAGAGGAAGACATCCTAGCGGAATTTAAGGGATTCTACGAGGAATTATACACCACCAAGATTTCAGGAGTTGAGGACCAAATTGACAACTACCTAAGCTATATCAAAATGCCATTCCTCGAGAACTGGCAGAGGGAATTCCTGATGACCTCTATACTCCGAGAGGAGATATCAGACGCGCTGGACGGCATGAGATCGGAAAGCGCGCCCGGGATTGATGGGTTAACGGTGACCTTTTACAAGGCGTATAAAGACAAGCTGTTACCTTACCTCTCCACCCTCTTTGACGAAATATGCGAACACGGCGCTATGCCGCCCTCTATGAGAGAGGCACTCATTGTCACAATATTGAAACCGGGCAAGCCGCATGACCTTCCTGGCTCATACCGCCCATTGTCGCTTCTCAACGTGGACGCTAAGCTGTACGCTAAGGTGCTGGCGACCAGATTGGCGCTTGTAGCACCGGAGTTGGTGGCCCCGGAGCAGGCAGGGTTTATCCCGGCTAGGAACCTCACTTACAACATCCGCACGGTCATGGGAGCCATGCAGCACACCAAGCATGACACAAGGGCCGTTGCAGTCTTCCTGGATATGGAGAAGGCGTTTGACTCAGTGGAGTGGCCTTTCATGCGCAGAGTACTTAGGAAGTTAGAACTGGGAGATCTATTCCTCCAACTCCTGGGCGCGCTTTACCATAACCCCACAGCGAGAGTTAGGCTGGGGGATGCGGTCTCGGAGCCGTTCGCCGTAAGCAGAGGCACGGGGCAGGGGTGCCCCCTCTCCCCACTACTCTACGCCCTGGTGGCAGAGCCACTGGCAAGTGCGATTCGGGAATACCACTCTTATGAAGCCATCAACTACCCCACCTACAAGATCGGTATATCCACGTACGCGGATGACACCCTGCTTTACGTCAGAGACCCGGTCAATAATCTCTCATCGGTCTTGAGGGAAGTTGTGAGGTTTGGAGCGCTCTCGGGACTGAAAGTCAACTGGTCAAAGTCAGTGGCTTTTCCCCTGACCCCAATTACCGAACCTTTCGAGATGGAATACCCGCTCCAGTGGTCCACAGAGCCGATAAGGTATTTGGGCATAATGCTCCACACGGATCCTGACGTTATGCTGAGGGAAAATTACGGAGTTGCCTATAGCAAACTCGCAGATGACATCGAGCTCTGGATTAAGCTCCCGCTGTCGCTGATGGGTAGAATAGCTATGATGAAAATGGTTATTCTCCCGAGGTTTCTGTTTCTTTTTAATAATCTCCCGATTGTCCTCTCTAAAGCTTTCTTCACAACCATAAACAAACTCCTAGTGCGACTGGCATGGGCTGGAAAACAACCTAGGGTGCAATGGAAGGTACTTCAGTTGCCATATGAGCAAGGGGGACTAGCTGCACCAGACCTGGAACGCTATTATAGAATAGCGCAGGTTTCCCACCTCCACACATGGATTCATGGTAATCAGGACATCCCGCATGTGATCCTGGAAAGACTGTTTGCAGACCCTACCCCGCTCCCAGCGACTATATTTGGCCCTAAGGACCGTAGAGTAGGAACGCTGGACTCCCTCTTGTCCACTAACCACGCCTGGCACTCCATATTGCAGAGGCAAAATAAAGAACTGATGTATGCACCCAATATGCCGATACACTGGGCACTTTGGCTCCCCACACTCACGGAACCAGGGGTACACATGGCCCTCAGCGACTTGGACGCACGCACACTGGGAGACCTATTCAAGCAAGGGAAGGTAAAGACATGGGACCAGCTGACACGAGGGAGGGATCGCCCATCACTACTTCAGCGCTTCCAGTACCATAGAGTGCGCAGTGCTCTACTAGATCTGCTAGGCCCTGACATGGAAGAACCTCCTGAAATCCCAGAACTAGTATATGTCATAGACACTGAGTCACCGAAGAAGCTGATTTCTACGCTTTACAAGATAGGACATGCACACACGGCACTGCTCTACACGAGGGCACGCTTGGCCTGGCAGACCGACTTAGACACCCAAATAGACAACAGTATGTGGGCATACTGCTGTGCGGCCTCCAGACGGATCTCACTGAACGGGAGGCATCGATTGATCCACTTTAAATTTTTACAACGTGTGTACCATACGCCGGAAAGGCTGCACAGGTATGGTCTCCGTGACACGCCAAGCTGTGAGAGATGTCACGCCCAAGTCGCGGACTTTCTACATTTAGCCTGGCTGTGCCCGGGGGTCCAGAGGTTCTGGACCAACGTATTCGCTGAAATGAGCACCATAGTGGAATCAAACTTAGAATTGGACCCAGCCCTCGCTTTACTGGGCTACACGAAGAAGGTACCTGCCCCAGTCAGGAAACTGGTGAGCATGGGTTTGCTGCTCGCAAAACGAGTAGTCGCATTATGCTGGATGAGGGGCCCTCTACCTACGCTGAAACGATGGGCTAGTGACATGACGTACTGTAACACACAAGCGGAGACATATAGTGAGTTACTTCCGCCCCGCAGTCGACCCAGGAACTTCTGGGGGTTGTATCAGACCTACCTCAATTCCAGGATAGACGAGGACGACTTAGTTGAGGGGGAGGGGGAGGAACTGGGGTGTGACCCGCTCTTGGATCCTGGGTGACTCAGATAGGGCTGTCCCTTACACAACAGTGCGACATTGTACAGTAGGAGTTATAGCGCCCCCGGAAGTGTGAGAATATAGGAGTGGTTCCCCGGACCAATAGAAGGTAGCATGCAGCACAAGCCACTACACGCCAACAGGCCACACACTAACTTACACGAAGAGCACAGACTGGGGTCCAGTTGAGGGGAGGCGGGGTTCTTGGGGTGGGAAACAGGTTGGGAGAAAATGTTAAAAACGAATAGATTCGTCCGTATACACACAGTGCACACCTCACCATCGATGATATTGGCCTAACGACGGAGTCCTGACCCGACTGGACTACTTGTTCGCCTTGCAGTTGAGGTGGTCGCTTTTCATCTGTTACACTTATGAGTCATGGAAAAGATGTGATGGACCACTGCCGGCCCGACAAGGGATGTAGGCGAATGGCTATTCGAGCTCTGTAATGTGCTGTTTCATGATAAATAAATTAAAAAAAAAAAAAGAGCAAACTCTCAAACCAGTGGTGATGCTCACCCTCCGGAAAAAGAATCCAAAATCCTAGAAGCATCTGGCAAGCGAGTAGCGGCTCAAGCGGCAAATATTTGGAGGATCTCCAATACACAGGCCCTATTAGCCAGATATGATAGGGCACATTACGACACGTTAGAGCAGCTACTACAACACCTGCCTGAGGCTTATAAGGAGGGAGCAGAAATGCTGATACAGGAGGGGAATTTAATTTCAAATTCATCCATCAAGTGTGCGCTAGATGCAGCAGACACAGAAGCTAGGGCCATCAACACGAGTGTGATGCTTAGAAGGCATGCCTGGCTACACATCTCTGGTTTTAAGCCAGAGATACAAACAACTTTACTCAACCAGCCGGTTAACCCTGACTTTCTCTTTGGTCCTGATGTAGACACGACCCTTGAAAAGATTAAAAAAGACAGTGAGACAGCAAAATCCATGGGGGCTCTGCAGTCACAACAGTTCAGGGGTGGTTCCTTTCGTCGCTCCGGTAACAGGGGAGCCTCTAGAGGTCAAGCATCATAGCAAGCCCAATACAACAAAGGGGGCACGCAGATCACCTATAACAAGAACAATAGGGGTGGATATCGTGGGAACAGCACCAAAGGCAGAGGACGCGGAAATAATAATGCCAGATCCTCTGCCACCAATAAACAGTGACGTCTTGTCACTGCCCCCAGACCATATAACACCGGTCGGGGGAAGACTTCAGCAGTTCCTGCCAGTCTGGGAAGGCATTATCACAGACAGGTGGGTGAGAGAACTTATCCAATACGGCTATTGTCTGGAACTAACCTCCACTCAACATACCCCCAAGACACCGTCCTATGTCCGCAGAGCACATGCACTTATTGCAGCAAGAAGTACTCTGCATTCTGCAAAAAGGGGCCATAGAACTCGTGTCTTTAGAACAACAGGGTACAGGGGTGTACTCACTGTACTTCTTGATCCCAAAGAAGGACGGGTCTCTCAGGCCCATTCTAGACCTCAGACCCCTGAACCAGTACATCTTGTCAGAACATTTTCACATGCTAACTTTATAGCAGGTTCTACCATTTCTCAGTCAGGGATTCTTCCTAGCAACCCTAGACCTAAAAGACGCATATTTCCACATTCCCATTCACCCAGGACACAGGAAATATCTCAGGTTCACCATCAACAACCAGCATTACCAGTTCAAGGTCCTGCCTTTCGGGGTCACTACTGCCCCCAGGGTGTTCACCAAGTGCTTAGCGACAGTGGCTGCGCACCTTCGGAGACAACACATCCATGTCTATCCTTACCTGGACGACTGGCTTGTCCAAGCAGTCAGCCCAGCAATGTGCCATCCACATGTCCCACACGATTCACCTCCTACACAGTCTAGGATTCTCACTAAATTACACAAAATCACATCTTCAACCCGCACATGTGCAACAGTACCTAGGTGCGACAATACTCTGACAGCAACAGCGCAAGCAAACTCTGCAAGAGTCGACAGCATGCAATTGCTTATTCAGAAATTCAAGCCCCAACGCTCACTCCCAGCGCAGGTATTTATGCAGCTGTAAGACATGATGGCCTCCTGCATCTTCATAGTCCCTCACGCGAGGCTACACATGCGTCCGCTTCAGGAGTGCTTAGCACGACAGTGGAACCAGGCTCAGGGACATCTAAAAGACCTATTGTTGGTGACCGATTGTGCATACAACTCTCTGCATTGGTGGAACACACAAAACCTTTGCAGGGGACGACCGTTCCAAGAGCCTGTACCACAGTTAGTGCTGACAACGGACGCCTCTCTCCAGGGTTTGGGAGCACATGTCCTCCACTATACAGTGCAGGGACTATGGACGACGCAGCAGCAAAAAATGCATATCAACCTGTTGGAGCTGATGGCGGTCTTCATGGCGATGAAGGCGTTCAAATTGCATCTGTGCAACAAAGTCGTGCTGATCCGGACGGACAACATGACTGCTATGTATTACATCCAAAAGCAGGGAGGCACTCACTCTCCACAATTGTCTCATCTAGCCCAGAGCATGTGGAAGTGGGCCATTCAAAAAAACATGTTCCTCATGGCGGAACATCTCCCAGGCAAGGACAACCAGATGGCGGACCTGCTCAGCAGGCACAGCCATCAGATGCACGAGTTGGAGATACACCCCTCGGTGCTCCAACCGTATTTCCAGCAGTGGGGTCAGCCAGAGATAGACCTATTCGCCACAAAGGAAAACGCAAAATGCCAATCCTTCGCCGCCAGGTTCCCACACCCGCAGTCTCAGGGCAATGCGATATGGATGAACGGGTCAGGCAGGTTTGCGTACGCTTTTCCCCCAGCACCGCTCATACCACTAGTGGCACGCAAACTACGACAGCACTCCATGACGCTCATCCTGGTTGCTCCAACGTGGGCAAGGCAGGCATGGTACACCACGTTCCTAGAATTTTCAGTGGTACCTCACACCCAGTCTCCTCACTCAGAGCCATGGAGACATTCAGCACCCAGATCCACAACAGTTGAGCCTTGCAATATGGCACCTGAGGTCATAGAGTTTGGCTACCTCAACTTGCCCCCTGACTGTATGAACATCATCAAGGAGGCAAGAAGACCTACTACCAGAGCATGCTATGCGGCCAAATGGAAGCGATTTGTCATTTACTGTTCCAATAATGACATTAATCCGCTAGATGCGTCCAAGCAAAACATTATGTTATTTGCTGCATCTATACAGATGTAATCTAGCATATAGTTCCATCAGAATACATTTGGCTGCGTTGGCAGCTTATCTTCAAAACAGGCAGCATCTTTCTCTTTTCAGGGTGCCAGCCATTAAAGCCTTTTTGGAAGGTCTCAAAAGGGTGATTCCTCCCAGGCACCCTCCTTCACCTGTCTGGAACCTGAACATAGTTCTCACCAGGCTAATGGGACCACCCTTTGAACCTCTTCACTCTTGTGTGATACAGTTTCTGACATGGAAAGTGGATTTTCTAGATGCAATCATGTCACTGAGAAGAGTTGGTGAGCTTCAGGCCCTAACTATTCAAGAGCCTTTCATACAGATTCATGCAAATAGGGTAGTGCTACGTACCAACCCTCATGCCTAAGGTAGTATCGCAGTTCCATATTAATCAAACAATAGAACTGCCCGTTTTCTTCCCAAATCCAGATTCAGTGGCAGACCGAGCACTGCACACATTGGATGTTAAAAGAGCTCTCCTGTATTACATAGACAGGACAAAGGATTTCAGAAAGACTAAACAACTGTTTGTTGCCTTCTCTCCTCAACACAAAGGCAACCCCATTTCCAAATCAGGTATAGCCAGATGGATTGTTAAGTGCATACAGATATGTTATCAAAAGGCTAAACGCACATTAACAGTTCCCCCAAGAGCGCATTCCACACGCAAGTTACAGGCATCCATGGCTTTCCTAGGTAACATTCCTCTAGAGGATATATGTAGAGCAGCCACATGGACCACCATGCATACATTTACCAAACACTACTGCGTAGATGTACACTCCAAACAGCAAGCTGCTGTAGGACAGGCTGTTCTCAGAACTCTCTTTCAGACTGCTGTAGCTGGCACGGGCAACCACGGCTAAGGAGGTAACTGCTATTTATTCTATGCGCAAGATATTAATTCAGCAGCCTACATGCCTCGAACGGAATATGCTACTTACCAGTATGCATCTGTTCTTGGCATGTAGGGCTGCTGACATTCATATATTCATATCATAATGTCTTCCTGAATGTAATAGAAGGATGTGAGGGCATCTGGTCACCTATAACTGGATCTTCTTGAATAAAGTGCCAATTGTGTCTCATTATGTTCCTCAATTGCTTCTCCTAGCGCGAGTATGTCAAAATAAGCCTGACAGGCTGTGTATTCCTATCTGCAACTTGTTGGGACTCTTTAGTGTTATAGGTTAGGAGATCCTCTTTAGCCTTGGCTTGAGATCGCCTAACAGCAGCATCTACAATTTCTGTCCTGTAACCTCTGGCTAGAAACCTGGCTCGACTACCAGCCCGCTTGCTCTCTGCATCCTCTTTGTTACTACAAATGCGCCTAATGCGGAGCATCTCCCCATAAGGAATGCTTCTAATTAGATGGGGAGGATGATCGCTAGATGCATGCAAAACTGTGTTTCCAGCCGTAGGCTTTCTAAACAGGGTAGTGGTTAAAGTATCAATTTCCACTAAAACTTGGACATCTAAAAAGGTCACAGTGTGCTTACTAATGGTTGAAGTAAAATTCAAATTAAAATCATTGTGATTGATCCCATCAATAAATTTCATAGCTCTTTCCTCACTGCCTTTCCATACAATAAATAGATTGTCGATAAAACGTAACCAGGATACAACATTAGTGGCATATATTTCTTCATATTTCCGCATCAGGACCAGTTCCTCCCCCCAGCCCATAAATAAACCGGCATAACTGGGGGGGGGCATTAAAAAGAAATAGGTTGTTTTCTAAACAAGAGTATCATATCCAGCAACATTCGTGTATGCTGTGCATACATCATTGGTCTAGAGCACTGAAAGTACTACACAGCCCTTAAACCATCCTTGTTCCTTATACAGGTATATATTGCACATATATCCAATGTTATAAGAAGCATATCAGACTCCTATCTCACATCTTTAATCTTATTTAAAAGTCTGCTGTATCTTGTACATAGGATTTGAGTTGCTACATGTGTATCTGCAAAAAATTATCTATATACCTTGATAAATTTTCTAGCGGCCCATCACACGCAGCCATGATGGGCCTGCCTCGTGGTTCTCAAGTTTTTGTGAACTTTTGGTATAAAATATATAATTGGGACCAAAGGATGTTCTTTTTTAATAAATCTCTACTTGTCCGAACTTGCACGCCCCATACTCTTCCAGGCTAAAAGATGTTTAAACAGAGGATCCTGAGTGCTCTTATATTTTAGTGGAGTCCTTTTTCTGTAGCACTGAACATCATTTAATTGACTATATGCCTCTTTCATGTAGTCCTCCATTGGCCACAGAACAATATTTCCTCCTTTGCCCGAGGTTCTTATTACCACATTTTCTTTTTGCAATTTAGTAATCAATTGATTGTATTTCCTTTCTTGGTTCGTATAGGTTTTACGTGATCTATTGATGGCAAAGTTCTGTTTTTAATTTGGCTCACCACATGCTCACTAAACGTATCCAGGCCATCCCTGGCCATTAGGGGGACAAACTTGGATTTCAACTTGAACTGAGTCTCTGGTCTGGCATGAACTCCAAAAAGTGGCGATTCCTGGCTGCTGGCTTGCTCACCACTCTGCAACTGACACAGGTCCTGGTATAAACCTATGTCTGAGACTGTGAGGCCAGGAGAGTCTCTGCTGGGGACAATGGCTGCCGTACTGACCATATAATCCACAGAAGACCTTTGTTGGTGACATTTTTTCAGTTTGAATTTTGTGATAAACTGATAAACATCCGCTCGAGTTCTTGTGTATTGAAAATTGGACTCCGGGCAGTAGGATAGTCCTAGGGATAGCAATTGGGTTTCAGCTAGTGACAAATCTACGTTGGCCAGATTGACAATGGTATTGTCTTTATCTTTATTGGTTCTTTCGCCTGTAGATGGCAATCCCACATTGGGGGTGCTTAATGGCGTCAGGCCCGACCGTGCCCCCTCTTCTTGGGCTTTTCCTACGGGCCTGGCGTCTCCCCCTTATCCTTTGGCATTTTGTTTTGCAACAAATCCCTTGTTTCGTGGCCTTAGTGTCCCGTCTGCCCTGTTTTAAAATGTCCAATTCTTCCCCCAAGGACAGTTTGATGCCTCCATGCTCAACATTTCTTCTGACATTTTCACTGTCCGATTCATTCTTGGGTATTGAACTCATATCTGAAAGTGAAGAAGCTTCGGTATGTTGATTCTGTACTCGACTGTCCCCTTGAATGAGTCTACTTGCTGTGGCAGCCCTCAGTGAGTCATAGCGCCCGGCAAAAGTAAATATTTGACCATTGGCATAGTCATCAAGATCCCTTTTAAATTTATATGCCTTGCACACTTTTATTTTTTCCTCTTCCTTTGCTAATCTAATGTTCCTGTCTTCCGGCATTTTGCGTCCCGACCGGGAATCACCTTACTCTGCTTCAATCCTGGTTTGCAATTCTGCCCTGTCTATCTCCGCATACTTGACAACTATCTGCAAAAGCTTGCGGAATGACTCGATTCTGCCATCATAAGTGGGTTTGGCGCCTCGTACCTAGGGGCTAGCATAATACGAAGCCCCCTGGGGATTCTACCCACATCCAAATATCTTTTCAACGACCACGCCTCCCACAATTTTGCTTGTTCTTGGTGCTTAAGTTTCTCTAGCAGTTTGAAATTTTCTTTAAGACAATTGGTTTTAGCATTAGTATCCTCAATGGTATTCCCCCACTGCTGGCATTCGGTTGATTCGGCGGCAAGCTCACGGTCCCTGAGCGTGTTGGCAGTATTTATTTAAGATAAAGACTCCTCCGTTAACGTCCACTGACAACACAATGCACTGTCCTAGGATATGGGGAGAAAACACACCTCTCGACCCATGCAGTGTTTTAACATATCTCGTACCTTTGAGCTTTTCTGGCGTTGAGCGACCGGCAACAGCACCCGCCGGGTATCTTCTCAGCCGATCGGTATCCACGGCCGGTATCCAGTTTCGGGGGGATTCGTCAAGCTGGGGCCGAGAAAAAAGGGGGGTCCCAAAACGTGTTTTCCCCATGTTAATTTCCATAGGGACCTTTAGACACGGCTACAGCCCGAACGGCTGAAAGGAATTACACCAAACTTGGCGAAATGGTAGGGCCTGGTATGCAGATGTGCCTTTGCTATGTTTGGTGAAAATCCCTCCAGTAGTTGTTGAGAAAATTGAATGTGAGCAAATTATATATCTATATGCACTCAACATTCTATTGGGAATAACTTTGGCGCCGATTGAGGAATCTGTGTGTAATTTTCCAGAATTTTGGCCAGCTCAGCTCCGCTCCGCTGTGTAGTTCCTATTTTCCCTATAGGCCCTGCGCATTGGAATAACATAAACAGCAGTGTAGACGTAGGACTGCAGTCTTCTAGGTCTCTACTGACTATGTTAGACTTAATTTAGGTTTGCGCCAGCTAGCTCAGAGGTCACTGGAAACTTTCTTGACTGAATAGGAAGTGATCAGCTTCGCTGGCTCAGACAAGAAGGGATTCCGCTTCTGACAACCGCATAAACATGACAACTTTGCTCCTCAGAAATAAGAGTCAATCTCTAGAGTCGTGTGAAACAATAGACCGCTATTTCACTCAGTCAGTTGTGCAGATTTACTTTCACCAGGATGCAGAGAATAGAGAGACGGTCGTTTTCAATAAAAGATATTATTTATTGAGCAGTCTTCCTTCTCATGCAAGAGAAATGAATTGCCACAATTGCAAAACTTGTTATTATGAAAAGTGCGTACAGTAAAAGGAGTATTATGAAATAATACTGTAAAAGCATTGATATGGTTTCTTAGCCATAAGATGGTTAAAATGAATAAAATATATACATTCATATATACATTGGCTAACGACCTCAACTGGTGCTTCTAACTACGCCTACCCTGGTGTACCTGACCTAAGCCTAATACATGGGAGGGAGTAAGTAGCAGTTTAAGTTAAGTTGGTTTTGCCAAGAGTTTGTTTCAAGAATTCTCTCTAAGGGTTTAGTCCGCACCGTACCTCTGGAATAGAATGCAGGAGGTCTGGTATCTCCTCTCAGGACCCGATATCCCAGTCACCTGCAAGGGTAGGCTGGAAACGCCGGAGCTGGATTTTCTCGGCAGGAGAAAAGACAGCGTCTTTCTCAGCGCATCAAGGAGGAGGGTCAGCGTCCGTGGGCTTCCCGCATCTGCTGGGCTCTCTTCAAGGGGACAGCTGTTCTGCTCCAGTATTCACCACCACCGTGTGCTTGCTTAAGGCAACGTTGGTATATTTATACCTGAAAGGTGCCGAGTTTGACGTAAGTTTTTGGACATAAGACGTCAATAAAGATGTCACTAAGAACTAGTCGTTCTTACAGTGCTCGCAGGAGTTCTATTACTAATCAAAACAAAGCAAGCGGGGCTTTCCCAGGTTGCTGGGGGTTTGGTATGTCGAAAGAACTCTGTGTGCTATCTAGGAATCTAAGGAAGTGGCTTCTGCTGTGTCATAGACTGTCATGGACTGCAGAGACGAGTAACTGAAATATGGCTCTGATTGTTATGCCATTATAGGGATATGTATTGATTTATAGCCGTATAGGGGCATGAGGTCACAATATTGATCGGGGTCCTAGATAAAACACATCACCCACTCCACGAATTTATGTCCATCAAATTACTAAAAACTAAAGCAATAAGAAGCAAGTGTATTCCTACCCACCCCAAAATACATTTTGCATTTGAAATGGTGTATATGAAATATACATGAAAATGAATAGGTACTGTACTTTATCAAGCATAGTAATCATTCAAAAATATTGCATATGTAATCAGTTGAACGATTCTGCGAAGAATTACACATGAAAAGTCTCTAAATACAGAAAAGAAGGGCGAGACTATTTCATCACATAGTAAATACAATTGCTGTAAAAAATGTGCTAGAGGCTGAGGTGAAATTTTGTCTCTAGATCTACTAAAAATAGAAGCTCTGTTCTTTATGAATAGTTCTACTTTAAGCAAAGTACGTGTGCCAGAAAAAAGGTAAATATTTTGGAAATTTTTGAAAAAATAATTTCATGGTGAGCGGGGAAAAAATAGTTCAAAAACACTTTTCAGTAGCTTTTCTTTATCAAAGCTGAAGGCCGAATTCAGAGTTCATGGGAACGGTGTGTGCCGGATTCTTTTCCAAAGGTTATTGTTTCTGTTCAGGGGAGAACATCATTTCAGACAGGCTCGCAAAGAATTGGTCTACATATTCAGGTGACAGTTCGACCAAGTTTGATAATGCTGTAACTTGGCAGTTGTGAGAATGATTGCTATCATCGATCTCAGGATCAGCAATGCTCACAGAAGGTCGTACCTGGGTGATGTTGCTTTCATTTCTTGCTTCACTGCCACCACCTAGTCGTAGCGCAGGAGTCTCAACGAATGCCGTCATCAGGATTGGTAACCGCTGGGGACAACACGATGTGTGAGCCGTTACGGGACTTAGCAAAGTATCGACGTCCATTGGTATTGCTGATGGTAGTGCAAGACAGGTGTCTAACACGTATTCCTCTCCGCATAGCATACATCAAAGAACAGGTAAGATGCAGGTCTGTCATATAGGTCTGAATGAAAGAAACCAGGTCATATTCAGATCTCTTAGCGGGGCTATCCCAAGGACTTTAGTTATGCGGTCCCGGTAGCGTATTGCTAGGATCGTTTCTTCCATCCTTGCCGGAGTCATGTCTGCGTTTTGGTTTGCCATATTGGAGCAGGAGGGTCAAAAATAAAATACCTGCTACGAGTCCCAAAAGTAGTGGTAGGCCGCCAAAGATCAAAATTTGGAAAGATACCCAGGACTGCTTCAAATGGTGTTAACAGTCCCTGAAAAATTGTCTTAAATACATTCGAGGTACCACTGGCATTCGACATATTTAGGATTTTGCTGAGCATTTCTGTGAAATGCACCGGGCAATTTGTTGATAAAAGTGTATGTATCTCCGCCGCTGTCCTTGCAACTTGGAGATCATACGTCTCTTTTGATGACGAGATGGGCACTGATGTCCGCAAAAGCACAGACTTCATTCTGCTTAAAGTATCCATTCGTATAGAAGAGATATTCAAAGAAGGCCAAATCGGAGCCACTGAGTCTCCAGGGCCATTCGCATACAATGCTTGCATACAGCAAGTGACCATGGAACTCACGCTTAAGAGATATGCTTTCCCTGGTACCAAGCCACAACAGCTAGGATCCGTTATTAGAACGTAACTCCCGTTAGAAAGTTGCCTAAAGAATGGTTCTATTTGTGCTGCAGGTGTGCCGTGCTGGTGGCATGAAAGGTTATTTGAAGTACCCTCACAGGCCCCATGTAAGTTAATACCTTGGCACAAAAGTATACCGCTTAGTGAATGTTTACAATCATTACCACTAAGAAATACATTTTTGTTGTTGTCACTATAATATGTGTGTGTATAAGGTAATTTCCACAATGACTTAATGTATCCTTTACCCAACCTTTCATACTGCCCTGCCGGTATATACTCAAGGCAATTTTTAAACTGGAAAGTTGTTATCGGAATTGTGATAATCCCGTGTATTATCCATTCAATGACAGGTCTTTCTGACATAGTCAATGGTAATCTCTCAAGTTTTTCGATGCTCAGGATTGTATAGTCTGCTCCTTTCTGTGCCAAACTGATTTGTTTATCAGTAAGGTTAAAGATGGAAAACAATGACGTTGTGTTGATTAAACGCCATGGCACATAACCTGAACGAAGATTTTGCAACGTCCAGCCTAGCTGTACAATAGAACGTAATTCGGACTGGCCATGTTGTAACATTAGCAGGTCCTGGTCTATTATATTAATAGCAGATGATACAATACTGTCCAGTGAATATATTCTGGAAGACAGAGTCATTAACCCATTGTCTACAACAGAAAGTGATTTTTCCAAATTAATACGATCAATTTCTCGTAATTTCTCTGCCGTTTCAATTTGAGTTTCTTTCCATGCCTCGTTGTATGCCGCATATATGCTGGCCGCTATGAAACGTTTTTGACGCTGTTTGCGTGGTCCCATAATGAAATCGCACAAGTCAGCACCATCTTTAAGTAAAGACAAGTGTTGCTTAATTTGTCCCAGTGTGGATGTTTGTAGCCATTCAAGACATAGTTTCCCTACACTGTACGTTGTTACTATCCCTGGATGTTGTCTCTGGGAGTATCTAGGGTCTGGTCTGGACATTTTTAACCCCTGTATTTTGTTCAGGAATCTATCTTGACAGTTATTCGTGTCTGTAGGCCAGATTAACCACTTTTTCCAATCCGGATGTGTTCTGATTTCATTTAAAATTTGGGATACGTCTACTTCAATATCTGTGGTTGCAATATCAGGTATTGGCTTTGGAATAGCCGGTTTGTTAAGGTCTTTAATCTTGGCTAGGCCAAGACAGGTTGTTTGTTGAATTGTGTCATTCAAGAACATTATTGTTCTGGGATCATGCAGGCTCGAAATAATGCTTCTAGGCCTTGTACCTGCCAATCTTTCGTACCCCAGATGGTTTTTGTTTCAATGTTATTCTTCCAGAAATCAAAACCAAACGTAATAATTTTTTCATAAAATGCTTCTGAATATATCAATTTAGTATTTGTCGGCATTGTTTTTGTCCCTGTTTTATCCAACAGTTTATAATAAAATGTTTCTGCTTTACTCGTGTTAAACCCTGAGAAGTATCGGAATTTCTCATAGAATGTTTTTGAACTGCTTTTAGGTGGAGTAGCACAATGTTCCCATTGGTTATATTTAAAAACATTTCTAGGTTGAGCAGATTTATGTAAATAGTGGTCTGCGTAATGTGAAAAACAGTACATCTGTTCATAAATAGATGAACCTTGTAAATAATCATGCTCTATAAATTTTGCTGACAACACCAAAATCAACATCATATTATTTATACTTTCAAAATCCTAATCATCAGAGAATGTACTCAGTTTTACAAAGTCACTTAATGAAACCTTAAATTGGTGAGGATATTTCAAGATCTCGACCGGTCCATATATTTCATAGTCTGTTTTGTCCCAAACTACCCCGCCGGGAATTGGAATGGCTGTGACATTCACTGATGATAGTTCTCTTTTCTCGATGTGAGATGATTTGTGAGGCTTCAGAACTAAGTTGATGTTCTGACTTGCTGTGTCCATTGAACTGTTTTTTCCTTCAATGAATTGTCCCAAACAATGTACCATGATGAGCCAAAGCAATAGGAAAAATACACCTAGCCCAATCCAAAATTCTAACCATGGAGAAATAAGATAGGTGGGGCGTGGCTTAGCACGCAATGGAGATGGATGCACCGGGGTAGAGCTCCTGCTTAAGCTCCCCTACCCCGGGTCCTTTCTCCGTCCACAATTCTCCTTTTGGCCCGAAACTGCTGGCGGACCCACCCGCACTCATTCCCCGCCTGCAGCCTGAATTTGGTGAGAATCGGTGCCGGGACTCTGCTCTGAAAACGCCGACAGCGCTGACGCCGGCCTGCCCGCGACCCGGCTGGGAGGCTTCGCTGGGCAAAGCCGAGGCTTTTGGCGGGCTGCTGGGCCCTGGCGTGCGGCCTGCACCGGAGCCGGCGCGGACCTGCGGGGACGACTGGGCGGCCCCTGTCGGTGCTGGACTTGACCCTACACCCTACCCCGCCCGTGGCAGCGGCACCTGTGACCCCTGAGGGAGCGGAGGGAGGCAGCGGAGAGCGGCGGCCCTGCCCGGCGGTGGACCTGAGGAGCTCCACGAGAGCGGAGGTGAGCGGGGACCTGACACCGGAGGTGCAGCGCCGAGGAGACGACGACACCCGTGGCTGCCCCCGCCATGCGCTATCCTTACCGCACACACCCGGGAGCGAGGACCCGCGCTGGGAGACACAACAGCCGCGAGGCACCTGGGGCCGGACACGCGGCCCCCCGCTCCCTCCCCGGACCTGGGAGCCCCCCCCCCTGCACGCAGTAAACACTGAGGAACCACAGACTACTACGGGCGGGGCGCTGGGGAGACGCTGCAGTTGCTGGGGGCGCCCACGCGCTCTCCCCCCATGCTGGCACCAAAAAAACCCCAGAAAAATTAAAATCTATGAACTTCATGAGACGCAGGGTACGGACTGAAGAGCCCTCTCGCCTATCCTGAGGCAGGCCGCCGACCCGCTCCTGCTGCCCGCTGCTGAGCTGGACCTACGCGTCTGGACCCCCCAGACCTCGCCTACCTAGAGGGCGCGGGCCGAGCTACGGGCAGATCTCACGACCCACCTGCAAGATACTCGCCCCCTGAGGCCTGGGATAGCTGCCACTGCAACGGAAGGTGCCCACTACACACCACCCGGAGGCCCGCGACTAAGACCATTGAGCGGCTGCACAGACTACCCCCCCCCCACGCAGGGGTAGCCTGGAACCTGCAGAGATTATCCTCCCTCAACGACAACATGCTCCACGCTGCCGCCACTCCTCCTGATAGCGGGAATCGCTTGCACGCCCTGCCTGGACCATGTCTGGAGGGGTGAGATCACGCTCTGGATTAGGGACTGCGTCGACTAAGGGGAAGCAGACGAAAGCGGCACCCAAGATGGACGCGGAGCAAGTAGCTTCAAAACTAGACAGTGTACTGGCGGCCATGGAAAGGATGGAAGAATCCCTCCAACAGACACGCACTTCCCTGGAGACCAGGATCGATGGAGTGGCCATTGACCTGACCCACCTTAGAGCCGACCACAAAAAACTCCAAGACCGTACCACGACGCTGGAGAGCGCGGTGACAACCATTGAACTGAAGATAACCCAGGCGGATAAACACATACAGGATCTCCTAAATAGAGTGGAGTTTCTGGAAGACCGAGCTGAGGATGCAGAAGGACGGGCGCGAAGGAACAACATCCGCCTGGTGGGCATTCCGGTGAAATGGGAAGGGACAGATCCTGCTCGCCGTGTAGAGGACTGGCTACGTGACCTGCTACCGGAAGACGCGCTCTCACCCCATTTGGTGGTGGAACGGGCCCACCGCGTGCCCACGAGACCGCTACCACCTGGCTCGAACCCCAGGCCATTCCTCCTCCGGGTACTCAACTACAGGGACCGCGATGCGATATTACGCGAGTCCAGGAAGCTGGGGGAAGTCAAAATAGACAATGTTACAGTGATGTTCTTTCCTGACTACACTGTGCAAGTACAAAGACAGAGACACTCATTCCTGGCAGTGAAGAGACGCCTACGCCAAGCGGATCTCAAGTACTCGCTGCTCTTCCCTGCCAAACTTAGAGTTGTCGCACAGGATAAGACGCACTTCTTCACTAACCCGGAGGAAGCGGAGGCCTGGCTAGATGAAGGACAACCGGACGCACCTAGGAAGGCACAGGGAACCACCACCACGGAACGAGCTCGAGGACCGAGAAGGCGCCGTCGCAGGACACCCTCGTCGCCACGGAACCGGGAAGCGGCTACACACTCTCCACTCATGGATCAAATTCTACAGGACCAACGTGACGCCCTACGCAAAGTGGTGGAAATCAGCAGCTCACCATCCCAATCGCTACACCCGAATGCCAGCCCGACCGCATCCCTGACGGACGACAAGGCGGTATACGGCCTACCGGACACCCAGCGCTCCGAGGAGCTTCCAGAAGTCACGCCTCAGACAGCAGACCTTTTCGGCTAACCAGGGGGGCTAAACAACCGCTATGCCTCCGAAATGCAGCACGGATACAGCTGGACGTCTGTATAGCTACCCACCCCCTCACAGGTAATCTATGCGCCTATCTATGGACGCAGACTCCCCAGCCTGAAGGACCAGGAATGCACCAGACACTGTGAGTAATCTTTTGCTTTTTACACCCGACCCGACGACTCACTGGCAAGAACCAGAGACAAGACTGCAGTGTCGCACATACTTAACGTACTGCCCTAGCTGCTGGAGAAAGGGGATCTCCCCCGGGGGCCCTACCCTCCCACCACTGACACTTGGGGCACGCCACTGACACTATGCCGAGCGGCAAGGCCTGGGCACCCGCCAGACAGCAACGGCCTCTTTACCCACCCAGGAGGGATGCTACACTCCCCACGAACCACACTGTAACTACTACTCTTACACAAATAAGTCACACTGTGAGAAGTTGGCCTGATACACAGTGATCACTAGAATAGTGAGCACTATATATCATACCAAACGACCCTTATTGATGATTGGTTGTAAGTCAACCTTATAGACCAGCTATCCTAGTTGCGTGGACAAAAGCAGTCTTTAGGCTAAACTCTAGAGGGCGTGTTAAGCCAGCTTTTTACCATCACATATACCCCTTGAACACCAAGTGAAAGGACACCACACAAGTTGTTATAAAAATAAAGGATATTTATTACTAACAAGTCTACGTCAGGGAGCTAAGCACAATACAAATCTCTTACGAAAATACTACAAGTTGCACAATTTACACAAATGCCCGAGGGGCACGAAAAACCATATACTCTAAAAGTGGAATGCGAAATGCTAGCAGGTGAGTAACACGATCCAGAGGCTTCAGGGCCGCTAGGACTACACTACTAAACTCTAAGGTTAGGAGCAGGAGGCCTAGGGAGATCGGGTGCAGAGTGTGCACTCTCACGCGGGATGCAGGACAAAGTCTATGGATGCTAGCAATTCTAAAGTTACTGTTTCCGGACGAATCCGACTAGTTAGCCTAAAAACGAAAAAGGATCTGGACACTTGGATAGTGAACCTGCGTTGGAGCACCGAAATGCTCGGGTTACCTAGCCCAGGGGCTGTGGCTGCATAGGGTTCAAAAGACGTCGAGAATCCTCGTTGTAGTCTATGGAGCCTGAAAGAAGAAGTTGCTGGCAGGCGACCAGTGTGATGTTCGGTGTGATCCAAGGCTGGATCGGTGATGGAGACGACCTGACAGCAGAGGGGACTCCGTTCTTAATCTCTAGCCAGTGATTGTGTGGGCACCAGGATAGCACCGGATGAGGTCACTGCGATCAGGTGAGTGGGCGACGCTGGACTCTGCAGCCACACGGGCCAGGAGGCGTTGTCGGCGACCAGGCTGGAGGTGCGAGCTGTCCCACGAGGGTGTCTGCTGTCGGCGATGCTGGAACCAGGATTGGAACAACAAGCCTTGGCAAAGGCAAGCCCACGCGGTGGAGTCAAGATGGCGTCTGGAGTGGACCAGGAGGGTCCGGGGTGCTCCTCTTTTGGAAGGGAGCAAGGGCCAGTCTGGAGCAACCAGACCAGCGGTGAAAACGTCGTGGTACGTCGTCAGGATGGTCACTAGCCAACGGGCAAGTGACCAGACTACGTGGCAAGCAGCAGAAGAGCAGAAGGGCCCCACGCAGATCTCGTGGATGCTGGGGGGCTGGACTTCGGTGCTGGAGCTGCTCTGCGTTGGGGCTTCTCAAACCCCAGTGCACTCACTCGAGGATCCCTCGGCGGTCGTGCTGGTTAAGCGTCGTGCAGGTTTAGAAGATGGCCGGTCCCTCAGGTCTCGTCACACCCACGAATCTCAGCTGGGCTGATGATGCGTTACTAATGGGGCACCGGCTTTGGTGGGAAACTGCATGCGGAGCGCTGAAATGCGGGGGGGATGGGAGATATCACACAACTGGTAGATATGGCTGAAATACGAATATGCACTTGGAACGTCAGGGGAATGCACACACCGGCTAGGCGCTACCAGATCTATTCATACCTGAAAAGACACAAGATCAACATAGCACTGCTCCAAGAATCGCACCTGAATAAGACAGAGGTACACGCACTACGCCGCAAATGGCGTGGCCAACTTTATGCCACGGACTACTCCTCATATGCTCGCGGCACACTTATATGGGTTCGTCCTGGAACCCCCTGGACGGCCACCAATACCACCATAGACCAGGAGGGTAGATTTGTTGCTGTGCAGGGCAGACTGGATGGGCAACAGGTGGTTCTGGTATCCCTATACTCCCCTAATATAGATCAGGGAATCTTCCTGACGCGCCTTTCCACTGCAATGGCGACCTGGCACGCGATTCCATGGATACTGGGCGGGGACTACAATTGCACTCTTAACACGACACTGGACCGCTCCTCTCCACCCACACTTCATGCGCCCACACGGGCCGCCACAAAAGCATTGCTTGGGTGGGCTGCGCAGTGGGACCTCTAGGATGTCTGGAGATCGCGCAATCCCGGAGCGCGGGTCTACTCCTGTTACTCTGGCACCGACGACCTACATGTCCTCCTTGACAGGTTCATGGCATCCACCGCACTCCTACCTCTAGTAACAGATGCGCGATACATGGGCCGCACTCACTCTGACCATAACCCGCACTTTCTATCTCTATCCTGGGAACGCCCGCGCCTCCCTGTACCCACCTGGCGACTACAAACCGCGCTGCTGCTTGATGCGACCTTTCGCGATTCCCTCCTCACACGCACTGCCCAATACTTCGAAAAAAACGCAGGCACGGCGTCCTCCCCCCAGGTAGAATGGGACGCTTTCAAGGTAGTGATCAGAGGCCACTGCTTGAGAACACAGGGACACATAGGGCACCAACTGGAAGGCGATCTAACTAGACTGGAGTCTGACTTGCTTGACAGGGAGGAGGAGGCCGTTGGGGGGGATGCTGACTCACTACGGGAGGCGCAAGCGGAACATGCGCGACTGCTGGAACGACTGCGCAACATTAATTACGCAGCACACTCGGCAAGGACACACCACCTGAGCGACAGGCCCGGCAAACTCCTGGCCTGGCTGATATCGCAGGAAAATCGCTTGACCCCTGTGACAGCCATACATGTGGAAGGACAGGGCTTACTGTACACTCAGCGACACATTCACGATGAGTTCACCACCCACTATAAAGCACTATACCTCTCCCGACTATCAACCCCCGGCCCTGACATTACTGGATACCTTTCCCCCCTGCCGATACCACAACTCACGCCTGCCCAGCAGACCGAATTGGGAGCCACGCTTGACCCAGACGAAATCCGAGAAGCTATATTTAACTTGTCCAACGGCAAATCCCCGGGACCGGACGGGCTTCCGGCCGAATTCTACAAGGTTAACTCTGACATCCTTGTCCCGGAACTCCTGAAAATTTACGCCGCTGCTGCGGAAGACGCGGCCTTACCCCCAACGCTTAATGAAGCCACTCTAATCTCTATCCTTAAACCTGATAAAGACTGCACACGGATGGGCTCTTACCGTCCCCTAGCGCTGCTGAATACGGACTACAAAATTCTGGCCTCCACACTATCCCGCAGACTGGCTCCTCACATTCCCCGTCTGGTTCACCCGGACCAGAATGGTTTTGTCCCGACGTGACATACCTCCCACAAAATCCGCTGCCTCTTCCGGATACAGAAGTACGCTGTCCAGCAATGGCCCAGAGCAGGATGCCTGATATTGGACCTGGAAAGGGCCTTTGACTCGGTTGAGTGGCCGTTCCTGAGAGCGGTTACTGAGAAGTGCCAGCTGGGGGATGACTACATAGCTGTGGTGGGCCTCCTATATGATAGACCAACAGTTCGGGTCCGCACGGGCGCACTGCTCTCGGACGCAATCCGAGTGCGGAGAGGCACTATACAAGGCTGCCCCTTATCACCCATACTGTTCTCACTAGCCATGGAACCCCTAGCCACGACTCTTAGGACCCAAGGGCCTGAATGGGGGATACCACTTGCAGACGGCCTACATGCAGTGTCACTCTATGCAGATGACTTACTGCTGTACGTTAGAGACATAACTGATATCCTCACTGACGTCTTCCGGACATTTGAGGAGATGTCGGGTCTGCAAGTCAACTGGGCCAAGTCCGGGGCCTATCCCTTCAGCCCGGACACACCGAGTGCGACATCCGCCTGGGCGGAGGGAGATTACAATGGTACCCTACCACCTTTCGGTATCTAGGGATACGAATTTACCGGGACCCAACAGACGTCCTGGAGGGGAATCTCCTGCGGATGATCGCCTCAATTAGGGCACAAATTAACTTCTGGAACACCTTGCTGTAGGAGAGTAGGGTCTGCAATCCTATGATCACCCAGATTTTTTGCTTTTGTTTCACTGGTTTACGACTTTCTCTGGCTGTGGGCCTGCCAATCAGACCCACAGCCTGGCTGTTCTCTCTCTAAATTACAACATATACCCTAGGTGCATTTACCAATTGGTACTGGGCCACCTTATCAGACCCTGTAACTCAGGGCATAGGTGTACCCAGGGCCTACCAGGGGCTGAAGCATGTATTATGCCACCCCTGGCTGGCCTCCTAAATTTGACACAACTGGCTGCATGACAGCTGGGGCAAAGTCGTGTAATCACCCTTTGCTGTAGATATAGTATACCTATATCTAACCCTAAAAATGGACACACAGATTCCTATCAGTCACTCCTATGGCAGGCCTTGACAATCCTGAAGGCAGAGTGCTTGGAATCGTGTGAGATGGTGCCCTGGCAAGAGATGGGCCTGTCTGCAGCTTGCGGAACCAAGTCCTAATAGCTGTTCCTTGATAACGCATACCATATACTCTTAAGTGCATTATAATCCTCGCGGTTAAATGCTATCTTTGGTATTGCTTTATCAAAACATGTCGAGTAAGGTGTCATACGAATTGGAATACTAACCCCTCGCCAATTCTGGCGACTGGGTTAGCATTCCACCCTTCTAGAGGGACACGACATGTATGTAACTGTGAACCCCGGTTAAAGTTAAGCGAAGCCTCAGCTCCACAAAATGGATGCTGCCACCACAGACACGAGTCTGACCTCCTGCTGCTGGGAGTCCTTCCAGCGAGGAGAGCTTGGACAAAGGGTTTCCTGTCAGGGGCGGTGCTAGCACCATCCCAGACAGGGTTTTGTGTATCCTGGGTAGGCAGGGCTTTATAGGAAGGTGACTGCTGAGTGGCACCCCGGTGCTCACTACGCATAGGCCGGTCAGAACCAGTTCCAGGGGCCCACCAGCCCCTGGCATGGGGAAAGTCGGGCAGGGGAGAGGGGTGTAACCACCCCCCTCCTAGTCCCACCCATAGGCAGGACCTAGTCACCGGGTCATCCCCTTTTCTTAGTATAAAGATAGGAGCGGGCCCCCTGTTCAAATTAGATCATCTTTGGAATCAAGACACGACTTTCTGCGAAAGGACATCAAGATTTCCTTCTTCAAGATTCTCCCTTGTGGCTAAGGAGTAGTCACCCTGCATCCGCAGGCACCATCAAGAACCCTGTGGTCTGCTGCAAGTCCTTCCTCAGGAATCCGACGACCCAGCTCGACGAGACCCGGCTTCCCTGGCACCTCTGACCTCTACTCACCTCTGCAGCAAAGCTGAGAACCGTGAGTGCGACGAGACCTCGAGGGACCGACGATCGCCAAGACTGCACGACTTCTTTGCAACAAGCCCACCGAGTCTTCCACTGGTGAGTGCTTTGGGGTCCGAGAAGCCCCAACCCTGAGCAGCTCCAGCACCGAAGATCAGCCCTCCAGCATCTCCACGATCTGCGTGGGGCCCTTCTGCTTTTGCCTGCTCACCGCGTTGTTTGGCTACTAGCCGGCTGGCTTGTGGCCTTCTTAACAACGCCCGACGACATCACTGCTGCTGGTCTGGTTGCTCCAGACTGGCCCTTGCTTCCTTCTTCAAGAGAGGCACCCCGGACCCTCCTGGTCCACTCCAGACGCCATTTTGAGTCCACCGCGTGGGCTTGAATTTGCCAAGGCTTTGTTGCCCAATCCTGGGTCCAGCGACGCCGACAGCTTCATCCATCGTGGGACAGCTCGCTCCTCCATCCTGGTCGCCGACAACGCCTCCTGGTCCGTGAGATCTGCAGAGCACAGCGTCGCCCACTCACCTAGTCGAGGTGACTACCATCCGGTGCCCTCCTGGTGCCACCTGACTACTGGCTAGTAGTCACGAACGTGGTCCCCTCTGCTTTCAGGTGTCTTCTACCTTCGATCCAGGCTTGGATCCATCAAACTTTCTTCACTGGTCGCCTGCCAGCAACTTCTTTCTTCCAGGCTCCTGGTCCGTCTACGAGGATTCCCGACGTCTTTTGAGACCTATGCAGCTGCAGCCCCTGGGCTAGGTAACTTCGGCATTTCGGTGCCCCAGCATAGCCTCACTATCCAAGGGTCAGAATCCACTTTCGTTTTCCTCCTACCAGGTCGGGTTCGCCCGAGAACACTAACTTTCTGAAAACTAGCTACCATAGACTTTGTCCCGCATCACGCGTGAGAGTGCACACTCTGCACCAGAGTCCCCTGGGTCTCCTAGAAGTAATCTGAAGATTATATAGTCAAGATCTAGCGATTCCAAAGCCTATTAGTACTGTACTTACCTGCTAGTAATTTCGCATTCCACTTTCAGAGTATATGGTTTTCCGTGCCCCTCGGGCATTTGTATATACTGTGCTAACTTAAGTATTTTCGTAAGAGTTTTGTGTTGTGCTTAGTACCCTGTCCTCATAAAGAGTACAGGGCTGTTGTGATTCTAATAAATACACTGTTTATTTTCATAACACTTGTGTGGTGTCCTTTCACTTGGTGTTCAAGGGGTATATGTGTGGTATAACAGCTGGCTTAACACGCCCTCTCGAGTCTTTAGCCTTAGACTGCTCGTATCCATGCTACTAGGATAGCTGGTCTATAAGGTTGACTTGCAACCAATCATCAATAAGGGTTGTTGGACTGATGCATAGTGTTCACTAGAATAGTGAGCACTGCATATCAGGCCACCTTCTCACATTGGTGGCAGCGGTGGGATTTGAGCTTGCTGTTGTTCTACCACACGTATCCTAAGAATATCTTGTTGAAAGATCACATAAGTACTGTTAGGTACATATAACTTAGCTTAGAATACTCTGAGTTCTACTGAACCAGCTGTTGCAGCTCCTCAAGGCTTAGCACACCTTGGCTGCTACTCTTAGCAAGGGATCAGTAGGTAAACACATAGTGTAGGTAGGTGCGTCACTTACACCACACTAGAAGCATGTCTAACCTAGGAGAGTCTACTGAGACCCCTCTGATGGTTGAGGACCCTCCACAGGCCTCTTCTAGATATGCAGCCCTTAGCTTTCAGGAGATGAGACAGTTGTGTACCTCCAGAAAAATAAGACAGGGGTCTAACCCCACATTCCCATTTCTGATTGGCCTCTTAGAGACCTATGATGCCAGAAAGGCTGAGAAACTTCTTAGCTCTTCTCATCCAGAAGGGGACATGCCAGCCCTAGAGGGAACCAGGGGTGACCCAGATCTCATCCATCTCTCAGGTGAGGAGGATGATGATCAGGGGACATCTGGGGATGAGGCAGACAAAGGTCCAGAAATAGTTAGTCAGCTAACTAGGGACAACTTAAGCAGGCATGAGAGTGATACTAGGAGAGCCCTAGGACCCCTCTCAGGCCAGCTTAACATTGGGAATGGACGAGTTAGGTCTCTATCAAGAGGCTCTGGCAGATCCATTCAAACCAATGGCTCTCAGGCCTCTGCTCTGAGGAGGATGACCTCCCCTCAGAGGAGAGTTTATGAAGCCAAGGAAAGGGAAGTCAATCTGAGGATTGCCAGGGAAGAACTTGCCCTGGCCAAAGAGAGACTTGCCTTTGCTAGAGAGCAGGAATTGAGTGGGTCAAAACCCACTGGTGGCAGCATTATACCTAGCAATAGGGAAAAGAGTTTTGATACAAAACACCTGAATAAGATAGTGCCCCCCTTTAAACAAGGGGATGACATCCACAAATGGATTACTGCTTTGGAGAGGGCCTGCACTGTGCAGGGTGTTCCCTAGAGTCAGTGGGCAGCTATCTTGTGGCTCTCCTTTGAAGGTAAAGGTAGAGATAAGCTCCTCACTACTAGAGTGGAGGATGCTAACAATTACCAAGTCTTGAAAAACACACTGGTTGATGGGTTTGGCCTAACCACTGAGCAGTACAGGGTGCTGTTCAGGGATACCCAGAAAACTCAGTCTCAAGATTGGTCTGACTTTGTAGATTGTGCCACTAAGGCTTTTGAGGGCTGGTTGCTGGGCAGTAAGGTTACTGATTTTACAGGATTGTACAATTTGATGATGAGAGAACAAATTTTAAACAATTGTCAGAACCAGTTGTTGCATCAGCATCTTGTTGACTCAGATCTGACCTCTCCCCAAGAATTGGGAAAGAAGGCAGACAGATGGGTCAGAACAAGAGTTAAGCAGAACCAGGGCCAGAATCAAGGTGGTCAGAAGAAAGCAGACCAGAAGGGTAAAGATTCTAAAGGGGAGCAAAATGACCAGAAGTCTTCGACAGGTCCCCAACAACCCAAAGAGGGTGGGGGTCAGGCTCCCCAGAAAAAGAAGAATCAAGAAGGCCAGTCCAAAAGGTGGTGCCAATACTGTAAAAGTAAAACTCACTGGTTTAGTGAGTGCACCAAGAAAGGAGGAGGGCAGACTCCTGCCACTGCAGCCCCTAAGGCACCTGTGCCCCCTAGTACAGTCAGCAGTGGTAGTGCACCTCCCAAGGGTTTAGTTGGGTTAACCTTGGGTTCTGAGGGGTATGACAACTTAGTTGGCACACTCACTCAGGCTGTCCTTGTCCGTACAGGGGATGTGGATATATCCCCTGATATAAGTCCCAATACTTTGGGCAAATACAGACAGACACCTTTTATAAATGGAAAAATGGCTCAGGCCTATAGGGACACTTGTGCCAGTGTCACCATGGTGACACCTAACTTTGTGGACCCTGGACAGATCATGCCAGGTACAGATTTCCTGGTGACCAATGCAAGCAATGTCACTACCAGTCACAGTATGGCAATTGTAGCTTTCTCCTGGGGAGGGGTAACTGGCCAAAAGAAGGTTGTAGTTAGTTCAGACCTCCCAGTGGATTGTTTGTTGGGCAATGATTTGGAGTCATCACAATGGTCAGAAGTGGAGCAGAGGACTCACATGGAAATGTTAGGCTTGCCAGCACATGTGTTTGCTGTGACTAGGTCACAGGCCAGAAGATGCCCCACTGAACAGGTGCTGGATCCTGGAACAATGGACCAGACACCTTCCAAGAAGAAGAGCAGTAGGGTTAAGGCATTGCCTTCCCCCTTGCCCCAGGTTGAGGATCAAGTCTTAGAGGAGGCTGACCTAAGAGAATTGAGGGAAACTGAGCCTAAAGAATTTGAACTTGATCAAGTTGAATTTCTGGGCTCAGGGGGACCCTCAAGAGAAGACCTGGGGAAGGAACAGTTAGACTGCCCTTCCCTTGAACCCCTCAGACAGCAGGCTGCTGCTGAGGCTGCTGGGAACGCCACAGGTACCCACAAGGTATACTGGGATGATGGACTCCTGTACACTGAGGCAAGAGACCCCAAGCCTGGCATGACCAGGAGGCTGGCTGTACCCTTGACTCAGAGAGGTTTCCTTCTTACCTTGGCACATGAGATTCCCTTAGCAGGTCACTTAGGCCAGACAAAGACTTGGGACAGACTTGTCTCACACTTTCACTGGCCTCACATGAATGAGGATACCAAGGAGTTTTGTCGCTCCTGTGTCACTTGCCAAGCCAGTGGTAAGTCAGGTGGCACAACCAAGGCCCCCTTTATACCAATGCCTGTGGTGGGGGTGCCCTTTGAAAGAGTGGGGATTGACATTGTTGGTCCAATGGAACCCCAGACAGCATCAGGGCACAAGTTTATACTGGTGGTAGTGGATCATGCCACCAGGTATCCTGAAGCTATTCCACTTAGGACCACTACAGCACCTGTAGTGGCAAGGGCCCTAGTTGGAGTGTTCTCCAGAGTGGGCTTCCCTAAGGAGGTTGTCTCCGACAGAGGTGCAAACTTCATGTCAAGCTACTTAACTGCTATGTGGAAGGAGTGTGGTGTCAACTACAAGTTCACCACACCCTACCATCCACAATGCAATGGGCTTGTTGAAAGGTTCAACAGGACCCTAAAAGGGATGATTCATGGACTACCTGAAAAGCTCAGGCGTAGATGGGATGTCCTGATACCCTGCCTTCTGTTTGCTTACAGAGAGGTCCCACAAAAGGGGGTTGGCTACAGCCCTTTTGAACTTTTGTATGGGCATCCTGTAAGGGGCCCCCTGTGTTTGGTGAAGGAAGGATGGGAGAGACCTCTCAAAAAGCCTGCAACCAACATAGTGGACTATGTACTTGGTCTCCGCTCCAGGATGGCTGAGTATATGGAGAAGGCATCTGAAAACCTTAAGGCCAGTCAAGAACTTCAAAAAGCTTGGCATGACCAAAAGGCTGTCCTGACTGTTTATCAGCCTGGACAGAAGGTGTGGGTGTTGGAGCCAGTGGCCCCAGCAGCACTCAAAGACAAATGGTCTGGGCCCCACACAATTCTTGAGCAAAAGGGAGAGGTCACCTACCTGGTGGACCTTGGAACTCCCAGGAGTCCCCACAGGGTACTCCATGTTAACAGGCTCAAAGCATATGTTGACAGAAAGGACATGAGCTTGCTCATGGCCATTGATGAGGGACAGGAGGAAGAGAGTGACCCTCTCCCAGACCTGCTCACTCAGAATCCTGATGATGGATCAGTGGATGGTGTTGTCTTTTGTGGCAGCCTCTCTGAGCATCAGCAGAAAGACTGTAAACAGGTTCTTCAGTCTTTCAGACATATGTTCTCTCTGACACCCAGTCAGACCAATTGGTGCACCCATGAGGTTGACACTGGTGACAGCTTGCCAGTTAAGAGTAAAATCTACAGGCAGCCTGATCATGTTAGAGACTGCATCAAAACTGAAGTGCAGAAAATGTTGGAGTTGGGAGTCATTGAACCCTCAGATAGCCCTTGGGCTAGTCCAGTAGTTCTAGTGCCAAAACCTCACACCCAGGATGGTAAGAGAGAGATGAGGTTCTGCGTAGACTACAGGGGTCTCAATGCAGTCACTAAGACTGATGCCCACCCAATACCTTGGGCAGATGAACTTATAGATAGATTGGCTTCTGCCAACTACATAAGTACATTTGACCTGACAGCTGGGTATTGTCAAATCAGGTTAGCTGAGGATGCCAAGCCCAAAACAGCATTTTCAACCCCTGGTGGGCATTATCAATTTGTGGTAATGCCCTTTGGTCTGAAAAATGCACCTGCCACCTTTCAAAGGTTGGTGAATCATGCTCTCACTGGGCTGGATGACTTCTGTGCAGCATATCTAGATGATATTGCTGTCTTTAGCTCCACCTGGGAGGATCACCTGGTCCACCTGAGGAAAGTGTTAGAGGCTCTGCAAGCAGCAGGCCTCACTATCAAGGCCACCGAGTGCCAGATAGGGCAGACACAGGTTGTATACCTGGGCCACCTTGTAGGTGGAGGCCAGGTTCAACCACTGGAGAGCAAAATACAGTCAATCAGGGACTGGGCTCCTCCAACCACCCAGACTCAGGTTCGAGCTTTCTTGGGCCTGACTGGTTACTACAGAAAGTTTGTCAGGAACTATGGATCAATTGTGACTCCATTAAATGAACTGACAAGTAAGAAAATGCCAAAAAAGGTTCAGTGGACAGCAGGCTGTCAAAAAGCATTCGATGACCTAAAGCAGGCCATGTGCACAGCACCTATCCTTAAGAGTCCAGACTACTCCAAACCATTCATTGTCCAAACAGATGCTTCTGAGTTGGGTGTGGGAGCTGTTCTATCTCAACTGAATTTTGATGGTCAAGACCAGCCCATTGCTTTTATAAGCAGAAGGCTGACCCCCAGAGAGAAGAATTGGTCAGCTATTGAGAGGGAGGCCTTTGCTGTGGTTTGGGCCCTGAAGAAGCTGAGGCCATACTTGTTTGGCACTCACTTCAAGATTCAGACCGACCATAAGCCCCTCTTGTTGCTAAATCAGATGAAGGGTGAAAACCCCAAACTGCTTAGGTGGTCCATTTCCCTACAGGGGATGGACTTTACAGTGGAACATAGACCTGGTACTGATCATGGCAATGCCGATGGGCTCTCCAGATATTTCCACTTAGAACAAGAAGACTCACCTGGTCAAGGTTAGCTTATTGTCCCAAAGTTTAGGGGGGGGGGTCATGTAGGAGAGTAGGGTCTGCAATCCTATGATCACCCAGATTTTTTGCTTTTGTTTCACTGGTTTACGACTTTCTCTGGCTGTGGGCCTGCCAATCAGACCCACAGCCTGGCTGTTCTCTCTCTAAATTACAACATGTACCCTAGGTGCATTTACCAATTGGTACTGGGCCACCTTATCAGACCCTGTAACTCAGGGCATAGGTGTACCCAGGGCCTACCAGGGGCTGAAGCATGTATTATGCCACCCCTGGCTGGCCTCCTAAATTTGACACAACTGGCTGCATGACAGCTGGGGCAAAGTCGTGTAATCACCCTTTGCTGTAGATATAGTATACCTATATCTAACCCTAAAAATGGACACACAGATTCCTATCAGTCACTCCTATGGCAGGCCTTGACAATCCTGAAGGCAGAGTGCTTGGAATCGTGTGAGATGGTGCCCTGGCAAGAGCTGGGCCTGTCTGCAGCTTGCGGAATCAAGTCCTAATAGCTGTTCCATGATAACGCATACCATATACTCTTAAGTGCATTATAATCCTCGCGGTTAAATGCTATCTTTGGTATTGCTTTATCAAAACATGTCGAGTAAGGTGTCATACGAATTGGAATACTAACCCCTCGCCAATTCTGGCGACGGGGTTAGCATTCCACCCTTCTAGAGGGACACGACATGTATGTAACTGTGAACCCCGGTTAAAGTTAAGCGAAGCCTCAGCTCCACAAAATGGATGCTGCCACCACAGACACGAGTCTGACCTCCTGCTGCTGGGAGTCCTTCCAGCGAGGAGAGCTTGGACAAAGGGTTTTCTGTCAGGGGCGGTGCTAGCACCATCCCAGACAGGGTTTTGTGTATCCTGGGTAGGCAGGGCTTTACAGGAAGGTGACTGCTGAGTGGCACCCCGGTGCTCACTACGCATAGGCCGGTCAGAACCAGTTCCAGGGGCCCACCAGCCCCTGGCCTGGGGAAAGTCTGGCAGGGGAGAGGGGTGTAACCACCCCCCTCCTAGTCCCACCCATCGGCAGGACCTAGTCACCGGGTCAGCCCCTTTTCTTAGTATAAAGATAGGAGCGGGCCCCCTGTTCAAATTAGATCATCTTTGGAATCAAGACACGACTTTCTGCGAAAGTCGTGATCAAGACTTCCTTCTTCAAGATTCTCCCTTGTGGCTAAGGAGTAGTCACCCTGCATCCGCAGGCACCATCAAGAACACTGTGGTCTGCTGCAAGTCCTTCCTCAGGAATCCGACGACCCAGCTCGACGAGACCCGGCTTCCCTGGCACCTCTGACCTCTACTCACCTCTGCAGCAAAGCTGAGAACCGTGAGTGCGACGAGACCTCGAGGGACCGACGATCGCCAAGACTGCACGACTTCTTTGCAACAAGCCCACCGAGTCTTCCACTGGTGAGTGCTTTGGGGTCCGAGAAGCCCCAACCCTGAGCAGCTCCAGCACCGAAGATCAGCCCTCCAGCATCTCCACGATCTGCGTGGGGCCCTTCTGCTTTTTCCTGCTCACCGCGTTGTTTGGCTACTAGCCGGCTGGCTTGTGGCCTTCTTAACGATGCCCGACGACATCACTGCTGCTGGTCTGGTTGCTCCAGATTGGCCCTTGCTTCCTTCTTCCAGAGAGGCACCCCGGACCCTCCTGGTCCACTCCAGACGCCATTTTGAGTCCACCGCGTGGGCTTGAATTTGCCAAGGCTTTGTTGCCCAATCCTGGGTCCAGCGACGCCGACAGCTTCATCCATCGTGGGACAGCTCGCTCCTCCATCCTGGTCGCCGACAACGCCTCCTGGTCCGTGAGATCTGCAGAGCACAGCTTCGCCCACTCACCTAGTCGAGGTGATTACCATCCGGTGCCCTCCTGGTGCCACCTGACTACTGGCTAGTAGTCACGAACTTGGTCCCCTCTGCTTTCAGGTGTCTTCTACCTTCGATCCAGGCTTGGATCCATCGAACTTTCTTCACTGGTCGCCTGCCAGCAACTTCTTTCTTCCAGGCTCCTGGTCCGTCTACGAGGATTCCCGACGTCTTTTGAGACCTATGCAGCTGCAGCCCCTGGGCTAGGTAACTTCGGCATTTCGGTGCCCCAGCATAGCCTCACTATCCAAGGGTCAGAATCCACTTTCGTTTTCCTCCTACCAGGTCGGGTTCGCCCGAGAACACTAACTTTCTGAAAACTAGCTACCATAGACTTTGTCCCGCATCACGCGTGAGAGTGCACACTCTGCACCCGAGTCCCCTGGGTCTCCTAGAAGTAATCTGAAGATTCTATAGTCAAGATCTAGCGATTCCAAAGCCTATTAGTACTGTACTTACCTGCTAGTAATTTCGCATTCCACTTTCAGAGTATATGGTTTTCCGTGCCCCTCGGGCATTTGTATATACTGTGCTAACTTAAGTATTTTCGTAAGAGTTTTGTGTTGTGCTTAGTACCCTGTCCTCATAAAGAGTACAGGGCTGTTGTGATTCTTAATAAATATCCTGTTTATTTTCATAACACTTGTGTGGTGTCCTTTCACTTGGTGTTCAAGGGGTATATGTGTGGTATAACAGCTGGCTTAACACGCCCTCTCGAGTCTTTAGCCTTAGACTGCTCGTATCCATGCTACTAGGATAGCTGGTCTATAAGGTTGACTTGCAACCAATCATCAATAAGGGTTGTTGGACTGATACATAGTGTTCACTAGAATAGTGAGCACTGCATATCAGGCCACCTTCTCACACTTGCCCCTTAGCGTTCGTAGCCGAATAGCGCTGACCAAAATGATTGTGCTGCCTTGGCTGTTGTATTACTTTGCCAATCTTCCCACGTATGTGCCCAACAGAATATTCCGAGACCTGGAGGTCCTGCTGCGCAGCCTCATCTGGAATTCGGGCCGCCCCCGAGTGGCACTGACCAAGTTGTATATGCCTACTGATTCGGGAGGCCTAGCGGTTCCCAACATGGAGTTGTACTACCTCTCGGCACAACTACAATGGGTGACGGGATGGCTAAGCGGCAACCATCTGGACGACACTACCTCGGACACCGCTGCCTGGACGCAAACCCAACTTTGCACATTGTTCCACCCGCTAACCAAGGCCCCCTGCCCCTCCCAGTTGCACCTCGCAGTAGCACGCAAGTGCTTCCTGAGATGTCTGAGACTCACACGAGCAACGACACCATATGCCCCCATATTACCCCTACTGAGCACTCCGGGCCCGACAGGTGCACTGACTGAGGCACGCCTGACAGCCTGGACGCAAGCAGGTATAGACACGCTTAGCGATCTGTATGCGGATGGAGAACTGCTCCCTTTTGCGAATTTAGCAGCTGACACAGGCCTCCCAGCTGGTCAGTTCCTGTTACATGCGTCCCTCTTGCGCACGCTTACCGCCTCCTGGGGCGACATGACAGTGGAGCCACCGATGCACACCTTTATGCAATACTTGCACGTTATGGGCAACGGCTCACACATCATACACTGGCTAGCGCAAGCCCTGCAGACACACTCACAACCATCAACGACGCCGCTGGGGGAAAAATGGGCAACGGACAGAGGACGGGACTGGACTGACAAGGAATGGGAGATGATTTTGGCCGGACCGACATACATTCCACGCAACCCCCACTTTAAAATCATTCAATTTTACATTATACACCGAGCTTACCTCACGCCCGACAAAATTAACAGGTACTTCGCAACCACGACCGCTGCTTGTCAACGCTGCTCCCTACATGGGGCAGACCTCTTACACATGCTATGGCACTGCCCAGACATACGGCCATACTGGGACGACGTCAAAGCGCTACTCACACACAACACTGACGGACAGATGCCCCACATATGGGAGGCGTGCATCCTGGGTCTATGAAACTTAATAAAGTACAGGCGCGCTTCTGGGACATGGGTCTCATAACGGCGAAACGCCTACTTACTAAACATTGGAAAGCCGCGACCCCCCCACATATTCGGCACTGGTACACGTCCTTCACCAACTGGGCGCGTGCGGAAAGCACGGTCCTCCTCCGGGAGGAAACCGCAGGGCTTCGAAAATTCCCCATCGCCCAACTCTGGGACAACCTCCTTAAGACATTCCAGCGCGCCTGCCAGGTGCAAGGGATAACTTGAAGCAGCAAGCCCCGTCGCGACGGCGAAAACTACCAACCACAGTGACCATAGTTGCGTGTCTCCTCCCCCGTGTCCATTGCTTTGCATTACGAAACATCCTGCTGCACCTCACCCCGCACCAGCTGACCCCCAACCAGAACCCAAACCGATCTCCGCCCTCCTGAACCCCCCCGCCTCCCCCTCCTGACCTCACTTGCTTCCCCACTGTAGGAGAGTAGGGTCTGCTATCCTATGGTCACCCCAAATTTTTGCTTTTTGCTTCACTGGTTTCTGACTTAATGTGGCTGTGGGCCTGCTAATCAGACCCACAGCCTGCTGTTCTCTCTCTAAATTACTGCCAATGCACTCTAGGTGTATTACGAATTGGAACTGGTTCACCTTATGAGCCCCTGTAATAGTGCACCCTAGGTGCCCAGGGCATAGGTGTATCCAAGGCCTACCAGGGGCTGCAGCACGTATTGTGCCACCCCTGGCCTGGCCTCCATATTTGACACAACTGGCTGATCACTCAGCTGGGGTAAGTCGGTGTAACCACCTCTTACTTAGGTACAGTATGTCTGTGCCTAACCCTAAACTGGACACATATGTTCCTATCAGCCACTCCTATGGAAGGCCTCATCAATCCTGGAGGCAGAGTGCTTGGAAATATGTGAGATGGTGCTCTGGCATGAGCTGAGCCTGTCTGCAGCTGTCGGGAACCACTCCCTAAGCTGTTCCGGGATATTGCCATACCATATACTCTTAAGTGCATTATAATCCTCGCGGTTAAATGCTATCTTTGGTTTGGCTTTATCAAAACATGTCGAGTAAGGTGTCATACGAATTGGAATACTATCCCCTCGCCAATTCTGGCGACGGGGATAGCATTCCACCCTTCTAGAGGGACACGACATGTGTGTAGCCTTAACCCCGGTTAAAGTTAAACAGAGCCTCAGCTTCACAAAATGGACGCTGCCACCACAGACACAAGTCTGGCCTCCTGCTGCTGACCGAAACTCGGCAGATGGTGACCTGGACAAAGGGTTTCCTGCCTTGGGAGGTGCGAGCACCACCCCAGACAGGATTTTGTGTATTGGGTAGGACAGGGCTGAATAGAATCAGACATGCCCGGGGCACACAAGGTGTCCCCGTGCATAGGCCAGCCCAAACCGGTTCTGGGGCCTTCCAGCCCCAGTCCTGGCGCGGAGCTGGACAAAGGAAAGGGGGTGTAACCGCCCCCCTTCCTGGTTCCTCCCAGAGGAGGGACCTAGTAGGTGATCCCCCCCCTAGATTGGGAATAAGAGGGGGAGCAGTGCCATTGCACAGCAGATCATCCCGAAATCAACTTAAAACTAAGAAGAAGACTGGACTTCGACATTCTGCTGCACAGAAGACTGAAGAAGAATCTCCCTTGTGGCCAAGGAGTGACCACCCTGTGAACACAGGTACCAACCAGCAACTCGACGTCTGCTTTGCCGCCGCCTCCCGCCGGAGCCCGAGCCCAGAGCCCGACAAGAACCAGATTCCCAGAGCTCTCAGAGCCCGATCCACAGTCCCTGCAAAGAAGGGACCCGTGGAGGCACCGAGTGACGTGGGACCGGACCTCTTGGAAGACACTCGTAAAGCTGACTGCGCAGCTTCAGAGGCATCCTCGACGTTGTGCTTTGGGGATTGAGAACCCCCACCACCGAGCAGCCCTTGCACCGAAGATCAGCCCTCCAGCATCTCCACGATCTGCGTGGGGCCCTTTTGCATTGTGCCACTCGACGCGCCATCCCGGCCACTAGCCACGTGGTCAGCGGCCATCTTGGCGACGAACCCGAAGATTTAAACAGCAGGTCTGGTTGCTCCAGACCTACCCAAGCTCCTGTGAAAAGGAGCACCCACTCTGACCTTGCTGGTCCGAGTGAACAGCATCTTTCAACTTCTGCGTGGCTTGCATTTGCCAAGGCCTGTTTGCTCCGATCAGGTCGCCGACACCGCCAACAGCGAGAAGCCTACGTGGGACAGCTCGTGACCGACTCCTGGACGTCCTCGACCCCGGGTATCCACGTGGCTGCAGAAAGAAGCTACCCGACAACGCCTGTTTGCACCCGACATCGCCTGGTTCCAATCTGGTTCCACGGTAGTCACTGGCTAGTGACTTTGAACATTGTCCCCTCTGCTTTCAGGTCTTCACATCTTCAGATCCACCCTTGGATCCACCGGAACTCTTCTCATCGAGCCGCCTGCAGCATCTTCAGCTCCAAGCACCATCGACCAGCGTGACGAAACCCGACACAACTTCGACCCTGTGCACCCGCTTCCTGTGGGTGAGGTAACTCAGCTCCGCCGGTGCTCCTGCACTGGTACACATCCCAAGGGCCTGTGTTTTAAGTTTCAGCTCCGTAGGTCACTCGGAAGGTTCCTAACTTTCTAACTTTGTGCTTTTTACGCACCATAGACTTTGTATTGAGAAGTGCGTGCACTTTGAACACTGCACCCGAGTCCCGTGGGCCTTTCCCGACCTAGTTAACTCCAGTCTCGAATAGCTCCAGCGATTCCCAAGGCCCTAGGCCTCTTCACTTTCCTATTGGTATCTCTTATACCACTTTCTTAGTATATGGTTTAGGTGGCCCCTAGGACTCATCCATATTGTGCAACTTTTGTGTATTTTAAACTGTCTTGTGATTTAACGCTTGTGCTTCTGTGCTCATAAAGAGTCCAGGGGATTTTAATAGTTAATAAATCAATATATATTTTCAATATATATCTGTGTCGTGTCCCTTTCATTTGGTATTCAAGGGGGTTGTGTATGGTATAACAGCTGGCTTCACATGCCTTTCAGAGTTTAGCCTAAGACTGCTTTGTCCACGTTACCACTAGGATAACTGGTCTACAAGGTTGAATTACAACCATCATCATAAGGGTTGCTTGGCATGGTACAAAGTGATCACTAGAACTAGTGAGCATTATATACCAGGCCAACTTCTCACATTGGTGAGCAGCGGATTGGGATCTGAGCTTGCTGTTGTTTTACCATTGCAATCTTTGAGATTATCATCTGAAAGATCACACAGGTACCTGCTAGGTACATATAAAACAAGACTAGTATACTTAAGTTCTACTGAACTTAGTTGTTGTAGAGCAAAGGGAGTAGCACACCCTAGCTACAACTACTAGATAGGTTTAGTAGGTAAACACCAGTGTAGGTAGATTGCAACACATCCACCCACACTAGAGCAATGTCTGGAACAGAGGGGTCCAGTGGACTTACTCCTGTTGAGAGTGACCCTCCAAGGGCACCATCCCAGTTTGCTATTTTTCCCTTTAAGGAATTAAGACAGCTTTGTGTCTTAAGGGGTCTGAAGACAGGGCCTTCCCCTACTACAGACCACCTAAGAGAGCTCTTGGATCAGTCTGAGGCTCTAAAGACCTCTAAAGCAAACCCCACAGGGAATGCTGAAGGAGGCCATCCTTCAGAGGATGATACTGTAGACACCCCTGCCCCTATCATCCTGGTAGATGAGGATGCCTCCACCACTGGAGCTCCTCAAGTAGATGTAGAGGAAGAGGAAGAAGAAGAGGGGGAGGAGGTGGAAAGCAGTGAGTCAGATGATGACCGAGATAGTCAGGTGCTGGTCAGTAGACTGAACCAGGCTAACTTAAGTCAACTTGGGAATGAATCAGGTAACAACCCATTCAGACCCTCAGGTGGACTTAACCAGGGCCATAGGAGGAGGAGGCATCACTCAGGTGAATCCAATACCTCCCATGTCTCTAGAGGTTCTCATGGTCACTCCAGAAAGGAGATGACTAGCCCTCAGAGAAGGGAACATGAGGCCAAGATGAGAGAGGCTGAGCTTAGGATCCAGAGGCAAGAATTAGAGGTTGCCCTGGCTAAGGAGAAACTTGCTAGAGCAAGACAGCCTAGAGAGAGTGGGGTAATAGAACCCACTGGTGGCAGCAATATCCACAAGGATAAAGACAGGTCTTTTGATAATAGAAACCTGAGTATGATTGTGCCCCCCTACAAAGCTGGGGATGACATCCATAAATGGATTACTGCAATGGAGAGAGCCTGCAGAGTACAGCAGATCCCTCAGGAGCAGTGGGCAGCAATCTTGTGGCTCTCCTTTGAAGGTAGAGGCCGAGACAGACTCCTCACAGTTAGTGATGGGGATTCTAGAAACTACCTGGTCCTGAAGAGTGCTCTGATTGATGGGTTAGGCTTAACCACTGAACAGTACAGGTTAATGTTCAGAGATACCCAGAAGACATAGACTCAGGACTGGTCTGAATTTGTTGAGTGTGCCACTAAGGCTCTGGAGGGATGGTTGCTGGGAAGCAAGGTTACAGACTATGAAGGATTGTATAATTTGCTGATGAGAGAACAAATTTTAAATAATTGTCAGAACCAGCAGTTGCATCAACATTTGGTTGACTCAGATTTGCCCTCTCCCCAAGAATTGGGAAAGAGGGCAGATAAATGGGTAAGAACCAGAGTTAAGCAAAAGAACCAGAACCAGAACCAGGGTGGTGACCAGAAGAAAACAGACCAGAAGGGTGGGGAGCAGAAAGCTAAAGACCAGAAGTCTTCAACAGGGCCCCAAACTGAGACAGAGGGTGGGTCCCAAACTTCCAAGAAGAAGAAGAAAGAAGGTCAGAAGAAACCCTGGTGTAAAACTTGTAAGAACACCTCTCACTGGACAAGTGAGTGTAAAAAGGGTGGAGCCCCCAGCACTGCAGCCCCTAAGGCACCTGCACCCACTAGTACAGTTAGCAGTGCTGGTCCTCAAGCCAAGGGTTTAGTGGGAATCACTTTGGGAACTGAAGGAGATTCTGACCTAGTCAGAACTCTTACACAGGCTGTTCTGGTTTGTGAAGGGGACATAGATTTGACCCCTGACATAAGTCCCAGTAACCTGGGCAAATACAGACAGACACCTTTGATTAACAACAAAGTGGCTCAAGCTTACAGGGACACATGTGCCAGTGTCACTATGGTGACACCTAACTTTGTGGACCCTGGACAATACATGCCAGGCGATGATTACCTGGTGACCAATGCCAGCAATGTCACTACTACACATAGTGTGGCACTTGTTAACTTTTCCTGGGGAGGGGTAACTGGCCTAAAGAAAGTTGTGGTTAGTGCTGATCTCCCAGTAGAATGTTTGTTGGGCAATGACCTGGAGAACTCTCTATGGTCAGAAGTTGAGTACAGGACTCATGCAGAGATGTTAGGGATATCATCACATGTCCTTGCTGTGACCAGGTCACAGGCCAAAAAGTGCCTCTCTGAACCTCAGGTCTTGGATCCTGGAACAATGGACCAAGTACCTCCCAAGAGGAAGAACAGGAGGGTTAAGGCTGCGCCTTCCCAACTGCCTACAAGTGAGGATCAGGCTTCACAGGAAACTGATCTTGAGACCCCTGAAGGAACTGTCCCTGAAGAACTTGAACCTGATCAGGTTGAGTTTCTGGGGACAGGGGGACCTTCTAGGGCAGACTTGGGGCAGGCTCAGTTATCCTGTCCTTCTCTTGAACCCCTCAGACAGCAGGCTGCTGCTGAGGCTGCTGGGAATGCTCAAGGTGCCCATAAAGTATATTGGGACGATGGACTCCTTTATTCAGAGGCTAGAGACCCCAAGCCTGGTGCTACCAGGAGGTTGGTTATACCTCTGCAATTTAGGGGCTTCCTACTCACCTTGGCCCATGATATTCCTTTAGCAGGACACCTAGGCCAGAACAAGACTTGGGACAGGCTTGTCCCTCACTTTCACTGGCCTCACATGTCTGAAGACACCAAGGAGTTTTGTCGCTCCTGTGAAACCTGCCAAGCCAGTGGTAAAGCAGGTGGAACAACAAAGGCCCCCCTGATACCACTGCCTGTGGTGGGGGTTCCCTTTGAAAGAGTGGGGATTGATATTGTTGGTCCAATGGATCCCCCTACAGCATCTGGGCACAGATTCATACTGGTGGTAGTGGATCATGCCACCAGGTACCCAGAGGCAATTCCCCTTAGGACCACAACAGCTCCTGTTGTGGCCAGGGCCTTACTTGGAGTTTTCTCCAGAGTGGGGTTTCCTAAGGAGGTAATATCAGATAGAGGTACCAACTTCATGTCTGGATATTTGACAGCTATGTGGAAGGAATGTGGTGTCAACTACAAGTTCACCACTCCTTATCACCCACAATGCAATGGGCTTGTTGAAAGATTTAACAAGACCCTAAAGGGCATGATTAAAGGATTACCTGAAAAGCTCAGGCGAAGATGGGACATCCTTCTGCCCTGCCTTTTGTTCGCTTACAGAGAGGTCCCTCAAAAGGGGGTTGGCTTCAGCCCCTTTGAATTGTTGTTTGGGCACCCTGTAAGAGGACCCCTGTGTCTAGTGAAGGAAGGATGGGAGTTACCTCTCAAAAAGCCTAAACAGGACATAGTGGACTATGTACTTGGTCTCCGCTCCAGGATGGCAGAGTACATGGAAAAGGCATCTAAAAACCTTGAGGCTAGCCAAGAATTACAAAAAGCTTGGCATGACCAAAAGGCTGTCCTTGTTGAATTTCAGCCTGGACAGAAGGTATGGGTGTTGGAGCCAGTGGCCCCAGCAGCACTCCAAGACAAGTGGTCTGGACCCCATACAATTCTGGAGAAGAAGGGAGAGGTTACCTACTTGGTGGACCTAGGAACTCCCAGGAGCCCCCACAGGGTGCTCCATGTGAACAGATTGAAGGCATATGTCAGCAGGGCAGACATGGGCTTGCTCATGGCTACAAATGAGGGACAGGAGGAAGAGAGTGACCCTCTCCCAGACCTGCTCACTCAGAACCCTGAGGATGGCTCAGTTGATGGTGTGGCCTTAGGTGGCAGCCTCACTGAACATCAGCAACATGACTGCAGACAAGTTCTACAGGCATACAGGCATATGTTCTCCTTGACACCCAGTCAGACTAACTGGTGTACACATGTGGTGGACACTGGTGACAGTCTTCCTGTAAAAAGCAAAATTTACAGGCAACCTGACCACGTCAGGGACTGTATAAAGACTGAGGTGCAAAAGATGCTGGAATTAGGTGTCATTGAGCCTTCAGAGAGCCCCTGGGCTAGCCCAGTGGTTCTGGTCCCCAAACCTCACACCAAAGATGGCAAGAGAGAGATGAGGTTCTGTGTGGATTACAGAGGACTCAATGCTGTCACCAGGACAGATGCACACCCTATTCCAAGGGCAGATGAGCTCATTGACAAGTTGGCTTCTGCCAAATATTTGAGCACATTTGACTTGACAGCTGGCTACTGGCAAATCAGGTTAGCTGAGGAGTCTAAAGCCAAGACAGCATTTTCTACCCATAGTGGCCTTCCAAAGGTTGGTGAACCAAGTCCTCACTGGGTTGGATGACTTTTGTGCAGCTTATCTGGACGATATTGCTGTCTTTAGCTCCACCTGGGAGGATCACCTGATCCACCTGAAGGAAGTGCTTGAGGCTCTGCAGAAGGCAGGCCTCACTATCAAGGCAACAAAGTGCCAGATAGGGCAGAGCAAGGTTGTATACCTGGGCCACCTTGTAGGTGGAGGCCAAGTTCAACCACTGGAGAGTAAGATCCAGACCATCAAGGACTGGTCCCCTCCAACTACCCAGACTCAGGTCAGAGCTTTCTTGGGCCTGACTGGGTACTACAGGAAGTTTGTTAAGAACTATGGGTCCATTGTGACTCCTCTTAATGATCTGACATCCAAGATGCCCAAAAAGGTTCAGTGGACAGAAATCTGTCAAAAGGCATTTGATGACCTGAAGAAGGCCATGTGCTCTGCACCTATCCTGAAGAGTCCTGACTACTCAAGAGAGTTCAAGAGAGTTCATTGTCCAAACAGATGCTTCTGAGTTGGGAGTGGGAGCAGTGCTTTCACAGCTTAATGTAGATGGCCAGGACCAGCCCATTGCTTTCATTAGCAGAAGGCTGACCCCCAGAGAGAAACGTTGGTCAGCTATAGAGAGGGAGGCCTTTGCTGTGGTGTGGGCCCTGAAGAAGTTGAGACCATACTTATTTGGCACTCACTTCAAGATTCAGACCGACCATAAGCCCCTCCTATGGCTTAATCAGATGAAGGGTGAAAACCCCAAACTACTCAGGTGGTCCATTTCCCTACAGGGGATGGACTTTACAGTGGAGCACCGCCCAGGGACTGACCATGGCAACGCAGATGGTCTCTCCAGGTACTTCCACTTAGAACATGAAGACACAACTGGTCAAGGTTAGTCTAATGTCCCTGCGTTTGGGGGGGGGTTATGTAGGAGAGTAGGGTCTGCTATCCTATGGTCACCCCAAATTTTTGCTTTTTGCTTCACTGGTTTCTGACTTAATGTGGCTGTGGGCCTGCTAATCAGACCCACAGCCTGCTGTTCTCTCTCTAAATTACTGCCAATGCACTCTAGGTGCATTACGAATTGGAACTGGTTCACCTTATGAGCCCCTGTAATAGTGCACCCTAGGTGCCCAGGGCATAGGTGTATCCAAGGCCTACCAGGGGCTGCAGCACGTATTGTGCCACCCCTGGCCTGGCCTCCATATTTGACACAACTGGCTGATCACTCAGCTGGGGTAAGTCGGTGTAACCACCTCTTACTTAGGTACAGTATGTCTGTGCCTAACCCTAAACTGGACACATATGTTCCTATCAGCCACTCCTATGGAAGGCCTCATCAATCCTGGAGGCAGAGTGCTTGGAAATATGTGAGATGGTGCTCTGGCATGAGCTGAGCCTGTCTGCAGCTGTCGGGAACCACTCCCTAAGCTGTTCCGGGATATTGCCATACCATATACTCTTAAGTGCATTATAATCCTCGCGGTTAAATGCTATCTTTGGTTTGGCTTTATCAAAACATGTCGAGTAAGGTGTCATACGAATTGGAATACTATCCCCTCGCCAATTCTGGCGACGGGGATAGCATTCCACCCTTCTAGAGGGACACGACATGTGTGTAGCCTTAACCCCGGTTAAAGTTAAACAGAGCCTCAGCTTCACAAAATGGACGCTGCCACCACAGACACAAGTCTGGCCTCCTGCTGCTGACCGAAACTCGGCAGATGGTGGCCTGGACAAAGGGTTTCCTGCCTTGGGAGGTGCGAGCACCACCCCAGACAGGATTTTGTGTATTGGGTAGGACAGGGCTGAATAGAATCAGACATGCCCGGGGCACACAAGGTGTCCCCGTGCATAGGCCAGCCCAAACCGGTTCTGGGGCCTTCCAGCCCCAGTCCTGGCGCGGAGCTGGACAAAGGAAAGGGGGTGTAACCGCCCCCCTTCCTGGTTCCTCCCAGAGGAGGGACCTAGTAGGTGATCCCCCCCCCTAGATTGGGAATAAGAGGGGGAGCAGTGCCATTGCACAGCAGATCATCCCGAAATCAACTTAAAACTAAGAAGAAGACTGGACTTCGACATTCTGCTGCACAGAAGACTGAAGAAGAATCTCCCTTGTGGCCAAGGAGTGACCACCCTGTGAACACAGGTACCAACCAGCAACTCGACGTCTGCTTTGCCGCCGCCTCCCGCCTCCCGCCGGAGCCCGACAAGAACCAGATTCCCAGACCTCTCAGAGCCCGATCCACAGTCCCTGCAAAGAAGGGACCCGTGGAGGCACCGAGTGACGTGGGACCGGACCTCTTGGAAGACACTCGTAAAGCTGACTGCGCAGCTTCAGAGGCATCCTCGACGTTGTGCTTTGGGGATTGAGAACCCCCACCACCGAGCAGCCCTTGCACCGAAGATCAGCCCTCCAGCATCTCCACGATCTGCGTGGGGCCCTTTTGCATTGTGCCACTCGACGCGCCATCCCGGCCACTAGCCACGTGGTCAGCGGCCATCTTGGCGACGAACCCGAAGATTTAAACAGCAGGTCTGGTTGCTCCAGACCTACCCAAGCTCCTGTGAAAAGGAGCACCCGCTCTGACCTTGCTGGTCCGAGTGAACAGCATCTTTCAACTTCTGCGTGGCTTGCATTTGCCAAGGCCTGTTTGCTCCGATCAGGTCGCCGACACCGCCAACAGCGAGAAGTCTACGTGGGACAGCTCGTGACCGACTCCTGGACGTCCTCGACCCCGGGTATCCACGTGGCTGCAGAAAGAAGCTACCCGACAACGCCTGTTTGCACCCGACATCGCCTGGTTCCAATCTGGTTCCACGGTAGTCACTGGCTAGTGACTTTGAACATTGTCCCCTCTGCTTTCAGGTCTTCACATCTTCAGATCCACCCTTGGATCCACCGGAACTCTTCTCATCGAGCCGCCTGCAGCATCTTCAGCTCCAAGCACCATCGACCAGCGTGACGAAACCCGACACAACTTCGACCCTGTGCACCCGCTTCCTGTGGGTGAGGTAACTCAGCTCCGCCGGTGCTCCTGCACTGGTACACATCCCAAGGGCCTGTGTTTTAAGTTTCAGCTCCGTAGGTCACTCGGAAGGTTCCTAACTTTCTAACTTTGTGCTTTTTACGCACCATAGACTTTGTATTGAGAAGTGCGTGCACTTTGAACACTGCACCCGAGTCCCGTGGGCCTTTCCCGACCTAGTTAACTCCAGTCTCGAATAGCTCCAGCGATTCCCAAGGCCCTAGGCCTCTTCACTTTCCTATTGGTATCTCTTATACCACTTTCTTAGTATATGGTTTAGGTGGCCCCTAGGGCTCATCCATATTGTGCAACTTTTGTGTATTTTAAACTGTCTTGTGATTTAACGCTTGTGCTTCTGTGCTCATAAAGAGTCCAGGGGATTTTAATAGTTAATAAATCAATATATATTTTCAATATATATCTGTGTGGTGTCCCTTTCATTTGGTATTCAAGGGGGTTGTGTATGGTATAACAGCTGGCTTCACATGCCTTTCAGAGTTTAGCCTAAGACTGCTTTGTCCACGTTACCACTAGGATAACTGGTCTACAAGGTTGAATTACAACCATCATCATAAGGGTTGCTTGGCATGGTACAAAGTGATCACTAGAACTAGTGAGCATTATATACCAGGCCAACTTCTCACACCCACTTACAGAGGTCTTTCTTCCCTGCAGTTGTCTAGATATAGGGGACAGTTAACTCACTGGTCAAGTTCCCCGACCAGACCCCCTCCCTTATTGCAGACGAAAATAACCATTGCATCATGCAGCTGGCAAGAAGCGGCCCCCTTACAGAACTCATAACGCCTGCCGACTGCTGAGCCGCGTCAACGCCCAAGGACTGCAGTAAGATGCGGACTCACACCGGAACCCCACCCACAATAGGACACAACCAGGATACGCAGCACACCTATCATCACCCCCCAGTCTTTTACTTTACGACCTCCTACTTGCAACACTGGAGAGACTCATATATACCGCACTACCAGACATCCTGGTCTCCATCCTCAATGGCTGCAAGCAAGCCACGCCAAGCTTCACTGCTTGCTCCTATTCCTCAGTGAGCTATACCACCACACATCTTGCTGCACCTGCGTCGGCATTATGCACACACTTCTGAACCGCCACCTGCCGACAGCTCCCCCACTACTGCCTAACCTCAGCGGATACCCAGATCCTCAGGGGGGACTTGAGCGCTGAACACAACAGCACTAATGCTTGACTAACTCTGCAATGTTTATGTTCATAATAAAAGATAAAATGTAGACCTCTCATTTATGCAACTGAATACCAGAATGTTGTACATATATGTCTATGGATATCGCCGCCGGACCCCCGGGTTACCGGCTAACTGGCTGTGTCATTCAACTGAGGATCCCCTTGACTACATATGGCCCAACCGGCCCTTGCATGCCACGGAATGTACAATGTATGGTTACAATGTTATGCACAATAAAGGTCTTCCAAAAAAAAAAAAAAATGGAGAAATAAGATAGGTTTCTTTGAGTTGATGAAAGAGTTCTGTTGCTTTTTCTTTAAAAGTCTTTGTTTCTGGCGTCACTTTAGGGTCGCTTTGATCTTCAGAAAAGTTGTCGAAATTGATGAAGTAGCCAGTTCCGTCTATTGTTGGAATTATTTTTCCCATTTGGCTTTCATTAGCACATTCTGATGCCACATCATTGTAGACTGGTGTTTCATGATGAACTGTTTCAATTTGTGTTTCAAGAGGCACAAGTTCCATGTCATTTCTGCATAGTCCTTTTTTATTTACTGCAGGTTTATCAAATGTGATTAGTCTTTCAGTTTGAACCTCTTGGATACTAGCAAATTTGGGTATTCTGTTACTTCTTGGGAGTCCACTGGGCCTGCTATTGATTATAGGCCACATGATTGTGGTTTTACCAGGTCGATTGATACAACTCTGTTCTCTTTTTTTACCAGCAAGGGGCGGTAGTACTACTGATCTTGTTCCGTTGATTGCTAAGACAGGTACTGCTTTTCTGTAAGAAGGCCCAAATTCCTTCTTCACCGCTATTTTCTCTCTGACCAGATCCCCAATCTTTGGAATCCAGACAGGTCTTGCTGGGACAGGTGGTGTGTCTTCAGTGGTGGTTGGCTGTTGCTTTAACTTTGTTGCTCAGGGCTTTTCTTGTTTCATTTAAGTCCTGTAAAACAGCCAAACGATCTTTGATGTCAAAGTCTTTATTCTTATCTTCTACCACCGAAGCAAGACTATCTAAGTCCTGAACATACATTCTAGTTCCGAACAATAGTTCGTACGGGCTGAAACCTTTTAGAGAATTTCTTGGCAAGTTGTTAAGACTACGTTGGACACTTATTAAATGCTTGACCCACCCATCACCCGAACCTAATACCTTTGCCAGTATAGATTGCTTTATGTCTCGTTTTTTTCTTTCCACTACACTGTTTCCCTCAGGATTGAAGGGACAAGAGAATCGCAATCCCATGCCCTTGCTGGTCATGGCCTCCTTATAAGCTCGAGAGCTAAAAGCAGGACCCTGACCAGAATGCAGCATGGCAATTGCGTATGTGCCGATAAAGACTCGCAAATCTTTTATAACAGTTCTGGCGTCAGCCGAGCGCTGGGGCCACATTTTTAAAGTGTAGTGTAGTCTTAAACAATTAATAGGACGCTGCATTGCATGTGTAGATAACTCTATGCTACCTTCATAAATGGCCATGGCATTACTCCGCTTGACTCGTTACTGCGATCTCTGTCGGAGTCTGGGCAGCTCTTTACAAATTTATATTGGTGCAGGCTCATCCCCGGCCACCAGTATGCTGATTGTAATTCAGTCAGAGATTCCTTCATCTGTTTGTGCCTTGGTCCTTCACCCATGTGTGCGTCTGCTGTTAATAACTTTCTCCGGTTCGTGTTTGGAATTACCCTATCCCCCACTCCAGGGATTCGAGCAAAAGGAACGGAGTTTGCATCAATTACGTATGTATAATTGAGTGGATAGTTCACAGGTAGTGCTGCACAGTTGCCTTTTGAAGACGTTTTTACTGCCAGCATGGTTTCCCCGTCAATATATTTTTCTGAACGCTTTTTTGTGGCTACGGAAGCCGGTTTAGCTGCTTCCGCTGTGGCTGTATTAGCCAATGAATTCCCTGCAACGTGAACGCCATCACGTTGATGACTCAGAGTGTGTATCACGTGAGTCTTTTGTAGTTCTTTATGAAAAAGAACTACTTGTTTCCAAAGCATTTTATGCTTGATTGTGGCACCTATGTCGTCTTTGTAATCATTTTTAACCCAGTTCTGCAAATCATTATTGTAAGAATTGACGCAAAAATGCGAATCGCACACGATTAGTGTCTTGAATTCACGTTCGGCATTTTCAAGCGCCATCTTTAAAGATCTGATTTCAGCTCGCTGAGCCAAACATTTTCTCAGTGATTCAGTTTTTGTTATTTTTGGTCTGAATTTACCGCAAAGCCAACGACCTTTAACAATCGCGCAGGCTGCATCGTAGGATTTGTCTTCTACATTGTAATGCTGTACAAATCTATCTGTATAGATTATACAGGAGTACTGTTCTAGAGGGAGAATTTCGATTGGCAGAGGATATTCTTTTTCATATTTTAAATCATGCAGTTTTTTCATGTGCGGGGCGAAATAGTATTTCACGTCTTCTGCAGCAAGAGAGTTTTCCCACTGTATCCATTTCGGATCCAATGACACTGAATGCAGGTTTACTGGGCTGAATAGTGCCTCGAAGGCTGATTCTGCTGTGAGAACAGTGATTCTTTTTCCTTGTGCCAGTGCTCGTTCTTTCGCTATAGCAGTTTGCACTGCCTTTACAGTATTTTCTGTGAGACTGAATGTTTTTTCTGCTTGTGTGTACAAATGTGATTTGTAAGCTATTGGTACCGTTTCTCCCTCATTAGAGGTCAGGTACGTAAATCTGCATCTTCCTGGGATGACCCGGATTACAAGGTTGCGTGTATTGTCACGTGTTTCTAATTTTGTTTTAGCTAACATGTCTGTTTGCAGTGATCTCAACATTTCTGTGTGTTTTTGAGTCCAGTTGATTGGTTTAAAATCATGTTTTATTAATTCGTAGACCGGTTTAATCCTCTCTGCATAGTTTAGAATGTAAATTCTTCCGAAATTCAGGAAGCCTAGAATCGATTGTAAGTGCTTCAGCGTTTTCGGTGCTTGGAGTACAGCGCACTTCTCTAAGAAGTTGTCCGCTAGGCTTTTTGCTTCACTTGATAATTCGTATCCTAAAAATAAGACTGTTAGATGGGCAATTTGTGACTTTTTAAAGTTGAATTTGTAACCCTCTGCTGCGAATCCAAGTATTATGGTGTTCACTCTTTTCAAGTGAGTATCCAAGTCGTCGTCTGTGAGATAGATGTCATCGACATAGGATAATGCCTCATCATCATACATTTGTAGTAACTCTCTTACTCTGGCTGAGAATAGTCCTGGGCTGTTCTTGAATCCCTGTGAGAGCCTACAGAAATTTTTCTGTGACCCCATTATTGAGAAAGCGGTCAAATACCTGCTTTCTGGTGCAATATTTTGGCAAAAGAACCCATTAGATATGTCTAATGTCGTCTTGTATTTTTTGCGAACAATGTTATTCATTAGTGCAGCACTATGCGAATTTTGTACTGCAAATGTTTTGCAACATGAGTTAAGGTGTCTGTAGTCCAAGACTAGACGGTACGATTCTTCCGGTTTGGAGACAGGAAACAAAGGATTGTTCATTTGAGAGGTGCATGTTTCAATTACCCCTTGGTATTCAAGTTGATCTAAAATCTCCCTGACTTGTTTTTTGCTTCTTGCTTAATTGGGTACTGCCTTTGTGCAGTTGGTTGACATTTTAACTGGATTTTGTGAGGAGAGTCCTCATCCCATCCTACATGATTCTTATATAATGCTGGTGCCTGGGCTACTGCCCATTTCCTTGCATATATATATTTAGTGTGAATTGGAATGTGATTTGAGAAGGCAGGCATAATCATTTCTTCGCCATGAAGGCACTCCCTGACAAACTCTGGGGGCCAATCTTTCTCGGCTAACAGGATGTCATAGCCTTTTGAGAGGTTATCCCAAAATAGACCCCTTATTTTCCTAGTCTTGTCTCCCTCTATACGCAGTGCTATTTCGTATATCTTATGAGGTTCGCTAACTCTGGTGTCTGCAGTTTCTACCTGAATGTATTCATTCGTGTCCACTGTCTCCAGATGACTCATCAGGATCTTGCGAGCTATGCTGATTTCTGCTGCACTGTCTAGCATTGTCTGTGCCCACTCTCCGTTTTTCAGCTGTGTCCTCAGTATTCTCGGCATGTTCGATTACTCTAATACTGGCTACCTTCTTCCTCGGGAATTGTAATTTTTTACTTTGAGCAGGTTCCTTGTCTTTAGACTTGGTGTGCTCTTCCCTTGGGTCTGACCGTCCTCTTCTTTCCGATTTCTGCGAAAAAGATCGAGAGGGACGTGTATCAATACTTTGATATCTATCAGGCTTTTTCAAGTTATCCCTATTTCTAAGGTTATATCTTTTCTCAGAGTGCTCCCTCTGGGGAGACTGGTGTTCTCTAGTCGGAGTTCTTTCCCTCCGCCGAGGAGACCTTCCTCTGGACTGGAAAACTTTTTCTTTGGGAGTGGACTTTTTATTTCCATCCCAGCTCTTTTTAGGAGTGTTTAGATTATTTTTAATGAATAATTTTTCAGGATTTTTGAGTAGTTGAGGTTTTACTGGTTTCCCACCCAAACTATCTCTACCTAATTCTTCATAGCATTTTTCTATAATTCTGGCAAGCTCAATTGGTTGATCTGTTATATCTGTTTCTTTCAATTTCTGGCGGATCGCCACAGATGCTGCTTCTCCTTTTATGTTGGCTAGTAATATAGCCGAGACCTGCTTGAAGTCTTTCAGTAATTTCATACCAAGAGTTAAAGCAGGTTCTGGACCGTATTCATTCTGAATTTGTTTTAGCACATCTGGTATTACCGCCATGGACGGAACACCATGTGTTTTTGTGTAAATGGAAGCAAAGACTGTACCCCAAGTGTCACAGTCCTCCACATGTGGTGCGACCCCCATTGGAAGGCAGATAGTCAGGATTCTGTGTTTCTCAATAGGGGTAGTATTCGGGAATACTGCCTCTATTTGAGTAATTTTCTCTGCTAATCAGGAAGGAATTTGTTCCCGTTTTGCAGGAGTTTTTCCAAGACATGATTGTATGTTTTGTGGTGTAATTTTATTTGTGTTCCCCTGATGAGGGGTCGGCTGTGGAATATTAACAGCTGTTTGGACTGTTGCAGTCCGCATTACATATTGGACTAACTGTCTGTGTATTTTAATTAGTAATTTTAGCTGTGCTGAAAGTTCTTCTTTTGACATTTTTTCAATGTCTGGATGTGGTGTGTTGCTGGCTAGAACCGGCCACGTTGCTCCTAGTCTACCTAGTGGACCGAGCCTGGTAATGTGATCATTATGTTTTAGGGCGCCTTTAAACCAGAGCAGGTGCTCTTGGTATTTTAATGGGATTTCAATCTCGTCGAAAGGAGTATATTCATCCGGTGGTTCCTCTATTTTATAATAGTGGAACTCGTGTGTTGTAGCGTTTGCCGCTGGAAAGTTTATCCAGGAATAGAATACCTCTGTCTGCCGATATTCGTGTGCCTCTATCACAAAAATGACTGTACCACCTCGTGATGTCAGTCAGTTTTCTATAAGCTTTGACGTTATAGTTTTTCTTATGTTTGCCAGGATGATAATCGCACCCGGTTCATTAATCCCTGTATCATCGGGACCCTGTTGATTCGCGTCTACTGCGACTTCATTGGTTCCGTTGTTATAGCCATTTACTGACATTGTATTAATGAAGGTTTGCAGAGCAGGTTTCCACGGAAACAAAGATTAGGTGCACAATATTTTGGAACACTGTATCCTTCAACGTTGACTAAACCAGGAACTCTACATAGCAATCTCTTCCTACTAAGTTCCGGCGGATTTTAACCTTTCACCCACTCCAGACGTCTATTGGAGTATTTACGGGAGAAAGGGTCTGTGTGAAAAAGCACGACAGAGTTACTCTAACGTCTTGCGTTAGTTTTATCGCCTTACCAAAAGTTGGGCGCCATGTAGTGTAGTTCCTATTTTCCCTATAGGCCCTGCGCATTGGAATAACATAAACAGCAGTATAGACGTAGGACTGCGGTCTTCTAGGTCTCTACTGACTATGTTTGACTTAATTTAGGTTTGCGCCAGCTAGCTCAGAGGTCACTGGAAACTTTCTTGACTGAATAGGAAGTGATCAGCTTCCCTGGCTCAGACAAGAAGGGATTCAGCTTCCGACAACCGCATAAACATGACAACTTTGCTCCTCAGAAAGAAGAGTCAATCTCCAGAATCGTGTGAAACAATAGACAGCTATTTCACTCAGTCAGTTGTGCAGATTTACTTTCACCAGGATGCAGAGAATAGAGAGACAGGCGTTTTCAATAAAAGATATTATTTATCTGAAAGAAACACGTTAGTATTAGATTCCTTACCTTAGAATATCCCCAGGCGTCAGTCTGGATCCGGAAACTTTTGCGTAGCAGTACCCCTGCGCGTCGGTAGGCGTCGTCTGCAGGCGTCTCCTGCGGCTCCGCGTCCGTCGTTGGCGTCGTGCGCCGTGATGACGTCGCTGGAGTATATAGACGCCGCCTCCGCGCGCTGACGTCAGTTCTTCTTTTTTCCGCGCCAGTTAGCGCAGATCCGAAGAGCAGTACTCCGGTCTTTGACCAAGTTTTTTGATCTTTTTTGATCTCTGAATCTTCTACGGTGCCGGTAGGATGCCCGGTTTTAAGAACTGTGACGACTGTGACCGGACAATGTCGGTCACGGATCATCACCGACTCTGCCTCCGGTGCCTGGGCCCCGACCACGACGTGGACGCCTGCGTCGACTGCCGGGCCTTGACTAATAAAGCTAGGCGGGAGCGGTCCTGCAAGCTGCTCGAGCTCCGGGTGTCGGCCCCGCGTCGAGAGCGGTCCCGGTCTGGCCGGAGGTCAAGGGAGCGATCGAGGGAGCGGTCGCGGAGCCGTCACCATTCTTCTGGTTCCTCAGGTAGGAAGCACAAAAAGTCGGGCGTCGTCATTGTACCCCCGACTCCCCCCGACGCTCGCACGAGGCGGCCGGGGGTTCGGGTGGCCCCACCCCCGCGGCTCCGCGTGAGTCGCCGACGCGGCCTGCTCCATACCCTGCGGTCCCTGGCCAAGGCGCGTCCCCCGAGGAGATAGAGGCGTTCCTCGTGGCCATGAGGGCTCCTTCTCCTCCGGCGGGTTCCGCGGCGCCTTCGGACCCTGTGAACCCGTCTGGGGGCCCTAGCGGCTCGGGTGACCCTGCCTCGACGCCGTCGGGTGCTCCGGCCCCAGCGCCGGCGACGGCTCCGATCCCGGCGCCGCACGGGCCCTCCGGGTCGACGCTGGCTGGTCAACCGGCCTCTCCGGCGCCGATTCCATCGGGGCAACCCCTGGCGCCGCCCCCGCGCGGCGCCGCCCCCGCGCGGCGCCGGCTCCGGGCGGCGCCGTCCCCATTCCCTCTCCGAATCCGGACGCGGAGTCGGATCGACGCCGGGCTCGACGCCGATGGGGCCTGTGAACCCCGAGGAGCCGGTCTACATTGTTGACTCAGAGTATGGTGATGATGTAGAATACGGAGAGGGGTGGGAGGGGTCTGAGGACCCTCTGACACGCGAGTGTCAGTATGACATGGACTGGACAGGTGACTTGGGACGCCAGTGGTCTGGATGACTTCCCCAACCCTGGCTGTCTCACCTCCTACCGTGGCTACGGAGGAGGGGGCTGCCTATTCAGTGGTGTTGATGAGGGCTGCCAAGGCCTTACACCTTGAGCTCCCCGTCGCGGCCGTGAGGACTAACATCCTCACCGAGGTCCTCAAACCGCAGTCATGCCCACAGGAGCCACTGCTGCCGTTTAACGAGGCCTTAACGGACGTTCTTTTGGGCACGTGGTCCAGGCCCGCTTCAGGTTCACCTGTTGATAGGAACGTGGCCAGACGCCACCGTCCGTGTGCGGACGACCCCAAGTTACTGTCCACCCACCCCACCCCTGAGAGTCTGGTGATCCAGGCCTCCACCTCCCAGACCGCATTCCCGTCGGCCCCGCCCGACAGGGAATCAAAGAGGTACGACCAGTATGGCAAAAAGGTCTTCTCGTCCCTGAGTCTGGGACTGCGGTCTTGCAACTCCGCGTGCCTCTTGGGCCGTTACACCCACTCTCTGTGGGACACGGTCGCGGACCTGCTGCCTGAATGCCCCCCGGAGGTACGGGCTAAGCTCGGCAAGGCTATGATTGAAGGCCGAGACGCAGCAAGATATTCCATCATGTGTGGTCTTGATACGACGACTCGCTGGGCAGAGCGATGTCCACGACGGTGGCGATTCGTCGCCACGCCTGGCTGAGATCCGCCAACTTCTCGGCTGATGTCCAGAATGCATTGATGGACATGATGTTTTTTGATGGCAGTCGCCTGTTTGGCGACAAAGCGGACCACGCGTTGGAGCCCTTCAAGGACTCCAGGGTCACGGCCAAGTCCTTAGGTCTCTCGACCCAGCGCCAGCAAACGGGTTCGTTTCGCTCCTTTTGTGGCCAAGGAAGGGGCGGTCCCACACGTGCTGCCAGCCACGCGCCGCAACAGACTTATCAACGCAGTGGCGGCCGTGGAAACCGCCGTGGTGGCGGTCGGGGACAGCGGCGAGGTCAGGCCACACCTCCCCCCGCAGCATCTGCCACTAAATCCTCCTAGTCCGAGCTTTCAGGTCCATGTGACACCGGTGGGAGGCAGGGTTCGCCATCACCTCTCCCACTGGCGCACAATAACATCGGACAGGTGGGTGCTGCAGCTCTTCCGAAGGGGCTACTCCCTCCCCTTCGAGACAACTCCTCCAGCCATGCCACCGCAGAACCACCGTGTGTCGGGGGACCACTTGGCACTTCTGAGGGAGGAAGTTACGGCCCTCTTGGCCAAGGGGGCCATCGAGCGCGTTCCTGGGCCAGAAGTAGGACGTGGTTGCTATTCCCACTACTTTCTGGTACCCAAGAAGGACAAAGGGGGCCTACGTCCTATCTTGGATCTAAGGAACGTCAACGGCTTCCTCCGGAAGGAGAAGTTCAAGATGTTGACTTTAGCTCAGGTCTTGGCTGCTCTAGACCCGCAAGACTGGATGGTAGTGTTGGACTTGCAGGATGCCTATTTTCACATCCCCGTCCTGCCGGCCCACCGGCGTTACCTGCGGTTCACGGTAGGCCTCAAGCATTTTCAGTTTATCGTGCTCCCCTTCGGCCTTACCAGCGCCCCACGGGTGTTCACCAAGGTGATGGCGGTGGTCGCAGCTCATCTGCGCAGATTGGGGGTTTCAGTCTTCCCCTATCTAGACGACTGGTTGTTGAAGGCGGGCTCGCCCCAGACAGTCGTCCACCACCTTCAGATGACGGCAGACCTCCTGCACGAGCTGGGGTTCTCCATCAATGTGCCGAAATCACACCTGTGTCCCTCTCAAAAGCTCCTTTTCATCGGAGCGGTTCTCGACTCGGCGCAGTTTCGGGTCTATCCTCCGGAACGGCGAGTCCAGGATATACAGGCTTTGATTCCCATCTTTCAGCCGTTATCCCGGGTTTCGGTCAGGTTGACGCTGCGGCTGCTGGGGCTGATGGCTTCCTGCATCCTTCTGGTGCATCACGCCCGGTGGCGGATGCGGGCTCTGCAGTGGGACCTGAAGTTTCAGTGGGCCCAGCAGCAGGGCATCCTGTCCGACCATGTCTTGATCTCAGAGGGCACTGCAAGACAACTGCAGTGGTGGCTTACGGACCGCGATTGGGTCAGAGGCAGATCCCTCTCCCTTCCCCAACCGGAGCACGTTGTTGTGACGGACGCCTCCCTCCAGGGCTGGGGAGGCCACTTGGGAGAGGCAGAGATCAGAGGCATCTGGTCTCCGGCGGAGTCCCGGCTCCATATAAACTTGCTGGAGCTGCGGGCGATCCGTTTGGCACTGAAAGCGTTCCTCCCCTTTGTCAACGGGAGTGTAGTGCAGGTGTTCACGGACAACACCACCGCCATGTGGTACTGCAACAAACAGGGCGGAGTGGGGTCGTGGACCCTTTGCCAGGAGGCTCTGCGCCTCTGGCAATGGCTGGAACGTCAGGGCGTGACTCTGACGGTTCAACACCTGGCAGGTTCTCTGAACGCCAGGGCGGACGAACTCAGCCGTCGGTGCTCGATGGATCACGAATGGCGTCTGAACTCGGACGTGGCGCGAGGCCTCTTTCGGCAATGGGGAGAGCCTTGGTTATATCTATTCGCCACAGAAGAGAACGCGCAATGTCATCAGTTCTGCGCGTTGGAGTTTCCAAGACGGCACTCGCACGGCGACGCCTTTCGGCGCGAGTGGAGTTGCGGTCTGTTATACGCCTTTCCGCCTATACCACTTCTGCCCAGAGTGCTGAAGAAGATCAGGCGCGACCGGGCCCAAGTCATCCTTGTGGCTCCGGACTGGGCTCGAAGGTACTGGTATCCCGAGCTACTCAGCATGTCAGTCGGTCCCCCGATCCGCCTGCCCCTTCAGGAGGACCTTCTGTCGCAGCAACAGGGGACGGTCCTCCACCCGAACCTGTCCAGCCTCCACCTCCATGCGTGGAGATTGAGCGGCGGCAGTTGAGGCCATTTGACTTGCCTCCTGAAGTTTGTGATGTGATTCTGGCAGCCAGGCGTTCCTCCACGAAATCGGTATACGCCTGTCGGTGGAACAAGTTTGTGGCATGGTGCACAGCAAAGGCTGTGGATCCTCTCTCTGCCCCTCTTTCTGAGGTTCTTCTCTTCCTTCTATCTCTTGCCCAGCAGGGCTCTGCTCCAGGCACTATCAAGGGCTACCTTTCTGCCCTTTCGGCCTTTCTGAGGCTGCCTGATCAACCTTCTTTGTTCAAGTCCCCCATTGGAACGAGATTCTTGAAGGGCATCACACACATGTATCCACCTGTTCGTTTGTGATGCCTCAGTGGGACTTGAACCTGGTTGATGTTGATGTGTTCTCCCTTTGAGCCGCTTCATTCTTGTCCTCTCCGTCTCCTGACTTTAAAGACGGCCTTCCTGGTTGCCATCACCTCTGCCAGGAGGGCGAGTGAGCTCCAGGCTCTTTCTGTCAAACCTCCTTTCATGTCCATTCATCCCGATAAGGTGGTTCTGAGAACTAGGCCTTCTTTCCTGCCCAAAGTTGTCTCTGCTTTTCACATCGGGCAGTCCATCACCCTCCCTTCCTTCTTCCCGCCTCCACATCCTTCAAAGGATGAAGAGCGGCTCCATCGTCTGGACCCAAAACGTACGCTTTCATTTTATATGGATCGCACACGCCAGTTCCGGGTGGATGACCAACTGTTTGTTGGCTACGTGGGTGCGAAGAAAGGACGGGCGGTACATAAACGGACCATCTCTCGGTGGGTCGTTCTGTGCATCAAAGCGTGCTACTCTTTGGCTCGGAAGGAGCCTCCTGTTGGGCTGAGGGCCCATTACACTCGGGCCACGACGGCTACTACTGCCCTGAGCCAGGGAGTCCCCTTGCAGGACATTTGCCAGGCGGCTACGTGGGCCTCGCTGCACACCTTTGCGAGGCACTACTGCCTGGACAGTCAAGTCCGGAGGGATGGCTTCTTTGGCCGTTCTGTCCTCCAGGACTTTCTGGTGTAGGAATGTATTGGTTCGCAGACCCTCCACCGGGGTTGGTATTGCTGGGGTATCTATTCTAAGGTAAGGAATCTAATACTAACGTGTTTCTTTCAGATGAACAAGTTACTTACCTTCGGTAACGATATATCTGTAAGAAACATTATTTAGTATTAGATTCCTTACCGACCCACCCATCCTCCCCGTTCTGCGAACTGATTCCTAGGGTTAAGGACATCCCTTTCAGGGCCCTAGTTTCAAATGGCACCAGTGTTGGTTCTCACATGGCTCTGCGTGTTCTGGCGCGGAAAAGCTGTGTGCAAAGAACTGACGTCAGCGCGCGGAGGCGGCGTCTATATACTCCAGCGACGTCATCACGGCGCACGACGCCAACGACGGACGCGGAGCCGCAGGGGACGCCTGCAGACGACGCCTACCGACGCGCAGGGGTACTGCTACGCAAACGTTTCCAGATCCAGACTGACGCCTGGGGATATTCTAAGGTAAGGAATCTAATACTAACGTGTTTCTTACAGATATATCGTTACCGAAGGTAAGTAACTTGTTCATTGAGCAGTCTTCTTTCTCATGCAAGAGAAATGAATTGCCACAATTGCAAAACTTGTTATTATGAAAAGTGCGTACAGTAAAAGGAGTATTACGAAATAATACTGTAAAATCATTGATATGGTTTCTTAGCCATAAGATGGTTAAAATGAATAAAATATATACATTCATATATACATTGCCTAACGACCTCAACTGGTGCTTCTAACTATGCCTACCCCGGTGTACCTGACCTAAGCCTAATACATGGGAGGGAGTAAGTAGCAGTTTAAGTTAAGTTGGTTTTGCCAAGAGTTTGTTTCAAGAATTCTCTCTAAGGTTTTAGTCAGCACCGTACCTCTGGAATAGAATGCAGGAGGTCTGGTATCTCCTCTCAGGACCCGATATCCCAGTCACCCGCAAGGGTAGGCTGGAAACGCCGGAGCTGGATTTTCTCGGCAGGAGAAAAGACAGCGTCTTTCTCAGCGCGTCAAGGATGAGGGGCAGCGTCCGTGGGCTTCTCGCATCGGCTGGGCTCTCTGCAAGGGGACAGCTGTTCTGCTCCAGTATTCACCACCACAGTGTGCTTGCTTAAGGCAACGTTGGTATATTTATACCTGAAAGGTGCCGAGATTGACGTAAGTTATTGGACATAAGACGTCAATAAAGATGTTACTAGGAACTGGTCGTTCTTACAGTGCTCGCAGGAGTTCTATTACTAATCAAAACAAAGCATGCGGGGCTTTCCCAGGTTGCTGGGGGTTTGGTATGTCGAAAGAACTCGGTGTGCTATCTAGGAATCTAAGGAAGTGGCTTCTGCTGTGTCATGGACTGTCATGGACTGCAGAGACGAGTTACTGAAATATGGCTCTGATTGTTATGCCATTATAGGGATATGTATTGATTATAGCCGTATAGGGGCATGAGGTCACAATATTGATCGGGGTCCTAGATAAAACACATCCGCTCCTTCCCAGACAGTTTCGGGGGGATTCGTCAAGCAGGGCCAAAAGTGGGGTCCCAAAACGTGTTTTCCCCATGTTAAATTTCATAGGGACCTTTAGACACGGCTACAGCCCTAACGGCTGAATGGAATTACACCAAACTTGGCAAAATGGTAGGGCTTGGTATGCCGATGTGCCTTTGCTATGTTTGGCGACAATCCCTCCAGTAGTTCTTGAGAAAATTGAATTTGAAATGTTTCAAATGGCATTTTCTATGGGACCTTTAGACACGGCTACAGCCCGAACGGCTGAACGGAATTACACCAAACTTGGCAAAATGGTAGGGACAGGTATGCAGTAGTGCCTTTTCTATATTTGGTGAAAATCCCTCCAGTAGTTGTTGAGAAAATTGAATTTGAGCAAATTATATATCTATATGCGCTCAACATTCTATTGGGAATAACTTTGGCGCCGATTGAGGAATCTGTGTGTAATTTTTCAGATTTTTGGCCCTCTCCGCTCCTTCCCAGAAAGTTTCGGGGGGATTCGTCAAGCGGGGACCGAAAGGGGGGTCCCAAAACGTGTTTTCCCTATGTTAATTTCCATAGGGACCTTTAGACACGGCTACAGCCCGAACGGCTGAATGGAATTACACCGAACTTGGCAAAATGGTACGGCTTGGTATGCAGATGTGCCTTTGCTATGTTTGGTGAAAATCCCTCCAGTAGTTGTTGAGAAAATTGAATTTGAGCAAATTATATATCTATATGCGCTCACCGTACGCGTACCGTACGGGTACGTGCGTGTACCCTTACATGCGTGAGCGAGTTTCTGATTGGCTGGCAGTCGACTGTCAACATTCCAAACTGTCCAAACCAGGAAGTGTTGGCCACTATCTTGTTTTTCAGGAGAACTGAGGCACAAGAGAGCCCAAAACAAGAGTGGAAAACACGAAAAGGGGGCATGGTAGAGACCCCCCAATCCTCTAGCACTACTCAGGGGGTCCCAATAATACCACCAAGGGCGGGAAAAAAAATCGCGGGGTACGCGTACCGTGCGCGTACCCTGCGATTTAAATAACATTTTTTTGCACTTGCTGATCCTTCTGGGACCCCCTGAGAAGGGCTAGGGGGTCAGTGGTCTCAACCCTGCCCCCTTCTTGCGTTTTCCACTCTTGTTTTGTGCTCTCTTGTGCCTCACTTCTCCTGAGAATCAAGATGGCTGCTCAGGTGGTCCCAGAAGGATAATAACATATGTAAACGTTATCCGCTAATAGAATTAGCATTTACAAAACCTTTAAAATATATTGAAAAAAATATAGGTTTCACGCCTGATATAGTTAGGAATTAGCATTTAAAAAACCTTGCAAATTCACTTAACAAACCATAGGTTTCAAGCCTTATATAGTTAGGAATTACCATTTGAAAAACCTTGCAAATTCACTTAAAAAAACCATAGGTTTCAGGCCTTATGTAGTTAGGAATTAGCATTTAAAAAACCTTGCAAATTCACTTAAAAAACCATAGGTTTCAGGCCTTATATAGTTAGGAATTAGCATTTTAAAAACCTTGCAAATTCACTTAAAAAAACATAGGTTTCAGGCCTTATATAGTTAGGAATTAGCATAGTTAGGAATTAGCATTTAAAAAACCATTGAAATTGCTCCTACATAGTTGTACTAACTATATTTCGCGCACCCGCAATCCACTGCTGATGATGTCACATATTACATCATTCATGACATGGTCAGTGACATCACTGATGACATCACTGATGACATCACCGATGACATCACTGATGACATCTCAAATGACATCACTGATGACATCTCATTTGACATCACTGATGACATCTCATTTGACATCACTGATGACATCTCATTTGACATCACTGATCACATCACTGACGATATCATTCATGTGATAATACGATACACCTCCTCCCACTCTAATATAACCTTTGATACACCCAGTGTTAAATACAGACTACCATTCTTGAAACCATTGACACACCAATACCAGTTACTACATACGCACTCACTGATTACTAGGTCTACACACACATCCACTCATTTACCCATAGAATCACTCATACATACAGTCACTCATCAATACAACACTATCATCTGCACTCAAACACCTATACAGACACTCACACACTGCCACTCATCCATGGAGTTACTCACACACCTAGTCAGTCATGCAAAGAATCAATCACACTTCCATTTCCTCAACTATACAGATATACACACAACACCTTACTTATTCAAACGTATACTAACACATACTTACTCTCTTATACAATCACTGATACAAGTACACATTGATCCATACAGTCACGTACGCAATCACAGGCTCTCGTGTATAGTCATTGATATATTCCAATTCTCACATGCACTGTGTTTTACATATGTACTTACTTGGACATGTAGCACTGAGATATCCATTCACTCACCAACACACCCATGCACACAGTCAACCGCCCATATAGCTGTTTCCACATGCACTCTTGAACTCATACACCTAGTGAATCACTGCTCACACATCTATGCACAGAGTCACACACCTCCCAGCCACCCACACACACACTCAGTCTCCCATTCAAATACTTGGGCAACCAATTAATAACCCATATAGCCACTCATATAGCTACTGATCAACACATGCAGCAGCTTACACAACAACAGACATACTGATGCACTCATTCAGACAGTTTAGTCACTAACCCATGCATTTAGTAAGACACATTTAATCACTCACTCATACATTCAGTCACGCACCTACTAAATCCTTCATCCAGACACTTATACATCCACTCATTCTTCAATATGTAAGACATATTTTAACTTTACAGAAACATACAGTCACTGGATGTTGTCATCAGTGATGTCATCAGTGATGTCATTTGAGATGTCATCAGTGATGTCACTGACCATGTCATGAATGATGTAATATGTGACATCATCAGCAGTGGATTGCGGGTGCGCGAAATATAGTTAGTACAACTAACTATAGGAGCAATTTCAATGGTTTTTTAAATGCTAATTCCTAACCATATAAAGCCGGAAACCTATGGTTTTTTAAGTGAATTTGCAAGTTTTTAAAATGCGAATTCCTAACTATATAAGGCCTGAAACCTATGGTGTTTTAAGTGAGAATGAATATATATATATATATATATATAGTCGCCAGTAGGTATATATAGTTAGGATTTTTTCTCTATGGGATTTGTGAAAATTCTATGTCTAATAACTTTGGCGTTTGTGGACGGAATTGGCTGAAATTTTCAGGAAAATGGAACATTTTGTTTCTGAGCAGCCCCTGGCAATTTGGGGGGTTTTCATCAAGGGGGGGCCGAGAAAAAAGGGGGGTCCCAAAACGTGTTTTTCCAATGTTAATTTCCATAGGGCGGTTGGCCTCACTTTTAGCTCGAACGGCTGAATGGATTTGCACGAAACTTGGCAAAATTGTAGGGACTGTTAGCCCGATGTGCCTTTGCTAGGTCTCAATATTTGTGCTCCAGTGGATTTTGAGTAATTTAGGTTCAAAAAAAGATATATATCTGGGCGGAGCCTAACCACACATTTGATCTGATTGGCTGTCAGCACTTCATCCAAGAAGTGTTGGCAGCCATCTTGGGACCAATATACATGATAGCACCTCATTAAAAAGCATTGTAGTTAATAGAGGGTTTTAGGACTTTAGTTACATTATAAATCATTTGTTGATGGTACCATACTCGTTTTAGGAATTGTGGTTGGTTCTAAGGTGATTTTACCATGTGAAAAAACCTTCTGCTGTGATATCATGAATATTGTTTGAAAGAAAACTAATATCTCATGATTTTCCCACAGTGGTTTGGAAGGGGATCTATAAGCTAAACTGAAAGCATATTTTCTGTAAATTCACATTATCTTTCTCAGTCAGGTGAAAATGAAGTCTGACATTCTCAGTAAAACATGTACATCCAACAAGGACAGAGACTGTCGGTTGATTCCTTTGTGTTCTACTGCAGCCTCCTAGAGTGTTCTAAAGAACAACTAGAGCGCTAACAGTCCTACTTATTACAAAGGTATGGCACACCTGAAGCCATCTTGATTGGAATAAAGTGGTAACTCTTAAAACATTTAATTTAAAAAGAAACAACATGAGGGGGTATATTTTGCCATAGAAAGTATGATTAGTGCTGCAGAATGAAAAATTAGGGCACATTTTGAGTGACTTCTCAAATCCTTTTCTATTTCATTAAAACATTCTGACATGCAGTCTCCCAAAATGGCCACCAGAGACAAAAGAGCCCAAATGTAGCCCAAATATCACCCAGATGTAGCCCAAGTATAGCCCAATGACAGAATGTCCCAGAGTGTTCTAAAGAACAACTAGAGCGCTAACAGTCCTACTTATTACAAAGGTATAGCACACCTGGAGCCATCGTGATGGGAATAAAGTGGTAACTCTTAAAACATTTAATTTAAAAAGGAACAAAATGAGGGGGTATATTATGCAATAGAAGGTATTATTAGTGCTGCAGAAAGAAAAATTAGGGCACATTTTGAGTGACTTTTCAAATCCTCTTCTATTTCATTAAAAAATTCTGACATGCAGTCTCCCAAAATGGCCACCAGAGACAAAAGAGCCCAAATGTAGCCCAAATATCACCCAGATGTAGCCCAAGTATAGCCCAATGACAGAATGTCCCAGAGTGTTCTAAAGAACAACTAGAGCGCTAACAGTCCTACTTATTACAAAGGTATGGCACACCTGAAGCCATCTTGATTGGAATAAAGTGGTAACTCTTAAAACATTTAATTTAAAAAGGAACAAAATGAGGGGGTATATTTTGCCATATGAATTATGATTAGTGCTGCAGAAAGAAAAATTAGGGCACATTTTGAGTGACTTCTCAAATCCTTTTCTATTTCATTAAAACATTCTGACATGCAGTCTCCCAAAATGGCCACCAGAGACAAAAGAGCCCAAATGTAGCCCAAATATCACCCAGATGTAGCCCAAGTATAGCCCAATGACAGAATGTCCCAGAGTGTTCTAAAGAACAACTAGAGCGCTAACAGTCCTACTTATTACAAAGGTATGGCACACCTGAAGCCATCTTGATTGGAATAAAGTGGTAACTCTTAAAACATTTAATTTAAAAAGAAACAACATGAGGGGGTATATTTTGCCATAGAAAGTATGATTAGTGCTGCAGAATGAAAAATTAGGGCACATTTTGAGTGACTTCTCAAATCCTTTTCTATTTCATTAAAACATTCTGACATGCAGTCTCCCAAAATGGCCACCAGAGACAAAAGAGCCCAAATGTAGCCCAAATATCACCGAGATGTAGCCCAAGTATAGCCCAATGACAGAATGTCCCAGAGTGTTCTAAAGAACAACTAGAGCGCTAACAGTCCTACTTATTACAAAGGTATGGCACACCTGAAGCCATCTTGATTGGAATAAAGTGGTAACTCTTAAAACATTTAATTTAAAAAGGAACAAAATGAGGGGGTATATTTTGCCATAGAAAGTATGATTAGTGCTGCAGAATGAAAAATTAGGGCACATTTTGAGTGACTTCTCAAATCCTTTTCTATTTCATTAAAACATTCTGACATGCAGTCTCCCAAAATGGCCACCAGAGACAAAAGAGCCCAAATGTAGCCCAAATATCACCCAGATGTAGCCCAAGTATAGCCCAATGACAGAATGTCCCAGAGTGTTCTAAAGAACAACTAGAGCGCTAACAGTCCTACTTATTACAAAGGTATAGCACACCTGGAGCCATCGTGATGGGAATAAAGTGGTAACTCTTAAAACATTTAATTTAAAAAGGAACAAAATGAGGGGGTATATTATGCAATAGAAGGTATTATTAGTGCTGCAGAAAGAAAAATTAGGGCACATTTTGAGTGACTTTTCAAATCCTCTTCTATTTCATTAAAAAATTCTGACATGCAGTCTCCCAAAATGGCCACCAGAGACAAAAGAGCCCAAATGTAGCCCAAATATCACCCAGATGTAGCCCAAGTATAGCCCAATGACAGAATGTCCCAGAGTGTTCTAAAGAACAACTAGAGCGCTAACAGTCCTACTTATTACAAAGGTATGGCACACCTGAAGCCATCTTGATTGGAATAAAGTGGTAACTCTTAAAACATTTAATTTAAAAAGGAACAAAATGAGGGGGTATATTTTGCCATATGAATTATGATTAGTGCTGCAGAAAGAAAAATTAGGGCACATTTTGAGTGACTTCTCAAATCCTTTTCTATTTCATTAAAACATTCTGACATGCAGTCTCCCAAAATGGCCACCAGAGACAAAAGAGCCCAAATGTAGCCCAAATATCACCCAGATGTAGCCCAAGTATAGCCCAATGACAGAATGTCCCAGAGTGTTCTAAAGAACAACTAGAGCGCTAACAGTCCTACTTATTACAAAGGTATGGCACACCTGAAGCCATCTTGATTGGAATAAAGTGGTAACTCTTAAAACATTTAATTTAAAAAGAAACAACATGAGGGGGTATATTTTGCCATAGAAAGTATGATTAGTGCTGCAGAATGAAAAATTAGGGCACATTTTGAGTGACTTCTCAAATCCTTTTCTATTTCATTAAAACATTCTGACATGCAGTCTCCCAAAATGGCCACCAGAGACAAAAGAGCCCAAATGTAGCCCAAATATCACCCAGATGTAGCCCAAGTATAGCCCAATGACAGAATGTCCCAGAGTGTTCTAAAGAACAACTAGAGCGCTAACAGTCCTACTTATTACAAAGGTATAGCACACCTGGAGCCATCGTGATGGGAATAAAGTGGTAACTCTTAAAACATTTAATTTAAAAAGGAACAAAATGAGGGGGTATATTATGCAATAGAAGGTATTATTAGTGCTGCAGAAAGAAAAATTAGGGCACATTTTGAGTGACTTTTCAAATCCTCTTCTATTTCATTAAAAAATTCTGACATGCAGTCTCCCAAAATGGCCACCAGAGACAAAAGAGCCCAAATGTAGCCCAAATATCACCCAGATGTAGCCCAAGTATAGCCCAATGACAGAATGTCCCAGAGTGTTCTAAAGAACAACTAGAGCGCTAACAGTCCTACTTATTACAAAGGTATGGCACACCTGAAGCCATCTTGATTGGATTGGAATAAAGTGGTAACTCTTAAAACATTTAATTTAAAAAGGAACAAAATGAGGGGGTATATTTTGCCATATGAATTATGATTAGTGCTGCAGAAAGAAAAATTAGGGCACATTTTGAGTGACTTCTCAAACCCTCTTCAATTTCATTAAAAAATTCTGACATACAGTCTCCCAAGATGGCCACCAGAGACAAAAGAGGCTAAATGTAGCCCAAATATCACCCAGATGTACCCCAAGTATAGCCCAATGACAGACTGTCCCAGAGTGTTCTAAAGAACAACTAGAGCGCTAACAGTCTTACTTATGACAAAAGTATGGCACACCAGAAGCCATCTTGATTGGAATGAAGTGGTAAGTCTGAAAACACTCAATTTAAAAAGGAACAACATGAGGGGGTTAATTTTGCCATAGAAAGTATGATTAGTGCTTCAGAAAGAAAAATTAGGGATCATTTTGAGTGACTTCTCAAATCCTCTTCTATTTCATTAAAAAAATTCTGACGTGCAGACTGAAACATGCACTTTGAATACCAGCAGCAGACGTCCCTGGTGAGCAGTAGCTTTACTACAGTGATCTAATGTGCAACTAGAGTGCTAACATTCAGAATTCATGGCAAATGTGTGACACATCTGAATGCCTTCTTGATGGAACCAAAGTAAACAAGCATTGAAAATGCAATAGATCTCGCCCTCGTTTAAGTTAAAGCCATTCTGTTTGGAATGAGGTGGCTTTTTAGCTTTGCTTTTATTAGTGTTTTTTCAACTTTCATGTAAATAACATGCATCTGTATGCATATAAGTATATGCATGCATGCATTTATGTTTGTATTTATATAGATATACAGATGATATATGTTTATATATGTATATATATATATATATATATATATTCACTGAAAAAACCATAGGCTATAGACCATATATAGTTAGGAATTAGCATTTACAAAACCTTGAAAATTCACTGAAAAAACCATAGGTTATAGACCATATATAGTTAGGAATTAGCATTTACAAAACCTTGAAAATTCACTGAAAAAACCATAGGTTATAGACCATATATAGTAAGGAATTCGCATTTACAAAACCTTATTTTACTCACACAAAACCATTGAAATTCCATATATAGTTAGTTGCACTAACTATATATCGCGCACCCGCAATCCACTGCTGATGATGTCACATATTACATCATTCATGACATGGTCAGTGACATCACTGATGACATCTCAAATGACATCACTGATGATATCACTGACATCTCATTTGACATTACTGATCACATCACTGATGATATCATTCATGTGATAATACGATGAACCTCTTCAGACTCGAATATAACCTTAGATACAATCAGTGTAAACAGACACTCACAGACTGTCACTCATCCATGGAGTTACTCACACACCTAGTCAGTCATGCAAAGAATCAATCACACCTCCATTTCCTCAACTATACAGATATACAAACTTTACTTATTCAAACATATACTAACACATATTTACTCTCTTATACAATCCTTGATACAAGTTCACAATGATCCATACAGCCACTCACACATTCACTGGCTCTTATGCACAGTTATTTATATATGTCAACTCTCACATGTACTGTGTTTTACATATGTACTTACTTTGACATGTAGCACTGAGATATCCATTCACTCACCAATACACTCATGCACACAGTCAACCGCCCATACAGCTGTTTCCACATGCACTTTTGAAACCATACAACTAGTGAATCAACTGCTCACACATCTATGCACAGAGTCATACACCTCCCAGCCACCCACACACACACTCAGTCTCCCATACAAATACTTGGGCAACCAATCAATAACCCATATAGTTACTCATATAGCTACTTATCAACACATGCAACAGTTTACAGAACAACAGACATAATGATGCACAAATTAAGACAGTTTAGTCACTAACCCATGCACTCAGTGAGACACATTTAATCACTCACTCATACAGTCAGTCATGCACCTACTAAATCCTTCATCCAGACACTTATACATCCACTCATTCTTCAATATGTAAGACATATTTTAACTTTACAGAAACATACAGTCACTGGATGTTGTCATCAGTGATGTCATCAGTGATGTCATTTGAGATGTCATCAGTGATGTCATCAGTGACCATGTCATGAATGATGTAATATGTGACATCATCAGCAGTGGATTGCGGGTGCGCGATATATAGTTAGTGCAACTAATTATATATGGAATTTCAATGGTTTTGTGTGAGTAAAATAAGGTTTTTTAAATGCGAATTCCTAACTATATATGGTCTATAACCTATGGTTTTTTCAGTGAATTTTCAAGGTTTTGTAAATGCTAATTCCTAACTATATATGGTCTATAACCTATGTTTTTTTCAGTGAATATATATATATATAATCAGAAAAATAACAATGACAATTTTAAACAGGTCTCTGAACTTACCAATAGTGACATAAGGACTGGTCCAAAAGGAACCAGGAGCTGAACAACAAGAGGAGGTGGAAGCAGAACAAGGAACTATGCAACCATCAGCAAAAAAAAAAAAACACGAGAGACGGATTATGAATAGCCTTACAATCACCTAAAAACCTGGATAGAAGAAACATGTTAGATGCAATTAGACATTTCTTAAGCATATAAAAGAAAAACAAAATAATTAAGTAATAGCAGAACTCCGTTCCACATCTACAGATCTGTGTTGTCGGATAAAATCTCTGAGCTTGTTGGGTCATTAAATGTAAAAGTCTTATCTTTGTACATGTCCCTGAAAAAGCTGGGAAGCACTAAACCATATCTAGCATTCATAGTTTTGAGGGGAGGGTGATATGCAAGAAGTTGTTTCCTTCTAGGTACTGTAGCATTGGAGACATATAGAGAAAATATAACTTTGTTCCCTGACAATACAATTCTCAGATTTTTGTTAGCTGCTGAAAGAACATCCATAAAAGCTGTGAACTGCAGGACAAGAATGATGAATACCCCCTAGGGCTTGTGCTAATGAAGAAGAGATCTTAGGGCCCGTAATAAGTGCTGTGGATGCTGAGTGGACCACGATCTCCCAGGTGAACATTTGAGGGAATCGCCTTTAAGTTCAATTTTCTTGACCTTATGGGAAACATCTGTTATGGCTGGACTACGGAAATGCATTCTACTTCCGAATCAACAAAACGCTCCTTTGCAAACTCCAGAAAGTCCAGAACGCAGCAGCCAAACTGGTCCTTAGCATCCCACGACATGAACACATCACCCAGCACCTCTGCGACCTCCACTGGCTTCCCGTCGAAAAGAGAGTAACCTTCAAATTGTTCACATGCCTAGAAAGCCCTCCATAACACCGGACCCTAATTCCTCAACAAAATAATCTCCTTCCATGCCCCTAAGAGAAACCTCCACTACACCGACCTAGCCCTTGCCGAGGTCCCCCGTATCCACAGAGCCAGAACGGGGGCAGCGCCTTCTCAGACTAAGCCCTACACTGCAAATCTTCAGAAAGGACCTCATGACCTGGCTCTTCGGATGATCTCAGAGCTGCCCGAACTCCCCTCCCTTCTGCGTCTTGAGACCATCATGGGTCAGTAGTGTGCTCTATAAATCCCTGATTGATTGAATGTTTGAATCTTCAGCATCACTCCCTCTCTGTTCAATAATCTATATTCTCTTATGGTGAAGAGACCACTTTTCCTAAGTTTTCCTTGAAGAGCCGCATTGGTTTCACCAACAAAAGGTTTTAGAGTGCTGATCTCTTCCATGAGATCTTCCATGGTCAAGGGGGAAGGTGATTAGTAGGGAGAGTCCACATTGTCTGGGGCCTTTTAACAGAGGTAGAGATGTTCAGCTTTTTTGAAGGGGCACCTGAAACTTAAGGAGAAATGGAGCACCTTTGTGAAAATTCACCTCCCGCTACATGTTGGACCCAGGAGATGCTATCAAGATCCTTGTGACATTTTGTAGTCTTGATAAGGGAAGAGGACTTGGAAGGAAAAAGAAGTAGGTTTAGTGCCAGCCTGCTCCCTTCGCGAGCTCCCCATTCAGTTACAGGAAAGACCGCATGTGCCAAACCCGTCAAACAATAACAGGTTAATAGCGATGCCAAAAGAAGCAAGATAAGTACTCTCTGTAGGACGCTGTCTCTGTATATACTAAACCAAAGTGAAGTATAGTGTGCACAGAGTCCAGTGGAACCCCATGGGTAGGCAGCGGTAAAAGTAGATAGCACCTTACTCTCTATTTGTGGTAGTGTGCTCGAGCATTAAAGCTTTATCAGAGGACAGTGTTAAGCATTTGTTGTACACACTCAATCAGCAAATGATATCACACACTCAAAGACTGAACTTCAGAACAATTGGTTTTTGTATAAGAATATTATTTTAGTTATTTTATTTCCTAGAACAAAGCAAGCCTGGCACAGGTAAGCAATAAATACCTTACAGTAGTAATGCAGTTTGTAAACAGTTTGAATTGTAATTGCATATGCACTTTGATGTGATTACAGTAGACCTGTGTGCCGAGGCTCGCCTTTCTGTTCCCTCCCATCTCCCACCTTCATCATCACCGTCGTCGATTCCCGGTTTCCGGTTCCGGGGCAGCAGCAGCAGTGTCTGCGACGCAGCGTTACGTGGACACCTCCTGGGTTTTGCCTCACTGTTCTGCGCTGGATTCGTTGGAGTCGGCGGTGTAGTGTGGTGCTGCACGGGACGTTACACGGTGTGGCTGCTTCTGACCAAGTGTCGTCCTCACTGTCCCCCGTTTGCAAGGAGTAAGAGAGACGCCACTGCGCATCTTGGGCGCCATCTGGTGGTCGGAGATTGCTGGAAGTTGCTGGGTATCGCCACTAGCAGGTTAGGGGAAGGATAGTGCCCCCTGGATCTATAACCTGCAAAAGTACACGGGAGCTGAGCAGGACTGGAAGCTCGTGTACCTGAAAAAAGTCTGAGGAAAGGAGGAAAAAGGTGGTGGAGACATAGAGAGTGGCAGAAAGCGGGCTCACAGGACAGAGGTAAGTGGATAACAGTAAAAAAACAAAAAAAACAACAAAAAAAAAGGGAAACATTTATAGCTGAGTTTCTTTTGCAAGAGGTAATTCCAGAGGTGGCTGTAGTACACCTTGAAAGCAAAAGGAAAGGAAAAGCGAAGGAAAACAGCCTGGAAAGTCCCTACTCCCTTGGAAGCAAGTAAGCGGAGAGGGAGAGCTTAAAGACATGGCGCCAGGAAAGAATAAACGTCGGAAAGCTCCTAAGAACTCAAAACTTCCAGGTAATACAAGCGAAGGAGAAGAGGATATAATAGATCTTCCCACTGACTTGGAAAATGTGTTAACTACACCTACCAGAAATATAACATCGGTACTGGTGCCAACAGCATCCTCCAGTACAATTAAACAAAAGGGGCCGATGTCCGCTAAGTCTGCAGGTGGAAAGGGTGGCTCCTCAGTCTCAAAATCTATTAAAGACTTCTTTGGTAAGCATTTTAAAGAAAAGGAGACACCAGAAAGGGAATCAAAAGCGGTGGAGACCCCAAAACTGACTGAGATCATGATATCAGACACCGATTCCTTGAACCAGACAAATTTTGACACTGCTAACATCCCGATAGTACCTCGGCTGTCTTCCTCCCCACGGCTGTTTCAATCAGTATTAAGCCAAGACTCCGAGGGAGAGGGGGAGGAGGAAGAGAAAGAAAATGAAAATCAGACCGATTTACACCCGGCGAGGGAAGCTGCTGAAGCTGGTCTCAATGAAAAAGACAGTCTAGAGAACGTAAATCTGGCCTATACTGTGATATCAGGCCTACCCGTGAATAGTCTAGAGGTGACGGGTACCTCAAGCTCATCAATGCTTGAGGTTATGTTGATGCTCCAGAAAACTCTACAAGGAATCCTAGAGGTTTCAGTGGTAAATAACGAAATTCTAAAAACCCATAGCAAGCAGTTTAATAACATAATTGGGGAATTGATGCAGATTAAAGTCCAAATGCCTTCCCTTGTAAGACCTGTAGAGAACGAAGCTAACGAAGTGGGAGAAACATCAAGGACAAATACACCAAATGAGGAGGAGCCCAATGTATATATTTCCCGCTGTCCCATGATCGTAAGGAGATATGGCGAAAGTAGGCGTTGCCTGAAGAGGAGAATAGGGAAAAAGGTCCAACGGGTTAGACCGGCTGTAGAAAAGGTGATCAGGAAACAGGCACCCTATGACCTAAGGCCCAGGGACAAGGCAGGAAGAGTAGAATTGGATAATGTAACCCCAGTAGACACTAAGGCAAGCACCCCAGGTCCCCAGGAAAAATCAGGTTGGGTCCAAGGTAAATGTGCAAGAACGCAAAGGCCGCTAAGAGGATGCCAAGGGGGAGGAGAGAGGCTTCAGAACCTATACGGGAAATAGAAATGTCCACCGACGCAGGGCCCAGTAATCTATCCCCGGTAAATAATTGGATGAAGGGTGAGAGAGTAGTAAGCAACCTGAAGAGAAGGAATAAAGGCCCAGAGGAAAGTCATAAGTCTCTACAGGCACCCAAGATTGTGGACACCTGGCTATACCTAGAACCAATGAGTCAGGGATATGGGGGGAAAAGGGGTAAGAAATTAAAACCCCTAAACCGCTCGCAGTTACTATTCTCATTTGCTAAATGCCCCAGCCTAAAATATGTCAGTTCTGAGGATTTAAAAGAAGTGGGGTTTTTGGTTAATGCGAAAGGTGAGGAAATAACAAAGGTCCTTCTCCACTCAGCTTTGATAAAAGTCGCAGTGGAAAAAGCAGAAGCAGAGATGTTAAGAGAAGGAATTAGACTAGTAAAGAGAGAGGATCTGAATATGGTTAACCAAGGGCACAAATTTCTTAGAAACCATGCAGGGCTGGGAGAACGGCAAATAAAAATTATTTCATCAGGATGGAGTAATAAGGAAGGCCTGGCAATTACAATTGTTCCTAAAAAGCTGGGGTGGGGGGGATGAAGATGTCTTGGATGGGAACAGGTATAGAGAGCTGGCTTACTTAGACCAGGAGGAGGAGGAGGGGAATTTAAGTAACATCGATTAGGAAACTGGGTCGTCGCACAGCCTGCGTATCTTGTCTTGGAATATTAATGGCTACAAAAGAATATGGCCTCAAGAGATTTTCAGAAATCTCCTCGGAAAGACCGATATCTTGTGCCTACAGGAGACATGGCTGTGCGACGAATCCCTTGTTACGGAAGGTTTTACCAGTCACATAAAACCTGCAAGAAAGAATAAAAAGGGTAGGGCGTCAGGTGGTCAGATGACGCTGGTCTCCACAAGGATAGTGAGAGACATCTTCCATCTCGACTTAACATGTATCTGGGCACTAGGGAGCAGAGTGTTGATCCTAAATAACAACATAAGGGGTGAAGGCTTTTGTATTATCAACGTGTACATACAGAAAGGCGAAAAACATGAGTATAAAGCAGAGTTGGATCGCTTAAAAAAGGATTTAGAGAATTTACAAGAACTCTACCCAGGAGATGTGATTTTAATTTTGGGGGATTTTAATCATAGACTGAATCCCCTAAAAACAGATGCCTGGAATAGTGATATACTAAAAGTGTATAATATAGAGCCTGCAATGTTCATCAACACCGAGCTCTCAAATCAGGATGTGGAGCTTGGACGGCTGTTGGGGGCTATGGGTCTGGTTTGTGTGAACGGTAGGAAAGAAGGAGATCGGCCCGCTAAGCGGACATTTAAAATAGGACAGCAATTGTGCCCGATTGATTATGTTTTTATTCAGGCCTGGTGCTTCCACTCAATTCTACATTTTGAAATTCTTCAAGTAGAGGGCAGCGATCATTTCCCATTATTGTTAGAAATGTTGGTAAATAAGGCTCCGCCAAGACAGAAGGTGTTGAACGTCGAGGTCGAATATCCGAAGCGACTTACAACTCGGATAAGTGAAGAACATCTAAACAAACTGAAGGACTTTCAGTTAGTAGCTGACTTAGAAAACCTAGTAATGGGGGAAGAGCTATCCTGGTATGAGGAAATGATAAGACAACTTGTAGAATGCCTCAGAATAAACATTAAACGGGGGAAGCATAGTTTGACAATGAAACTTCCATTACATGCTACTAATAACCCATGGTTTGATGCAGATTGCCGCAAAGCAAAGGCTGCTATTAGAAAGAGTGAAAGAAGCCTTAGGCGCAGTTACAATGAATTAGAACATCAAACCCTTAAGAAACAAAGGATAAAATATAAGGCATCAATTAGAGACAAAAAAAGATCTTTTAAAGAAAATTGCTGGAAGAGTCTATTAGTGGCAATTGAAGAAAAAAATGTCAAAGGCTTCTGGAAATTGATACAGGAATGTACAGGGAAAATATCAGGGTCCATGCAATGTTCTGTTCCAGAGGACAAGTGGGTAATTTACCTTGAGGAGATCTATGGCAATTGGCCAAGGAGGGAGGCAATACAACCATCTAGTTGGCCAGGAGTGAGGGAAGAAGTAATGGAGCAGTTCTCCCTAGGTCACATCAAAATCGTGATAGCGACCTTAAATTTAACACGAGCTGCTGGCCCAGACAATTTACCCGCCATTATTATAAAAACAAATATAGATTGGTGGGCCAATTTGTTTGCAAAGACGTTCTTAAGTATACTAAAAACAGGAACATTACCAGATAGCTGGAAAGGGGCTATCATTAGACCCATACACAAAAAAGGTGATGTAAACTCCCCCAAAAACTACCGCCTGATAAATCTCTTGGACATTGGGGAAAAAGTGTTCTCTAAAATTATTTTGGGGTTGCTAAAAGATTGGGCTGAAGAAAATGGTATAGTACCTCCTGAACAGGGGGGTTTTAAAGAAGGTCATTCAACTGTGGATCATTGCTTTGCCCTCTGGGCGGTAGCGCGGAAGTCCATAGAGCAAAGGGGTAACCTGTTTTGCTGCTTTGTGGACTTCCGCGCAGCATTTGATCTTGTAAGCAGGGAGCAACTATGGTCTACCTTGAAAGGCTATAAATTATATGCAGACCTGTTAGCCCTTATCCAGGCCTTGCATACAGACAACTGGGCCCAGGTAGTCCTGGATGTGGAGGGTGGATTATCTGGTAGGATCCAGATTGGAAATGGCCTTAGGCAGGGGTGCGTATTAGCCCCGTTGCTCTTTTCTTTGTTTATAGCGGACCTACCCCAGATCCTAAAAGAGGTTAGAGGGGCGAGTCCAAAGTTAGGGGGTAACCATATATCCTGTCTGCTTTATGCAGACGATCTGGTGATCATGGACCAGACGGAGATAGGTTTGCAGAGGAAACTAGATATGTTCCATAAATACTGCCTAAATAAAAAATTGGTAGTAAATATGGAAAAGACTAAAATCCTATGTTTCGGCAAAAGTAAGACCCGGTTCCCTTGGTATTTGGGTACGGAACTTCTTGAGAGAGTATCGGAATATAGATATTTGGGTGTATGGTTCACGAGTAACCTGAATTGGACCACCCATCTGGAGGCTTTAAAAATTAGGGCAGCAGCTTCTATAAAGGGCTTAAAAAGGTTTAATAGCTTTTACGGAGATTTGTCAGACGGGCCGGTTATTAAGGCCTATCTGGCAATGGTCCCCGCGCAATTCCTATATGGATCAGAGGTTCTCCTCCTCAGTGGGAAAAAAGGTTGGGATAAAGAGGAGGGTATGATCCTGAAAAGCTTATTCTCGTTACCTAAATCAGCTATGGTCCAGGCAGCAAGATTGGAGATGGGAGTCACTTCCTGGGCAATTACAACCAGGATGGCACTAATACGGTTTTGGCAGCGTCTGGAGATAGGGGAGGCGCCCAGAAAAATATCACAGTGGTGTAGAGAGGAAATTACCTCCAGTGAGTTATCATGGGCTAAAGAAGTCAGACTCTCATTAAAGGAAGCTTATGGGAAGTTAGGAATAGATCTAGATGCCCAGTTAGGACACACCAATATAGGCAAAAAAGAACTACGGTCGTTGGGAGCGGATGTGTCCCGTACTTGTGATCACGAGTACCTTCGGCAAAAAATATCAGTGTCCCATATGATCCAAGTATGGAATTCAGAAGATCATCCTTACCCGTACTTGGATAGGCTGCCGAATCAGAAATTAAGAAGAGAGGTTTTAAAACTGAGAATGGGTGTAAACCCCTGTTATGTAAATACCAGGGTTAAAAACCTCATGATTAATAGTAATGGTAATTGCACATGTACATTAGGCTCCACCTGTGACATTACTCATGTTTTATTAGACTGCAGGAGGACCCTTGATATACGTAAGGAGATTTTAGGCCCGTTATTCAAAAATTACAGGATTACGAATAGGAAGCAGGCTGCAGAGCTCCTGGTGGGGATGGGAAACCTGGATATAGCCTGCGCCTTGGGGAAATACATGATTCGAGTTAGGGAGCTCCTCCAGAATACAGAGTTATAGGCATATGTTATCGAGACTGTACTCTAATGTATGTATTATGTTTGGAAGGTCTAGTCAGATATGTTTTCTCATGTGTTTTTAACATCTCAGGAGGATACTGTTAGAAATAATGTTGCCAGGGTTATCCTCCGGGAAATGACTGAATTGCAATTTTATAAATTTTAACTCGTGTTTTTATAAAGTTTATAAATGTATAGTGTATACTTTTATGGTTGTAATAACTCAAATAAAGTTTTAATGACTGACTGACAGTAGAGCTACTAGTAATGCAATGCTTTTGAAATATTGTACATATACTTTGTATTGGCATTTTAGTAGAATGTCAAGTAGATTACTTTTTTTACACAGTGCAGTATTTCTGGATACTGCACTGGGACATTTCCTGTAAACAGGTCAGTAAAAGCGTTTTTGTTATTTAGTTACAGTTTTAAAGGGTTTCATAGATTTTCCAACTCTACACTTAAAAACTTTGCTCAGAAAAAAAGTCAGTGTTATCATATGGAGTAAAATAGGTTTATCGGCTCAAAGGTAAGTATTCGGTAGTTGGAGTTGGTATTCTGGGGTTAGACTCAGGTGTCCTTCAGGGTCAAGGATGTACTCTTGTTACACCCTCAGCGGCACTAGGGCAGCCGGGTGCAGAGTGCTGAGGCCCAATGTTATCCAATGGAGGGATAGGGGGCCTCTGGTTGGTGGCTGCTGACGAGCAGGCCACTGGGTTGGGTTGGGGAAGCAAAGCTCCTGGACTTAAGCTCAGGGCAAATGGGGTTTCAAGCCAGCACAAAGGTGCACCCTTAGCGGAACTGGGGCGGTCGGGTGCAGAGTTCTGTTTTGGCATCTGGCGCCCTGTAGTTTTCAATGGAGAGTCTCCAGTTTGCAAACATACTGCAGGCTCAGGGACAAAGGTTTGATGGGTGTGACCACCAGTAAGTTGGGATCCTGGGGGTTGGTTAGGCACCATCTGTTGGGCCAACCAAGGCCGCGGGGCGTCGGGTGCAGGGGTGCCTTTTAGGGTTGGATCTTCTTACCAGCTCCTAGTCGCGGTTGGGGGGGACCTTCCGGATTTAGGCTGTAGGCGTCTGCTTGAGGCATGTCAGGGATCACTGGATCTTGGGTCTGGATCGCCGAGGAGACCTCCTTGTGATGCTGGGCTACACAAACTCGGGCGGTGGGTGTCGGGCCCAGAGTGGTGCAGACTCGCGGATCTTGAGTTTGTGGGGTGAACAAATCCGGTGTTCATGGGAGATTAAGTCTTTGGTTTGGAGGGCAGGGCAGGTCCTCTGGGTTCTTGAGGTTGCTGGTTGCAGGGCACACCGGAGTTTTGCTTCTGCAGGTTCAAGGTGGGGACTGGCTAGTAGGTCTGGGACCAAGTCAGTAGGCATCCTCCTCTTGTTACCTTCAGCATGGCTGTTCGGTCCTTCTTCTTTTCTTGTAGTCGGTTCTTGTCTGAGGAAGCATGTTTCAGGGGTGCCCCTAAATACTAGATTTAGGGGCGTTGCAGGTAGGTAAAAGTTTGGGACCAATGGGTCCCTTTCCTGGGGTGGGTACCCCTCCTATTATGCCACTCTCCAGTGGAAGTGGGGCATATGCCTCACCCTGGTTAGCTGGGTCCCCCCATCTGTAAGATGGCAGAGACGGAGTTATGTTATGTTATGTTACAACAAATTTATAAAGCGCACGTACACCAAGGTTTCATGGTGCTATTCTGAACTGCTCGCGGCTAAGCCAAGTATTATTTGTGTGCTTGTATGAATAGCCATGTTTTAAGAAGTTTCCTAAACTGTAATAGTTCTGTGCAGGACCATATCTCCAAGGGGAATGAATTCCACAACCGTGGGGCCAGATATGCAAAACGACAGCCTCCATGTCGTTTCCGGTTTAATTTAGGAGTGACTAGCAGGTGGAGATGTTTAGAGCGAAGATCCCGGGTGGGGATATACCTGAATAGCAGATTATTAATGAATATGGGACTGTGGCAGTTTAGGGATTTAAATATTAAGCAACCTGTTTTAAAAGTAGAGCGTTGAGGCAGTGGACGCCAGTGTAGTTTTTTTGAGAGAGGTCTGGCAGATTGCCACCTAGGTTGCTGGTGGATCAATCTTGCTGCTTGGTTCTGCACCAGCTGGAGTCGCTTAGTCAGACAAGATGGTAATTCTAAATAGATCGAGTTGGCATAGTCCAGATCGGATAATACCAAACCTATCACCACCTGTATTAGTGCTGCATGAGTAAGCAAGTGGCGGATCTTTCGCAATTGAAAGAAGCAGGTTGAGACCACTGTCCCTGTTTGGGTCTTCAGAGATAAGTCTCTGTCTATGGTCACCCCAAGACTTTTCATAGAAGTAGAGGGTTTAGGGGGGAGCCCAAGCTCTGCTGGCCAATAGTGAGGGCCCCAGAAGACCGGGCTTCCTCCTATCAGTAGCACCTCAGTCTTACCAGGATTAAGCTTCAAGTGGTTGTGATCCATCCAATGGCGGATGTGTAACACAGTTTCCTGAAAATTAGTGATTGAATTAGGGAAATTGTCTATAGTGAATGTAAGCTGTAAATCATCTGCATAATTGAATGTTGTCACATTCCTGTCTTTTAAAGACTTAATTAAAGGAAGAAGGTACAGATTAAACAGGTGAGGGGATAGAGAGGAACCCTGAGGGACCCCGCATGCAGTAATCAACTTAGGTGCTGTAAAATTAGCCAGGCGTACTGCTTGTGTGCGGCCCTCTAAAAAGGATTCGATCCAGTCTAGGGCATGGCCCTGGATACCCGCCTGTCTGACACGGTCCACCAGTATCCTGTGGTCAACTGTGTCAAACGCAGCAGATAAATCCAGGAGCACCAAGGCCTGAGGAGTGCCTGAATCTGCCTTTGTTCGTAAGTCGTCCAATACTGCCAGTATCACAGACTCCGTGGAATGGGCAGGGCGAAATCCCGCCTGATGGGGGTCCAAATAACCAGATTGTTCCATGAAATTGGATAGGCATTTAGCCACATGTGCCTCCAATATTTTAGCTAAGTAAGAGAGTAAAGATATTGGACGATAATTGGAGGGATTAGATGGATCTGCTCCAGATTTTTTTACCAGAGGGACCACTTTTGCATCTTTAAATGATTTAGGGACACAGCCCGGTGACCATGCATTCAAGAGAGACCGAGCAGGCTGTGGAAAGGTGGAGAAAATTTCTCTTAAAATGTAAGGCGGGCAACAGTCCCGCGGAGAGCCAGATTTTACTTTCGACAATAAGAGGGGGAACGCCTGGGAACTGATCGTAGGGAACTGTTCCAGCAGTGAAGTGTTCATGGGTGTGGCCAGAAGGGGTTAATTAAGAGAAGAGCATGGGATGCTAGCTTTAATTGTGGCTATTTTCTCGAAGAAAAAGTTGTTCAAGTTGTCACAAAGCTCCTGGGTAGGAGTAGATTTGAGCGAAATTCTATCGGCATTTGATAGCTCATTAACAATCGAGAATCTCCTTCGATTTATTACTGGAGTTCAAGATCCTGGTAGAGAAATGAGCTACCTTTGCCGCATTGATGGCTTTATTATAATTTTTCTGCGCCTCTGTGTAGAGGAGCTTATCTTCAGGAGCGTAGTTTAGCCTCCATTTTCTCTCTCCTTGTCGAAGTGATAGCTTCTGTTCTCTTAGTTCGCTAGAGAACCATTTATGCGCATCAGCCCTGCGATTAAATCTAAGTTTCTTGGGTGGGACGAACTTATCGCTGGCAGTATGTAGCCATGATGCAATATGGGCTTCGTGGAGATTTAAATCCTGAGTAGGCGGTGGGATTGAGCCAGCTAAAGAGTTCGGTACCCCAGCTTCTTATCATGCCCCCCTCAGCCAAGGGAGTGGTCCAGACTATATATATATATATATATATATTTCAGCAAATATTTCCTTCTCCACAAGAAAATAACGCAGGATACCTCTGGATGCTTTCAAAGATGTTTATTTGGGCAAATGTGGCAACTGCCTACCGACGCGTTTCACCAGTTACGGCTTGTATATATATATTATTATATATATATATATATATATATATATTTTCAGTTTCACAAGCACCCATGCAAGGCGCACTCCAATGAGGCTCACATAAGGTAGGGAAGAAAGCCAGTGCAGCCAGCGTCCTCGAAGCCGACGCGTTTCGGGCTACGCCCTTAATCATGGCTCGCTGCTGCCGGAAATTACTGCCACCATACAGACTACGATGTATTCCCCATCATTTATTTTCATTATTCATGCTTCAGGTGAGTCATAAACCATCAATTGCATTCTGGGATCAGTAGTCCAATATATACTACCCAAGTGGGCTGGAAGGCAGTTACTCCGGTTTAAAACAGTTCATCACGGTTGCACCTTTCCTTTACAACCCGTTCAGGTCTTGAGTCCCAATTACTCCAACCGCTGATGTTGCCATCTACAGTCGAACCGCTAGATTCTGCGGTGGTGCGCCTCCCGACCGGGTAAGGCCGGATAAATTTTCAGTTTCACAAGCACCCATGCAAGGCGCACTCCAATGAGGCTCACATAAGGTAGGGAAGAAAGCCAGTGCAGCCAGCGTCCTCGAAGCCGACGCGTTTCGGGCTACGCCCTTAATCATGGCTCGCTGCTGCCGGAAATTACTGCCACCATACAGACTACGATGTATTCCCCATCATTTATTTTCATTATTCATGCTTCAGGTGAGTCATAAACCATCAATTGCATTCTGGGATCAGTAGTCCAATATATACTACCCAAGTACTGCCAGTATCACAGACTCCGTGGAATGGGCAGGGCGAAATCCCGCCTGATGGGGGTCCAAATAACCAGATTGTTCCATGAAATTGGATAGGCATTTAGCCACATGTGCCTCCAATATTTTAGCTAAGTAAGAGAGTAAAGATATTGGACGATAATTGGAGGGATTAGATGGATCTGCTCCAGATTTTTTTACCAGAGGGACCACTTTTGCATCTTTAAATGATTTAGGGACACAGCCCGGTGACCATGCATTCAAGAGAGACCGAGCAGGCTGTGGAAAGGTGGAGAAAATTTCTCTTAAAATGTAAGGCGGGCAACAGTCCCGCGGAGAGCCAGATTTTACTTTCGACAATAAGAGGGGGAACGCCTGGGAACTGATCGTAGGGAACTGTTCCAGCAGTGAAGTGTTCATGGGTGTGGCCAGAAGGGGTTAATTAAGAGAAGAGCATGGGATGCTAGCTTTAATTGTGGCTATTTTCTCGAAGAAAAAGTTGTTCAAGTTGTCACAAAGCTCCTGGGTAGGAGTAGATTTGAGCGAAATTCTATCGGCATTTGATAGCTCATTAACAATCGAGAATCTCCTTCGATTTATTACTGGAGTTCAAGATCCTGGTAGAGAAATGAGCTACCTTTGCCGCATTGATGGCTTTATTATAATTTTTATGCGCCTCTGTGTAGAGGAGCTTATCTTCAGGAGCGTAGTTTAGCCTCCATTTTCTCTCTCCTTGTCGAAGTGATAGCTTCTGTTCTCTTAGTTCGCTAGAGAACCATTTATGCGCATCAGCCTTGCGATTAAATCTAAGTTTCTTGGGTGGGACGAACTTATCGCTGGCAGTATGTAGCCATGATGCAATATGGGCTTCGTGGAGATTTAAATCCTGAGTAGGCGGTGGGATTGAGCCAGCTAAAGAGTTCGGTACCCCAGCTTCTTATCATGCCCCCCTCAGCCAAGGGAGTGGTCCAGACTATATATATATATATATATATATATATATATATATATATATATCAGCAAATATTTCCTTCTCCACAAGAAAATAACGCAGGATACCTCTGGATGCTTTCAAAGATGTTTATTTGGGCAAATGTGGCAACTGCCTACCGACGCGTTTCACCAGTTACGGCTTGTATATATATATTATTATATATATATATATATATATATATATATATATGTATATATATATATATATATATATTCACTGAAAAAAACATAGGTTATAGACCATATATAGTTAGGGATTAGCATTTAAAAAACCTTATTTTATTTGCACAAAACCATTGAAATTCCATATATAGTTAGTTGCACTAACTATATATCGCGGACCCGCAATCCACTGCTAATGATGTCACATATTACATCATTCATGACATGGTCAGTGACATCACTGATGACATCACTGATGACATCTCAAATGACATCACTGATGACATCTCAAATGACATCACTGATGACATCACTGACATCTCATTTGACATTACTGATTACATCACTGATGATATCATTTATGTGATAATACATCTTCAGACTCTAATATAACCTTAGATACACTCAGTGTAAACAGGCATTCACAGACTGTCACACATCCATGGAGTTACTCACACACCTAGTCAGTCATGCAAAGAATCAATCACATCTCCATTTCCTTAACTATACAGTTATACACACCTTACTTATTCAAACATATACTAACACATATTTACTCTCTTATACAATCCTTGATACAAGTTCACAATGATTCATACAGCCACTCTCACATTCACTGGCTCTTATATTCAGTTATTTATATATGTCAACTCTCACATGGAGTGTGTTTTACATATGTACTTATTATGACATGTAGAACTGAGATATCCATTCACTCACCAATATACTCATGCACACAGTCAACTGTCCATACAGCTGTTTCTACATGCACTTTTGAACCCATACACCTAGGGAATCAACTGCTCACACATCTATGCACAGAGTTATACACCTCCCAGCCACCCACACACATACTCAGTCTCCCATACAAATACTTGGGCAACCATTCAATAACCCATATAGTTACTGATATAGCTACTGATTTAAACATGCAGCAGTTTACAGAAGAACATAAATAATGATTGCCAAATTAAGACACTTTAATCACTAACCCATGCACTCGGTGAGACACATTTAATCATTCTCTCATACAGTCAGTCATGCACCTACTAAATCCTTCATCCAGACACTTATACATCCACTCATTCTTCAATATGTAAGACATATTTTAACTTTACAGAAACATACAGTCACTGGGTGTTGTCATCAGTGATGTCATCAGTGATGTCATTTGAGATATCATCAGTGATGTCATCAGTGATGTCACTGACCATGTCATGAATGATGTAATATGTGACATCATTAGCAGTGGATTGCGGGTCCGCGATATATAGTTAGTGCAACTAACTATATATGGAATTTCAATGGTTTTGTGCAAATAAAATAAGGTTTTTTAAATGCTAATCCCTAACTATATATGGTCTATAACCTATGGTTTTTTCAGTGAATTTTCAAGGTTTTGTAAATGCAAATTCCTAACTATATATGGTCTATAACCTATGGTTTTTTCTGTGAATTTCATTGGTTTTTTAAAAGCTAATATCTATAGCTGTAAAATATATTCTTTATTAAGTGACGTATCACGTAGCCCGTGAGACGCCTCATGATGCATCGCATAACCGTGACGTATCGTCTCTGCAGCGCAAACCAAACCCAAAACGTAAGCGCGCCAGAACACGCTTAAAGATATATATATATTTTTTTAACCTTAATTAGACAAAATCCACACGTGCACATATCACAAACGTTCAAAAAACACAATATGTCGGACTCCCGTTACGCTGCCGGTTAGCTGCCTGGTTAACGTACCAGGAAGCACCTTTACCGCGAAAAATCGCAAATTTGTTTTTTTTTTCACCCCCCAGGGAACTTTAATAGCCCCCTCATCAATCCTAGGGGTTCAGGAGGGGTCTGCCTTACCCCTTTCATTCATTTACACCTTTTTTTTCCACCTCTTGTCTCTCGATCCCACAGAGAGACAAGATGGCGGCCGCTCCAGACTGTTTACAATGATAACAGCCAATCAGCTTCTCCTCAGACTCCCGTTACACTGCCGGTTAGCTTCCCGGTTAGCTGCCCGGTTAGCTGCCTGGTTCGCGTACCAAGACGCGTCTCTACGGCGAAAAAATCAGAATTTTTTTTTTTTTTTTGGGCCCGGCGTGGCTCTATAATATCCCCCTCATCAATCCTAGGGGGTCAGAAGGGGTCTACCTTGCCCTCTTTCCTTCATTTCCCCCTTTGTTTTGGCCTCCTCTTGTCTCTTGATCCTACCGAGAGACAAGATGGCGGCCGCTCCGGACTGTTTACAATATTGACAGCCAATCAGCTACTCCTCAGACTCCCGTTACACTGCCGGTTAGCTTCCCGGTTAGCTTCCCGGTTAGCTGCCCGGTTAGCTGCCCGGTTAGCTGCCCGGTTCGCGTACCAAGACGCGTCTCTACGGCGAAAAAATCGGATTTTTTTTTTTTTTTTTTTTGGGTTACACTGCCGGTTAGCTTCCTGGTTAGCTGCCCGGTTAGCTGCCCGGTTCGCGAACCAAGACGCGTCTCTACGGCGAAAAAAATCGGAATTTTTTTTTTTTTTTTTGGGGCCCGGCGTGGCTCTATAATATCCCCCTCATCAATCCTAGGGGGTCAGAAGGGGTCTACCTTGCCCCCTTTCCTTCATTTCCCCCTTTGTTTTAGCCTCCTCTTGTCTCTCGATCCTACCGAGAGACAAGATGGCGGCCGCTCCGGACTGTTTAGAATGTTGACAGACACCGGAGAGCCAATCAGCTTCGCTTCGCAAAGTTCCGATACGCGAAAAGTTCGCGAACCGGAGCGCTGCCCGGAGCGCTGTTACAGATATATATCTTGTTTTAAACGTTAATTTCTCAAAATCCACTGAAGCACATATATTGAGACCTAGCAAAGGCACATCGGGCTAACAGTCCCTACAATTTTGCCAAGTTTCGTGGAAATCCATTCAGCCGTTCGGGCTAAAAGTGAGGCCAACCGCCCTATGGAAATTAACATGGGAAAAACGTGTTTTGGGACCCCCCTTTTTTCTCAGCCCCCCCTTGACGAACCCCCCCCAAATTTCCAGGAGCTGCTCAGAAACAAAATGTGCCATTTTCCTGAAAATTTCAGCCAATTCCGTCCACAAACGCCAAAGTTATTAGACATAGAATTTTCAAAAGTCCCATAGAGAAAAAATCCTAACTATATATACCTACTGGCTATCGCCAGTAGGTAATATATATATATATATATATATATATATATATATTTCTCCAGTATTGGGGTGTCTTTCATAGATTCACATGCTTGAATATTCCCCGTCGTCGGAGTGGGAGTCCCACGGTAAATAAAATAGCAATAAATACTAAATATATATATAATATATAACAAATATATAAAGTACATAATAAGGATAAACCCAAAATATGCATAGAAGAAGCATAGGGTACCTAACCAAAAAGATTCTACATAGGAATGCATGGGAATAGAAAAGTTCCAATGCAGCCTATCCTTGTCATTATGTTAGTCCAAACTGCAGCCAATCAGGCGCCAGCAGCCCTCTAGAACCTTCTCCTCAGAGCTCAAGCCCTCAGATTTTCTACCGCACGTCGTGTGTAAGGGAGTCTCCCTGAGCTCTGCTCAGTTTTTCTTCTCTTCAAGTGTTTTCCAGTTCTCTACAATGTCTTCAAGTAAGAAGTCTCTCTTCAGAGCTTGTTCATCCTGTGGAAAGCTAAGATTATTTCATGACGACCCTCACAGTAAGTGTATTTACTGCCTGTACCCGGACCATGAAGTGGGAAGCTGTAAGCTCTGTAGAAAATTCTCAGAGAAAACTCTTAAGGATAGAGAAGGCCGCTTACTAGTTTGGCTTCAAAGGCTGAAGGATAAAGACAATGTACTTTCTGATGCTGAAAGTCTTGTTTCAGGCCACTCTAAAGCAGCTTCTAAGCGTGGTAGTGTGCAGGAGGTGCCTTCTCCATTTCTAAAAAAGAGGAAAATATCCCTCGCTTTAACCCCTGCGGTGTCTTCACCGTTTCCTACCACGTCTGGGCCCACGAGACATAGCTCTCAGGCTCCTTCTGCTGCGATTTCCAGTTTTTCTGTGAAGAAAACTGATTTTCCGTCGACGACGGCAGTTTCTACTCCGTCGACGAGAATGGCTGTCTCTGGATCAAAGTCGACGACGACAGTCACGACGACGCTGGCCTCTGGATCGTCGTCAGCTTCGGCGTCGACGTCTTCGTCGTCGATGAGAGTTGTTCTCAGTTCAAAGACTGTTTCTTCTATAATTCCGATTTCATCTTCGTCGACGAAGAGAGTGCACTCGTCGACAGCCCGTTCGTCGTCGATGAAAGGATCGAAGACTGTGGGTTCGTCTACGCCCTCGACGACGAGTGTACCGTCGACGGCTTTCCCGTCGACGAGAGAGCCTGCTTCATCTGTCCCGTCGACGACCGCTCCGTCGACGACGGCTCCGTCGACGACGGCTCCGTCGACGAGGACCTTAAAATTGAAGGTTCCGTCGACGGCGACGACGATGTCCATGAAGATTACTCCGTCGACGGTCTCCTCGTCGACGACGACATCAAAATCAGTTCCCTCAAAGAAGACGACTGATATCATGCCGTCGACGCGTGCACAGGACACAGTTTCCACGCCAGCCTCTTCATTTGCTTCAATGCCTTTATTGCCTCTACAGTCCAGCAAATCAATCCAGTTCGAGACTTTCACTGAAGGAGAAATGGTTAATCCTCCCTCTCCTTTGTTTGCTACTGATTCAGATCAGGAGTCTGATGACCAAGCTCAAAGTCTTTCGGACTTGAACATAAAGTGCCAAGACTTCAGTAACGATGAAGAGGAACAGTATGGCCAACATCAAGCAACTCACCCTCAAGTACCATCTGCGAGGTTGCCTATATCAATGATATCGAACCTCCAAAGTATGTTGGAGGATTACAATCGGCGATTCCCACCATCTCCACAGGTTGCTGCTGTCCCATCAGTCTTGAACCCAGTTACAGAGCCGACACTGGCTCCTTCACAACCAGCGCCGCCTGTTACTGTTCATAGAAGTACATCAGTTCGAGTTCACACAACAATTTATCCTGATGATGATGATGACGAGAATCCTCCAGAGCGTGAGGATGGAGAAGTTTCGGATGTGGATGGGGATAGTGATGAACATTTAGCGGAGTGGGATGACTATCGTGCTCAGACACCATCCCCTTCTCAGGTGCCGCCAGGGGATTCTCCTCCAGTGGATATTGCAGGCTTCCACCAATTAATGGACAGGGCGGCGCAACGGTTCAAATTACCACGAGCCCACAGAGAGGAAGATTGCTTCCTTTATGATTTCAAGAACCAACCATTTAAACAGATACACACAGTCCCGATTATAGATTTCATCTGGACTGAAGGGGTCAAATTAATGAAGACGCCTAACTCTTTACCAGCACAACTACCAAGGTTGGAAAAGAAATATAAGGCGCCGGTGGGATCTCCGGCATGCCTTACAGGTCAACCTAAGCCCTATTCTGTCGTTACGCAGGCAGCTCAGAGAGGTTCGAAGAATCCAGCGTCTACAATCACCGCTCCTCCAGACCGAGAGGGCCGTCGCCTAGATGCAATTGGGCGTAAATTTTCCTCCATGTCATCTACAACGGTTCGAGTAGCTAACGCTATGGCTATCTTAGGTCGTTATGACCGTCAGGCTTGGGCAGATATGTCCGCCTACGTGGCGTTACTTCCGGATGCTTCCAAAGCAGAAGCGCAGAAGATTCTGCAAGAAGGAGAAAGAACTTCAGAGGAACTCATTGATTGTGCAGTGGATGTGGCCTGCACTGGTTTTCGCCAACTCGCTGGAGCGGCCGTCCTACGTCGACAAGGTTGGCTACGCTCAACTTCGTTTCGACAGGAAGTTCAGACAAGGATTCTGGATATGCCATATGACGGCGAATCCCTATTTGGAGCGCATATTGATGAAGCGCTGCAATCCATAAAAAAGGACACGGACACTGCACGTGCCTTGGGTACCCTCCAATTTAAGAAGCAGCCCTTTCGGGGTGCTCGTGGACGTGGCACTACATCCACTTTTCGTGGAGGAAGCAGTCAGTATCGGTCCTATAACCAAGCTAATCAACGTTTCACCGGAAACCTTCAACAGTCTTCCCGTCAGCAACCTGCCAGAAACTATCGAGGAAAGTCCACTTTCAGAGGAACTTCCAACAAACGTCAATGACTTGTCTGTCGAACGGAGAATTGGAGGGCAAATCTCTCTGTTTGGTTCTCAATGGTCCTCCATTACAACGGACCGTTGGGTACTCGACATTGTGGAAAAAGGCCATGCATTGGAATTTGTCGAGGTACCTCCTCCAACGCCACCTTCCGGACCACCACCTCCGCACCTCAAGAACTATTTCATCAAGTTCGCCTTCTCATTCAAAAAGGTGCGGTGGAAGTAGTACCAAAATTTCAGAGAGGGAAGGGGTTTTATTCCCGTTTTTTCCTTATCGTCAAGAAAAACGGAGAATGGAGACCCATATTGGACTTGAGAGCACTCAATCACTATCTCAAGGATCAGACCTTCCGTATGCTAACGCTTACAGAAATCTTGCGCTTACTCTCTGTCGGAGATTTCATGACGACCATCGATCTCCGAGACGCCTACTTCCATGTCCCAATACTCGCAGGTCATCGAAAGTTCCTGCGCTTCAAGGTGGGGCACCTTCATTTCCAATTCAAGGTACTCCCATTTGGCCTCCGGTCGGCCCCCCGAGTCTTTACAAAAATGTTGGCTCCGGTCATGGCTTTTCTTCGTCTCCAAGGCATCCAGATATTCCCATATCTCGACGACTGCCTTCTGAAATCGCAATCCCGCTCACAACTCCAGCACCATACTTCCATTTGTCAGACAGTATTTCGTTCCTTGGGTCTGTCCATCAACCTGGAAAAATCTCAATTGCAACCAATGACTTGCAAGGATTTCCTGGGAGCAACGCTGGACACCAAACTAGCAAAGGCGTTTGTCTCCCGGGAACGTCAGCAAAGGATTCTCCGGTTAGTTTCACTACTTCTGGCAAAGAGGTGCACTTCAGTCCGTTTGTTGAAGTCCTTTCTAGGGATGGCTTCGTCGTGCATCGCTCTTGTCCCTCATTGCAGACTACGAGCACGACCTATTCAACAGGCACTGGACGAACAGTGGCGTCAAGTCACCGGTTCCTTCAACGATCAGGTGACCATCACCGTTCCCATGAAAAAAGCGCTCGGATGGTGGGCACAACCACATCAGCTTGCGGCAGGCACGTCCTTTCTGTTCAACACCCCGGATCTGACATTAACGACGGACGCATCTCTGGAGGGTTGGGGAGCTCACCTCCAAGACCTTTCCGTCAAAGGGAAATGGACTCTGCACCAGAAGACCTGGCACATCAACAAATTGGAGCTCATGGCTATCTTCTTGGCCCTGAAATCATTTCAGCCAGTGCTGCAAGGGGAGTCGGTTCTCATACAGACAGACAACACAACCTGCATGCATTACATAAACAAGCAGGGCGGAACAAAGTCTCCGGTGTTATCCCGCCTAGCAGAGGCGATTTGGGACTGGTCCATCAATCATCAAATCACAATCACCGCAGTTCATCTTCCGGGGTTGTCCAACCTTCTGGCGGATTCCCTAAGCAGATCCCGATCATCCAACCACGAGTGGGAACTCCACCAGCCAACACTCGATATGGTCTTTCGTCGTTGGGGATTCCCGGAAATCGACCTCTTCGCAGCTCCAGAGAACCGAAAATGCCCCGCTTACGCAAGTTGGCATCCCCACAAAGGATCCCAAGGCAATGCCCTTTTGATGGATTGGTCGAATCTCTTCGCCTACGCCTTTCCTCCGATCCCTCTGGTGCCACGAGTACTTTGGAAGATTCGGAGAGAACCCTGCCACATCCTTCTGATTGCTCCCAGGTGGCCACGACAGGCGTGGTTCTCGGAGCTGCTCCTCCTGTCTCAATGCAAACCCATTCTTCTTCATCCTCGAATGGATCTTCTCTCCATGGACAGGGGTCAAATCTACCATCCAGACCCCTCTTCTCTGAGCTTATCGGCCTAGAACCTGAGCACTGTGAATTTGCACATCTAACCATCCCTCAGGAATGTCGTGACATCCTTGCTCAGGCCAGGGCTCCATCAACTATTAAGACCTATAAGTTGAAATGGAAACGCTTCTGCCACTGGTGTGCTGACGCCGGAGTGCATCCTTTGCGTGCCACGCCCGCTGAGCTCCTCCCTTTCTTTTTCCAACTGGCTCAGTCGGGTTTGTCTCATGCTACTTTGAGTGTTTTTCTGGCGGCAATATCACGCTTCCGCCATGATGGCTCCGCCTCCCTATGTTCATCAAGGTTAATACGTCAATTTTTCAAGGGACTTCTTCGAACTTTTCCTCCAGTTCGGCGTCCCCCTCCCGAGTGGCGCCTCAATATTGTCCTATCACAATTAATGACTGCACCTTTTGAACCAATCCATAAAGCAGACCTCAAGTATGTCACCTGGAAGGTCGCGCTTCTTCTTGCTTTGACGTCTTCACGTCGAGTGAGTGATATGCATGCATTCACGATCAAACCACCATTTCTACAGTTTAAACCGGATTCTGTGCTTTTACGCACTAACCCTACTTTTCTTCCAAAGGTGCCTTCAGACTTCCATATTAATGAGCCTGTTATACTGAAGTCTTTCTTTGCTAACCCACAATCTCCTGCGGAACAACGCTTGCACTCTTTGGACATTAGACGATGTTTAAAGTTCTACATCAGCAGCACAGCCCAGTTCCGAAAATCGGATCAGCTCTTTGTAGCCTATGGCCGCTTTCAAAAAGGGCGACCAGTCACCAAACCTACAGTAGCCCGCTGGGTGGCTTCGGCGATTGCTTTCTGCCATCAGAAGGCAGGAAAGCCTTTACAGACGGCAGTACGGGCCCACTCTACCAGGTCTATGGCCTCTTCAACTGCACTCTTTGCCGGAGTCCCATTGCATCAGATTTGCAGAGCAGCCACATGGTCCAGCAGGCACACGTTCACAAAGCACTACAATCTGGGTGCCATGGCTGAAGGAGATACCGCAGTTGGACAAGCTGTGCTCCGTAATCTTTTTCAATAAGGTGAGCCTCTATTCTACCCTCCTCCTACTAGTTTCCAGTTTATTCATGTCTTCTTTTTGAATACATATGTTTGTATAACTTCTATGGCATGGGTTATTACACCTGTTGATTCCAACCGTTTGCTTATACATTGCATTCTGGAAACTTTGTGTTGGGATACGGACTGCTAACTATTCTATATTCAAGCATGTGAATCTATGAAAGACACCCCAATACTGGAGAAGAACAATTGTTACTTACCTGTAAACAGGTGGTTCTCCAGTATTGGTGTCTTTCATAGATTTACATGCGACCCTCCCTCCTCCCCTCAGAGGCTCTCTTCTCCTCATAGACTCTGTGGTCACTCTTGTGCTACGAAAATCTGAGGGCTTGAGCTCTGAGGAGAAGGTTCTAGAGGGCTGCTGGCGCCTGATTGGCTGCAGTTTGGACTAACATAATGACAAGGATAGGCTGCATTGGAACTTTTCTATTCCCATGCATTCCTATGTAGAATCTTTTTGGTTAGGTACCCTATGCTTCTTCTATGCATATTTTGGGTTTATCCTTATTATGTACTTTATATATTTGTTATATATTATATATATATATTTAGTATTTATTGCTATTTTATTTACCGTGGGACTCCCACTCCGACGACGGGGAATATTCAAGCATGTGAATCTATGAAAGACACCAATACTGGAGAACCACCTGTTTACAGGTAAGTAACAATTGTTCATATATATATATATATATATATATATATATATATATATATATATATGACCCTTATTGTGTGTCGCCGAGGACACGTGCTGAGTAAGGTTAATATTAGTTAATAGATCAGTGAGTTTGTGTGAGTGAGGACAACCGAGTATGTCGCTAAACCAATAATTAAAATCACCAATTAGGATAATATTAGTGTAGTTGGTCGCTATATTTGCAATCCTCTCACTCAGTGAAAGGGGAAATAAAGGCATATGCTGAAGGGGCCTACATATTACCACACAGATCAGGGTAGTAGAATCCAATTCCAGTTTGATGACTAAATTGTCCACTGCCACAAGGTTCGGAGATGAAACTGTCGTGAATATGTGGTTACGATGGGCAATTGCTGCCACTCCCCCACCCGCTTTACCAGATGGACGATCCGTGTGGAGAATATAATAATCACTGGGTAATGCTGCCAGGATATCTGGTGTAAAATCAGGAGTCGGACAGATTTCAGTTAAAAATAAAATATCAGGTTGATCAGTTACCAATAGCGTAAATAACTCTAACTGGTGTTTAACGAGAGAGCGTGTGTTTAAATAATAAACGCGAAGCACTACTTGCTTAGAAGGAATGAGATCAACTTCCCGCTCCAGAATGAGTGCTATTTCTGGAAAGATATTGCGTGGCTGATAGATCCTGTTCCTGTCCAGGCAGTTTTTAATGGCAGGATCTAATGGGAGTGACGCCCGGTGCAGGTTTCTCTTGGGGCATGGAAGGAGTTTTGAGGTACAATTCAAAATCACAGATCTCAATTTAAAATAGACTAAAGTGCAACACAGCGGTTTTTTAAAACAAGGATAAAAACATTGTGCAACACGAGCAATTTCTTCCGCAAGGTAGCGGTACAGTTTTCAGAGTGCCCGCTCCCGCGCTAGAAAGCCTTCAAATACAAATTCCCCGCCTAATTCTCCGCCCCGCCCTTAGTGATTGGCTGGCAGGAACACCGTGGCTCGTTAGGGAGTCAGCGCCGGCTATGTCCGTGCAACATTGTGCAACACGAGCAATTTCTTCCGCAAGGTAGCGGTACAGTTTTCAGAGTCAGAGTTTTCTGAGAGTTGTGCTTCACCTCGCCTCCCCCAACTGAGGGGTGGAGTTGGCAGAGGTGGACACTCCTCACTTCCTTACCTATTTTCCCGCCAGTTCTCCTGCCCAAAGTGGGAGTCAGAACCAGTGGGGACCAGTTGCTGAAAGCAGCAAGTGGCTTGGGGAACCTCACAAAGGCGGCAAGCCTTTAAAGCTTCCCCTTCAAGGAGCCTGCCCATCCTGGGTGAGGAGGCTTAGCACCTCGTCTCAGGATGTGCATTGTTTCGGGACCCCGAGAGCAGCAGGCTCTCGACCCAGGGGTCCAAAAACATGTCTGGTGGTGGCAGCTAAAAGCAGCCACTCAGCCTGGACACTAGTGGTAGGTCGTTTTTCAGGGGGCATCTCTAAGATGTTCTCTGTGTGCATTTTTCATTAAATCCCACACTGGCATCAGTGTGGGTTTAATGTGCTGAGAGGTTTGATACCAAACTTGTCAGTTTTCAGTGTAACCATTATCGTGCTGTGGAGGTCGTAATAACAAACTCCTAGTACCATATACTCTTAATAGCAGCACTGCAATTACAATGTCCAAGAATGGACTTAGACGTTGTAGAGGTACAGGGCTCATGCACCAGCTAGAAGGGTGACTGATCTATGCCAGGGCAGTGGGTTGTAGGCACGGCACACAGGGATGTGTGCTATGTCGACTCTTCACTTTGTTCTGCACCAAGACATGCAGCCAGCAAAGGCAGTGTGTGAGTGTAAAGGTACAGGACCTCTAAGGGTGGCACAATACGTGCTGCAGTCCTTAGAGGCCTTGTCTGGTCACAGTGCCCAGGGTACCTGGGGTACCATTTACCAGGGGCTGACATGTGGCCAGAGATGCCAATTGGGGTTTGTCTTCAATACAGTTTTAGGGAAGGAACATATGCCCTGTGTACCTGATTAGCAGGAGCCCAGGGCACACTCGGTCAAAGTACTTCAACAAAAAGTGGGAGCAACCATGCAGAAAGAAGGCACTTTGTCACACTCTCAGCCTGAACTTGATAGCTAATGCCAAAAGAAGAGATTGTATCAGTGTAATCAATTAGCTGTATCCACCAACATATAGGACCATCAATGACTTTGCAACCCAGAAATAAAACTGCATCAAGGTTAGAACTCATAATCCTCAAACTTTTAGCAGGTAGGTGAAGGAACCAATAATCCCACACCCTAGCAGAACAATTAAAACAATTAAAATAGAGCCTTAAAGAGAGTGCATGTCAAGTCAGGCACTGAGGTAAAACCACACCAGTGCAGGAGCTACATTGAAAATAGGCAGAACAGTATTTTTTAATTTAAAAGTAAGCAAAAAAAGTGCTGGGCCTTTAGCTTTATGAAGATTCCTGAAGAGAAAAATTAACAAGCTGCACGATTTTCCCCACATACATCAAGCGGCCTTATAAAAATATGCTGCAAAATGAATGTTCTTGTACCTTTCGGAAATTCATTCCAGAAAGGCTTTTGAAATCTTTGCTTTCTTAACAGATGTCTTGACTTGAAAGGCAGAACAGTATTATTTTAATTCAATATTAGCTGTGTCCTGCTATACAGCAATATTAAATATGTGTTAAAGAAGCCTTTTACAGCAATAGAGATAAAGTGAACTTGAGAAAAACTTGTAAATAACGTCAGCATGTCTTCCAAAACATGACAGGCATAACACACTCCTAAAAAGAACATAACGTCCTCACAGAAGTGTTTTTCATCTCTGTGGAATAGATAAACTTGCTCACCCTTCAATAAACCTCCCACCATGTTTCTTTTAATTGTTAAGTCCTAAATCTCCTCTGCAGGACTTGAAAACCTCACTAGAGAGGCGTGCAGATGTAAAACAAAGACATCCTGTCTCTTCTTACATGTCAGCTCACACGCTGGAAATTAATCGTTTTCGTTAAGTAAACTGCTGCCAAGAGTTGCCTTATTGTGTCACTCTATTGTGTGCAGTCACAAATCATCCTAATGCCACTTTATTCCAAACGTTCTTTCCATCACAGCTGGATAGTCACTAAGCTGCGTCTGCCATCTTGAGGTCCCAAGCCACGCCCCACAAATAAAAAACATTTTACTGTATTTGTTTCATAGTTCATAATGTAAAGCCCCTTCCTTTGGTGTTTTTGTGCCATTCACAGTAAAACCCCTTTCCTCTTCGTTTTGACAGAGGTTTCATAGTGTACAACCCCATCCTACTAAATTTGTCAGGGGATTCACAATGTAAAGGTGCTGCCTATAGTATTTGACCAGGTGTTTGCAATGTAAAACCCCTTTCTATTGCATTTGTCAGAGAACTCACAGCGGAAGTCCCTTTCCTATTGTATCTAAGAACTCCATTTCACGAGGTCAAGGGCAGTCACAAGTTACAAGCCCCAAATGTCTCAAGGAGAGTTCTCCCACCCTTGACATAACGTTTCCGGCTAAACTATGAGTAGTACAGCCTTGATACCTGTTTTTTTTTCCATAACCAACTAGGGTCTACTGCATTGAGCATAATGTGTGCCATGCAAGCACTCTTTTAAGCGGAAGCACACACCGTCTGCCCAATCAAATCTAGAAGAGCAGAGGATAAACAAGTGGGGTGAGCCAAAGCCCCTCCCTCAGTAGTGCTTGTTAACCCCTTGCATTCGTCGGACGGCCGGGGGCTGTCCGACATCACAGTGGGCACGCCCACTGTCGGACGTCACAGTGGGCATGTGTGGAGGATGACCAGGGGCCGTCCGGGCTCCGCCCACTCTTTATTTCCCCAGCACCGCGGCGGAATTTACGCTGCAGTCAACGATATAAGGCTCTATTTATGTTGATCATTTAAGGTAATAAGAGGTTCGAGGCACGTGGGCTGCTGAATTCATATCTGTGCATAGATCGCCACCTAGTGTTGGGTCCGGATGATTGCACATTGTTGTCCTGGAAGAGTCTTCGAAGTATCACGAGATAGGTGGCTCCTCCCCTGGACTACAGTGCGCATGGGCATAGACTCCTTCCCCAGATTGTTTTTTTCCGCCATTGGGTTCGGATGTCTTTGGTTCCCTCTTGTCGGAATCGATAAAGAAAAAACAAAAAACTTTCCTTGAGACCAAAAGGTCTTTAGTCTTACGTCGGTATTGTCTTGCGTTCGGCTTAACAACTTTTCCTCGGCTCCGAGCCGAGCTCTATACTTCCGCGTGGTTTCGGCGCGGAGGGCCTTGTCGACGCTCCAGACTCATCGACCATCCATCATGGACCGAAGTCCATTCAAAAGATGTCTGGTGTGTAACTCGAAGTACCCACACATCGACGTCCACCCGGTGTGCAACAAGTGCCTGTCGCCGGACCACGATGAGGCCAAGTGTATGGCCTGTTCGAGATTCCGGTCCAAGAAGACATTCAAGCTCCGTCGAGCTGCGCGCCTGGAGGCCCAGCAATCTGCACCGGCGCCTATGGACATTTTCGATCCTGGGGAGGTCAAGGATGAAGATATCCAGGACGTCTCAGAATCAAACCCCGCGTCGGATGTCGAGGAAGGCTATGACGCTGAGGCTGAAGCTTTCGAAAGCGAAGAAGTCGTCGAGGAGGTAGGAGACGACGACGGGGCCCTAGGGGCCATGGAGGATAGCTCGGACGAGGAGCTTCCTCCGACTGACTCTGGGGCCGTGTCAATCGATAAGGCCCTTGTCGAGGGATCGCCTTCGGGCCTTACCCAAGATCTTGATGTGAGTTCCTCGGCCCCGCCTGCAGGCCCGGCCATGGACATTGGTACCGAGTCACTCCCGGTGAAAATGAAACCGAAAGTGAAATCTACGGTCTCGACGCCAGATATTGCGCAGGTGCAGATATCGAAACCAAAAGTGCGCATCGCATTGGTCGGATCGAAGACTTCGGAGGCCTCGGCGCCAAAGAAAACTAAGATGGCCGTCGAGCCGAAGGGCCAAGTCAAGATGGCCGAGCCGAAGGCTACTGCGTGGAAGACCAAGGTGAAGGGGTTAGACCCGGGCGCATCGGCACCAACGACGATCGACGCTGGCAAGAGTCAGGTCGACCACAAGAAGGCTGTCAACGACCCCAAGAAGTCTCTTGGAGACCCGAAGAAGCGGCCCGATGACCCGAAGGTCCTCTCTGCCCCGCTTCCACACGACAGGGCCAAGGGGGCTGCGCCGAGTGTGTCGACTCCGAAAGTGGCCTTGAAGGACTCCACTCCGAAACCGTCCTCGAAGGACTCCGTCGAACCGGCACGTCCATCTGCCGTGCTCACGAAGAAGGTCACGGAGTCCCTGCAGTGCATGAGGGACGGCACCGCGGCGGTCGAGCCGAAGGACCCGTCGCCTGCCAAGCCTCTAGAAAAACCGGCAAAGGCGTCCACGCCGATCCTCTTTACCTTGCCGCCTAAGACAGCGCCGAAGGCTTTTGCTGCTAAACCGGGGGCCGGCGTGCCCAAGAAGGTATCTTCGGCGCCGAAGGCATCGTTGGTGGTTCATGGCCCGCGGCCTCGACACCACTCAGAGGAGGAGCGTCAAGAACATTTCATCGACACTGAAACGGGCAGGCTTTCCCTTCTGAAGAGGAAAATCACCCCAGAACCCCAATTGGAGTCTTACAAAATCCCCCTAAAGAGGAAAATGGACTCTGCTGGTACTCCAGCCTTGGTGGAGCCCATTTCACCACAAGCTCCAGAGGTCTCGCCCACTTACTCCGACGTGGACGCTGGTGAGGGCGATGACGAGGATGAATATAGCTATCCGGTCTACACAGACCTGGAGGATGTAACAGAGCCCTGGTCTGCCGGTGGTGACCCTGGAGATCCACATTCGGGACAAGACCCTCAGCTCTTCTCTGCTAAAACTTCACCTACTGAAGACTCTGCTGCTTTCAATGCCCTCATTCAGCGGGCAGCAGCCAATCACAATGTCCATCTGCATGCTGACCCTGTGGATGTGGATTTCCTCTTTGACACCTTTTCTGTGTCTGAAAAGACTGTGAAAACTCTGCCAATGCTGAAAGGCGTTTTGAAGCACGCTGCTGAGGTCTTCAAAGAACCCACCAGGGCGAGAGTCATCAACCCGAGGATTGACAAAAAGTACAAAGCGGCGCCTACTGATCCAACTTATATTAAAGGACAGTTGCCTCTGGACTCCCTGGTCGTCTCGAATGCCCGGAAGAGGGCCAATTCTCAGACTGCGGGTGATGCTCCTCACCCAGACAAAGAATCCAAGGTCTTTGAGGCTTCAGGGAAGAGGGTAGCAGCGCAGGCAGCTAACATATGGCGCATCTCAAACACACAAGCGCTCTTGGCGCGTTATGACAGGGCGCACTACGATACCCTAGAGACCCTTTTGCAACACCTGCCTAATCAATATAAGGAAGGGGCTGAGATGCTAATCCAGGAGGGGAAGCTGATCTCCAACGCTTCCATAAAGTGCGCTCTGGACGCAGCTGACACCGCTGCGCGCGCCATTAACACCAGTGTTATGCTTCGGAGACATGCCTGGCTAAGAATCTCTGGTTTCAAGCCGGACATCCAGACCACCATCTTGAACCAAACAGTCAACCCAGATCACCTGTTTGGCCCGGAGGTTGACTCCACCCTAGAAAAAATGAAAAAGGACACTGACACTGCAAAATCCATGGGTGCCTTGCAGTCCCAGCAGTTTCGGGGTGGGTCCTTTCGTCGCTCCAATACCAGAGGCACCTCAAGGGGTCAGCTTTCGCAGTCCGCGCAGTTCTACAAAGGCAACACCCAGACTACTTATGCCAACAAGAGTCGAGGTGGATACCGCGGCAACAGCGCCAAAGGCAGAGGAAGTGGCAACAACAGCTCCAGGTCCTCTACCACCAACAAACAGTCAAGTCAAGTCAATAAATTTGTATAGCGCGCTACATACCCAGAGGGTCTCAAGGTGCTTGAAGAAGGGAGGGGAATTACTTGTCAAATATCCACGTTTTAAGTTGCTTTCTCCCCCCGACCACACAACACCGGTCGGGGGGAGACTCCAGCAGTTCCTGCCCGTGTGGAAGTCCATCACCACGGACAGGTGGGTCAGAAAACTTATCCAATTTGGTTATTGTCTGGAGTTAACATCCACTCCCCCCAACATACCCCCAATGCACCGTCCTATGTCGGACGAGCACTTGCACTTATTGCAGCAGGAGGTCAACGTCATGCTGCAAAAAGGGGCAATAGAGCTCGTGCCCATGCAGGAAAGAGTCACAGGAGTTTACTTCCCTGAACTTCCTGATTCCAAAGAAGGACGGGTCCCTCTTCTTCTCATCCTGTCGGAGCACTTCCACATGCTAACACTGCAGCAAGTGCTCCCGCTGCTCTGACAGGGAGACTTTCTCGCAACTTTAGACCTAAAGGATGCGTACTTTCACATTCCACTACATCCTTCACACAGGAAATACCTCAGGTTCACCAACCAAAACCAGCACTACCAATTCAGGGTTTTGCCTTTTGGGGTCACCACGGAACCCAGGGTGTTCACAAAGTGCCTGGCGACGGTGGCGACACATCTGAGACGACGAAACATCCACGTCTACCCCTATCTGGACGACTGGCTCATCCAAGCGACGTCAGCCCAGCAGTGTGCCATCCACGTGTCCCACACCATTCACCTCCTGCACGATCTGGGATTCTCACTGAATTACCCAAAATCCCACCTTCAGCCCGCCCACATACGGCAGTATCTGGGTGCGACCATAGACACTCTGGCGGCCACAGCACAGCCAAATTCAGTGAGAGTCAGCAGCATTCAATCGCTGATCCAAAAATTCAGACCTGAACACTCGCTTCCAGCTAGAGTGTTCATGCAGTTGATAGGCATGATGGCCTCCTGCATCTCCATTGTCCCGCACGCGAGACTACATATGCGTCCGCTTCAGGAGTGCTTGGCACGTCAGTGGACTCAGGCTCACAACCAGTTGAAAGACCTAGTGTTGGTGAGCGGTCGGGCATACAACTCTCTGCATTGGTGGAATCCACGAAACCTTTGCAAGGGCCGACCGTTCCAGGAGCCTGTGCCACAGATTATCCTGACGACGGACGCTTCTCTCCAGGGATGGGGAGCGCATGTACTCCAATACACTGTGCAGGGACTATGGACACAACAACAAGGGAAGATGCACATCAATGTTCTGGAACTGATGGCAATCTTCATGGCATTAAAAGCATTCAAGGTACATCTGTGCAACAAGGTCGTGTTGATCCGGACGGACAACATGACAGCCATGTACTACATTCAGAAGCAGGGAGGAACACACTCTCCGCAGCTGTCTCATCTGGCTCAGAGCATGTGGAAGTGGGCCATTCAGAGGAACATCTTCCTCATGGCAGAGCACCTCCCGGGCAAGGACAATCAGATGGCGGACCTGCTCAGCAGGCACAGCCACCAGATGCACGAGTGGGAGATACATCCATCAGTACTCCAGCCGTACTTCCAAAGGTGGGGTCATCCAGAGATAGACCTGTTCGCCACAAAGGAGAACGCAAAATGCCAAAGCTTCGCCGCCAGGTTCCCACACCCACACCCACAGTCGCAGGGCAATGCGATATGGATGAACTGGTCAGGCAAATTTGCGTACGCTTTTCCCCCAGCACCTCTGATACCGCTGGTGGCACGCAAGCTCAGGCAGCACTTGATGACTCTCATCCTAGTTGCTCCAACGTGGGCTCGCCAACCATGGTACACCACGTTTCTAGAACTGTCCGTGGTACCGCATCAGAGGCTACATCTCACACCCAGCCTTCTGACGCAGAGCCATGGCGACATTCAGCACCCAGATCCGCAACAGCTCAACCTGGCGATCTGGCTCCTGAAGTCCTAGAGTTTGGCTACCTGCACTTACCTGCCGACTGTATGGACATCATTCGGGAGGCAAGGAAGCCCACCACTAGAGCATGCTATGCAGCAAAATGGAAGCGGTTTGTCATTTATTGTGCAGACCACAACATTAACCCGCTGGATGCTTCTATTCAGAACATCATCTGTTAACTTTTCCATCTGTACTAGTGTAATCTGGCCTATGCTTCCATTCGCATTCATCTGTCTGCAATGGCTGCTTATCTCCAAAATAGGCAGCACCTCCCCCTCTTCAGGGTGCCTGACATTAAGGCTTTTCGGAAGGGCTCAAACGAGTCATTCCGCCACGGACTCCACCAGCTCCTGAGTGGAACCTCAATGTGGTCCTTACCAGGCTGATGGGTCCTCCCTTTGAACCACTGCATTCCTGCGAGATTCAGTTCTTGACATGGAAAGTGGCTTTCCTCATAGCAATTACATCGCTACGGAGGGTTAGTGAATTGCAAGCCCTCACTATCCAAGAGCCATTTATTCAAATTCATTCCAACAGGGTAGTGCTTCGCACTAACCCTAAGTTTCTACCCAAGGTTGTGTCTCAGTTTCACATCAACCAAACAATCGAATTACCTGTTTTCTTTCAAAATCGTGAGTCACTGGCGGAGCGGATGCTCCATACCCTTGACGTTAAACGGGCCCTAATGTATTACATCGATAGAACCAAGGATTTTAGGAAGACTAAGCAACTCTTTGTCGCCTTTGCACCGCACCACAAAGGTAACCCTATTTCCAAGGCTGGTATTGCTAGGTGGATCGTTAAATGTATCCAGATCTGCTATCTAAAAGCAAAACGCACTCTTACCATTCCGCCAAGAGCCCACTCCACCAGGAAGTTAGGGGCCTCTATGGCATTCCTTGGAAACATTCCTTTGGAAGACATATGTAGAGCAGCCACATGGTCTACCACACACACATTTACTAAGCATTACTGTGTTGATGTGCACTCCAAACAGCAGGCAGCTGTAGGGCAGGCTGTTCTCAAAACACTTTTTCAAACTGCTGCAGCTGGCACGGGCGGCCGCCGCTAATGGAGGGACTGCTATGTATTCTATGCACAGATATGAATTCAGCAGCCCACATGCCTCGAACCTAATATGCTACTTACCAGTATGCATCTGTTCTTGGCATGTAGGGCTGCTGACATTCATATCGCCCGCCCCCCTCCCCGGCGCCTGTAGCAGCTGCAGTATTCACATGTACTCATAGCATGGTCATCATTCACTGAGTTTCACTCCATCCTGGCCACAATGGCTAAAAACAATCTGGGGATGGAGTCGATGCCCATGCGCACTGTAGTCCAGGGGAGGAGCCACCTATCTCTTGATACTTCGAAGACTCTTCCAGGACAACAATGTGCAATCATCCGGACCCAACACTAGGCAGCGATCTATGCACAGATATGAATGTCGATTCAGAAAAGGGGGTGGTGATGGACAGAGTATCTGAATTAAGCAGAACACTCGTCAGATATGAATGTCAGCAGCCCTACATGCCAAGAACAGATGCATACTGGTAAGTAGCATATTCGCTTCACTGTCACTCCATGATGTTTGTTTTTCGTCTCTGTACTTTTATGGTTTTAACTTAACCGAATCAAGTGGTTTGACTGACACTGTCACCCCAGACCAAACAATGGAGAGAAAGGGAGAGACAAACTAAGTAACTGGAAAAATAAATAGCCAGAAAAACAGAATCACTGGTCTAGCAGAATGCATTTATTCTATTCATTTTGCTGTAGTAGTCGTGGTTTAACTAGCCCTGTGTAGAGCCTGCAGGTCACTGGTTTGAAACCCAGCAAGGTTTGGAACATCATCTTTCTGAGGGTGTTCAAGTGAGCAGTGGTGAGTTGGGTAAATGTAGCACCTGTTAATTAGCACCGAGAGGCAGCTTAGTTTGGAATGCACGTTGCGTAAGTGCCTAATATGTATGAATATGCGTCACAATACTCAGAGGTGCCAGTTGCTAAGATTAAGTGGCTGTTTTACTTGCTCTTCGCTAATTGCCTCTTGACTTTATTATTAAATATTACAGTTCTCTGCTTGGTCATGAGATAAATGATCAGATATTAGTAGAGAAGTTCTCCATGTAAGAGATCTCAGGTTTCCTGATTCCTTGCGCGAGTAGTTCATCTAGTCTAGGTTTCGTATTCAGGTTTCAACTGCGATGAAATAAAAACCTTTAAAAGAACCTTTTAGCCTGCCCATTACTTACCACTAGTTGGCTTCATTGTCATCTTATTTTTCACCTTTTCATTGGTGAGCGCGAGTCAATGCCTGTCGGCTTCACTTCGTCTCTGTGTGTTTGCGTTCTTCCCTGGAGCATGGAACAAGTACGGATTGATTTCTTCATCAAAGTTTGTCCATGCTGCTTCCGTTTTGATTGAGGTACTTTTTTTGTTTGTTTTTGCTTGAAAGACAACTTGAAACCATCAGAGTTAAAGCGCTTACTTCCTGGTATTTCCAACAGCTGAATGGAAACTAGCAATAACAAAAATTTGTGGCATGTGACCAGTTTCCAAAACATTTATTTTGGCCCCCTGTTGCTTTTATTGATGATGATACAGTAAACGCACTCCCTTCTTTAAGACTGTTGCTATACTGTGTGGGTTTTTCTGAATTAACATTTGCTGCTGTCCTATTATTTTTGTTGGCCACCTCTTTTATGATTTGGAGGATATTTTATTCATCATCAAACACACAGTGAATTCAAATGTTTCAGGTTTCTCATTTACCTCTAACACCCCTTAACCTATAAAATCACCCTTAACGCCCTTTAGCTCTACCCACCCGTGAACCCTATAATCACCCTTACCTTCTTTTACCATTATCTGCCCCTGAGCCTTAACTTCATCCTTACCCCCCATTTACCTGTGCCCACACCTGAACTCTCAAGTCACCCTTACCTCCTTTTACCTGTACCCACTCCTGAACCCTGAAGTCACCCTCTCCTGTCTTTAGCTCTGCCCATCCTGAACCGTTGAGTCACCCTCGCCTCCCTTCACCTCTACCCATCCCTAAACTCTAAAATCTCTTTATTTAATAGCTTAAAAAGTATGTTATTACCTGCATGGCAAAATACGCATGGTAAAGGTACAAATACTTAACTGTGTGGTAAAGACTGCATGGTAACGATCCTGTGTGGTAATGGTTGCCTGGTAAAGGCTGTTTCCCCACAGGCAGGTCATATCTTTCCTTAAGTGCTCTCCTGCCTTCACATTAGTGCCCCAAAATGTTTTGGTTGTGTTTTACTATTCACTGTGTTTGGGGGTCACCTTTATCTCTTTGATAGTTTCCCCTCTCCCTCAACCTTTCCCCTCATCACTCCCCCTCCATCCTCTACTTTAGATCTCGCCTGAGACAGCGTATGCACTGTCTCTTGTGAGACATTTTGTTTACTTACTGGGTCTTAGAGCCCACCCATTGCTTACGATTGGTTGGCTTCATCATCATTCTCATTTCCTTGCATCTCTTTGGCCAGCGAGTGCTGGCTTCACTTCCTCTTCACGCGTTGGTCCCTATCTTGCAGCATGGCCCAAGCTCTGCCTCACTTGCCCAGTGTCCTTACACTGCTTGCTGCTTTCAAAGGTACTTTTTTCCTTTTACCTGCTCCTCCTTCTTCTCTCAACCCCTTATGCATTGTTGCTTGACCTGCCCCCCACAGTCCTCCTGCATTGTTGCTTGTCTGGTTCACCCCACCCCTACCTAGTAGTCCCTTGCCCCATTCCCCCCCACCCCTTCCACCTTTGTTGCTTACCCACATTCTGCCAGAAGAAAATTGCCCAAAACGTGTCCCAAGGGGGTTGCTTTGCTGCCCATCAACATGGCTAATAGAAATTGACAAAACCAGTAGCTCTCCTACAGGCGAGACTTATTGGTTTTGCTAGTGCTTGTTATTTTTTGCATTCTGGAACTTGATATCTTTTTCTTTATATTATCAATTCGAGGCTTCAAATACCAAAATATAAAACCATAATAGACTGGACGAGCACTCCTGCATACAAGAAGAAAAAGAGTTCTGCATCTGATGCTGCTTCAAGCCCTCTCCCACACCATAGAAGGACCTTGAACGAGGAATGCTGCCACAGGTACCTCACTGTACGCTGCACATTAGGATGCCAGCCACTCATCATACAGCAGCACGCAGGGGGGCTCCAGAGTGAAAGAGCCTGCGGCTCCCCGCATGCTAAACATACTTCAGGTCCAAACACAAACACTACCCAGCTGTGGAACAGAGACCCCCATGACACCCTGTAGTGCTATATGCACTCCTATGTATTGGGACCACGTGAGGGCCTTGGACTACCAGTATTTCAATTGACTCTGTGTTTTAATTTACTCTATCTTGAATGTGCTACATCGTTTTTTGTTCACTTGCATTTTGACTTGTGATTTCGTTTGTGTCTCATTATAGTATCAGAGTAGGAGTGTTTGGCACAGAGCCTTGCCTGCAACAGAACGTGTGGGATGTGCATTTGAAAGCATGAGAGAGAGAAAAGAGTGGGATGTGCTTCTCTGTCTTGGAGTGCAGTTCTGTAGGCAGTGGTGCGCAAATGTGCATTATGTTGTACATTGGAAAATGAAGTATTACCTCTTGACTTTAATGTGCACTAACTCCATCTTGAATTCTGACTGTCTGGCTTGAGTTCTGCACACACCAGCACGACTCCAGGTTTCTTACGGTTAGTCATGTAAAATGCGTGCATAATTGTTTTCCTCTTTGAAGGTGTTCTTGTTCTCAGATGTTTTTTACTTTCACGAGCTTCACAAAGATAAGAGGCTGGAACATGTGGTGTGGGAGCGTGAAAAGAATGTGTGAGGAATGCTTTGCCTTGGAATACTTTTAGGACCCTGGCCTGCACCAGTAATTTTCCTTGCTGTAGAGGGTGTCTTTTTCAACCTTCTTGTGCATTGAGAATATTATAAATACTGGGTTTTCTAGTTCGAAAAACAGGATCTCTCCTGAGAGCTGGACACGTCTGTTCAGTGCTACATTTACTGGCTTGAGGAGTCTCTTGACCCTAGAGTCTGTAATCTCGGATCCTCCAGTCTTGTGTCGGGCTAAGATGAAGATAATGCAGCTGGTGAGGTATTTTCTCTGATCATTTGTATTGAGATATGTGTATTACTGTAACATTTCTTCTACATGTGTTTTTGCCTGTGTGCCGAGTGACCAGCCTGTGAAGTATTTTGGTTCTTAATTAGATATTTATGTACATATAGTTACAGGGTCTGTAGGCACTCTAGACACTTTTGCCTTGAATATCGGCTCCAATTTATTTGTCAGTGGACCAGATATTTCCCAGAGTTTGTTCTAGCAGTTATGCCATGACCTGATTAAGCCTTTTTTGGGGTCACTGGCAAACTTCTTCATGAATGTGGCCATGTGAGTGTCTACTTCTGGCGTGTCCTCTACCTTCTCCAACCACCATGGGAGAGTCAAGAGGGAAACAGACTCTAGTACGTGCTTCTGATTATCAAATTATCATACCTGAGGTACTTGAGTGTATAGAAAACAAGACAAACGAGTTCTGTAAGTATACCTTTCCTGCCAGAACTGGTCTGGGGCCCTCCACCCTAAAGCATTTCCTCTAATTCCTGGAATCCCTATTGCGAACAACATTGCACAATATTATCATTTGGGGATTTATGCAGCGCAACATCTACTCAAAGTGTGTCCGGATGCTACTGGTAAAATCCGGCCCAACGAATGAAAGAACTAAAATGCTGACCCAAAAAGAGAAGTTTCTTAGAGCAGAAAGAACCCGATGGCTCGAAGTTTTAGTGGAAGAGCATTCCTCTCCTTGGTAGCCAAACAAGAACAGCTGCCACCCCCTTTATTCCTTCTAAATCAGGGGATGTCCACCAGCAAGGAGTTAGAGGACCAAAGTGACCTAACTGGTTGATATGGAATAAATCTGTTGGACAGGTGACGAGGGACTTTACAATAGAAAGCTCTGAGTATAAACCAGGCCATTGAACCTCACACTTTCTTTCCCAGGCACCCATGCATGTGCTTTAGAGCTGGCTGTATGTGAGCTCTCCTGGGGCGATGCAGCAAGAGTCGAGCGGCAGCGTTCTGCACGAGCTGCAATCTCTGGAGGTGGGCAGGCAGCCCCCAGTCGAGTGTACATAGTCTGCCACTTCACCATTTGGGGTCTAGCTAGAAGACTTCAAATGGATGATATCATCTGAATCGAATGTTAGTTATGTAGCTTTCTTTTTCTGGTGAAAGTTACCTCTGTGTGACTTCCATTTCCCCTTCTTGCTTTTACTAGTTAGTGAGCGGGTGGGGGGCTTTTGCTAAAGCCTTGTCTAGAGACTGCTGGACAGAGCAGACCACCTCTTCAACAAGCACATATTCTATATCATCTTTTGGTTCACCTCCAAAATACACGTATTCATCCAGGTCAAAAGGTTCTGAATCAGCTATGTTAGTGCTCTTCTGATACCACCTAGTGGCAAATTGGGTGGAGAATAGGATGAAGACCTATTGCATTGCAAATGCTTGTTACTTTAGATTGTGTGCTGTTATGGCCAGAACTGCCGACTTTGAACTAGAGTCCGATTCCTGGCGTCTCCTCCACATCCTGTGATTTTGGGCAAATCACTTACTCCCCTGTGCCTAAAAAAGAATCTAGCCTTGTGTAATGTAACTCATGCTCGTGTGAAGCGCTCCAGTGCCCTTGAGTCGAGTTCGTACTATGTAAAACTGCAAAAAGAAAAAAACAAGAGTTTGAGATATTGGCATTGTAAATAATAATGCCTTTTATTTATGAGTTGATTTTTGAAACATAAGTAGAAGACATTGTCCTTTACAATGCCAATAGCTTAAATGCGAGACCTATTGCATTGCAAATGCTTGTTTCACCTGCTCCCAGTAAAGCTTGTTCTAAGGGTACCAGGATGTGTGCGCCGACCTGCAGGTCTGGTTGCCTGCCCACAGCTGCCGAGGGGGTGTAAGTATGCTGAATTCACAGGTTTGAGTCCCGGAAGGTCCGACCTAGCTCTTTCACCCTCGTAGACAAATGACGTGAGTGAGGTGGGTTGGATAATAAGACAGGCGTTCGAAGCGAGTTCACTTTGTGTGCATATATGTAAATAGCGTCAATAATACGGGTTTTCGCCATATTGTTTATATTACTGGGGGGAGGGGGTTTAAACCCAGCTCAGCCATAGCATGCAGTAGAGTGCAAACTTCTTCTGAAACAAACCTCTGTCTCAACAAACCAAACAGCGGTGCACTCAGACAACTGTTCCATACAACCAGCTTTAGTCTGGTTCACAAAGCGCTAAATACAGCAGCGTAGGCGTGGCCTGACTCGCAGGCAAGACAGGTTTGTAGAGGTGCAGAGCTGCACTATATCTGACACAAACAGAAGGATGAGACTCGAGGATAAGTGGTGCTGGTGCTGGGGGGGAGCTGCTCTCCAATTAACCAAACCCCGGGCTCTGTGGGAGTAAATGAGCCCACGCAGAAGCAGCAGTCGGGAACCAGGTGCTAATGTTGCTTGTGTACCAACTATTTACAACAAGGGGTGGTGAGGGATAGAGTCTCTGAATTAAGCAGAAAGCTCTCACCCAGTCAAGAGATCAGGGCTAGATCCAACACCGTTTTTTAGCTCACTGCACCATCCCAGTTTCAGAACCTGGCTGTATGCAAATTAGTCTGTTCCTGTCCCAGTGCATGATGGGAGCAGGGCAAACCAAACTACAAAAGCCAATTCTTACACTGGGAAGGAAACAAGCTCCCGGGGACCGGTTTCTGGCATTACAGCCGTCTTCGGCCCGGTTTGCTTGAATCCTGATGGTGCAATGAGCAAGGGTCTCACATCTGAGAATACCCTTCCACGCTTAGGGTGGACAAAAATATTTACAACAAGGGGTGGTGAGGGATAGAGTCTCTGAATTAAGCAGAAAGCTCTCACCCAGTCAAGAGATCAGGGCTAGATCCAACACCGTTTTTTAGCTCACTGCACCATCCCAGTTTCAGAACCTGGCTGTATGCAAATTAGTCTGTTCCTGTCCCAGTGCATGATGGGAGCAGGGCAAACCAAACTACAAAAGCCAATTCTTACACTGGGAAGGAAACAAGCTCCCGGGGACCGGTTTCTGGCATTACAGCCGTCTTCGGCCCGGTTTGCTTGAATCCTGATGGTGCAATGAGCAAGGGTCTCACATCTGAGAATACCCTTCCACGCTTAGGGTGGACAAAAATATTTACAACAAGGGGTGGTGAGGGATAGAGTCTCTGAATTAAGCAGAAAGCTCTCACCCAGTCAAGAGATCAGGGCTAGATCCAACACCGTTTTTTAGCTCACTGCACCATCCCAGTTTCAGAACCTGGCTGTATGCAAATTAGTCTGTTCCTGTCCCAGTGCATGATGGGAGCAGGGCAAACCAAACTACAAAAGCCAATTCTTACACTGGGAAGGAAACAAGCTCCCGGGGACCGGTTTCTGGCATTACAGCCGTCTTCGGCCCGGTTTGCTTGAATCCTGATGGTGCAATGAGCAAGGGTCTCACATCTGAGAATACCCTTCCACGCTTAGGGTGGACAAAAATATTTACAACAAGGGGTGGTGAGGGATAGAGTCTCTGAATTAAGCAGAAAGCTCTCACCCAGTCAAGAGATCAGGGCTAGATCCAACACCGTTTTTAGCTCACTGCACCATCCCAGTTTCAGAACCTGGCTGTATGCAAATTAGTCTGTTCCTGTCCCAGTGCATGATGGGAGCAGGGCAAACCAAACTACAAAAGCCAATTCTTACACTGGGAAGGAAACAAGCTCCCGGGGACCGGTTTCTGGCATTACAGCCGTCTTCGGCCCGGTTTGCTTGAATCCTGATGGTGCAATGAGCAAGGGTCTCACATCTGAGAATACCCTTCCACGCTTAGGGTGGACAAAAATATTTACAACAAGGGGTGGTGAGGGATAGAGTCTCTGAATTAAGCAGAAAGCTCTCACCCAGTCAAGAGATCAGGGCTAGATCCAACACCGTTTTTTAGCTCACTGCACCATCCCAGTTTCAGAACCTGGCTGTATGCAAATTAGTCTGTTCCTGTCCCAGTGCATGATGGGAGCAGGGCAAACCAAACTACAAAAGCCAATTCTTACACTGGGAAGGAAACAAGCTCCCGGGGACCGGTTTCTGGCATTACAGCCATCTTCGGCCCGGTTTGCTTGAATCCTGATGGTGCAATGAGCAAGGGTCTCACATCTGAGAATACCCTTCCACGCTTAGGGTGGACAAAAATATTTACAACAAGGGGTGGTGAGGGATAGAGTCTCTGAATTAAGCAGAAAGCTCTCACCCAGTCAAGAGATCAGGGCTAGATCCAACACCGTTTTTTAGCTCACTGCACCATCCCAGTTTCAGAACCTGGCTGTATGCAAATTAGTCTGTTCCTGTCCCAGTGCATGATGGGAGCAGGGCAAACCAAACTACAAAAGCCAATTCTTACACTGGGAAGGAAACAAGCTCCCGGGGACCGGTTTCTGGCATTACAGCCGTCTTCGGCCCGGTTTGCTTGAATCCTGATGGTGCAATGAGCAAGGGTCTCACATCTGAGAATACCCTTCCACGCTTAGGGTGGACAAAAATATTTACAACAAGGGGTGGTGAGGGATAGAGTCTCTGAATTAAGCAGAAAGCTCTCACCCAGTCAAGAGATCAGGGCTAGATCCAACACCGTTTTTTAGCTCACTGCACCATCCCAGTTTCAGAACCTGGCTGTATGCAAATTAGTCTGTTCCTGTCCCAGTGCATGATGGGAGCAGGGCAAACCAAACTACAAAAGCCAATTCTTACACTGGGAAGGAAACAAGCTCCCGGGGACCGGTTTCTGGCATTACAGCCGTCTTCGGCCCGGTTTGCTTGAATCCTGATGGTGCAATGAGCAAGGGTCTCACATCTGAGAATACCCTTCCACGCTTAGGGTGGACAAAAATATTTACAACAAGGGGTGGTGAGGGATAGAGTCTCTGAATTAAGCAGAAAGCTCTCACCCAGTCAAGAGATCAGGGCTAGATCCAACACCGTTTTTTAGCTCACTGCACCATCCCAGTTTCAGAACCTGGCTGTATGCAAATTAGTCTGTTCCTGTCCCAGTGCATGATGGGAGCAGGGCAAACCAAACTACAAAAGCCAATTCTTACACTGGGAAGGAAACAAGCTCCCGGGGACCGGTTTCTGGCATTACAGCCGTCTTCGGCCCGGTTTGCTTGAATCCTGATGGTGCAATGAGCAAGGGTCTCACATCTGAGAATACCCTTCCACGCTTAGGGTGGACAAAAATATTTACAACAAGGGGTGGTGAGGGATAGAGTCTCTGAATTAAGCAGAAAGCTCTCACCCAGTCAAGAGATCAGGGCTAGATCCAACACCGTTTTTTAGCTCACTGCACCATCCCAGTTTCAGAACCTGGCTGTATGCAAATTAGTCTGTTCCTGTCCCAGTGCATGATGGGAGCAGGGCAAACCAAACTACAAAAGCCAATTCTTACACTGGGAAGGAAACAAGCTCCCGGGGACCGGTTTCTGGCATTACAGCCGTCTTCGGCCCGGTTTGCTTGAATCCTGATGGTGCAATGTGCAAGGGTCTCACATCTGAGAATACCCTTCCACGCTTAGGGTGGACAAAAATATTTACAACAAGGGGTGGTGAGGGATAGAGTCTCTGAATTAAGCAGAAAGCTCTCACCCAGTCAAGAGTACCAACTAAGCATCGTGTTGATAAATAAGCTCTGAGGAGATACATAATGTATCAAGTGAGGTGATATAACTTGGAAATGGCCCCTCAGTCTCAGATTAAATCCTGCCTCTTCTCCGTCATTGCCAATTTGGGCTCCAGTAACTCAGCTCAGCTGGAAGTTTCAGCTCAGTCACACTGACGTGTCCAGTCCCGCAAGGCTGCAGGCTATATGATGCCCACGCAGTTGGCGCTCTTCAAACGTGGGCCAGATTGCACACAATTAACACCCTCGCTGGGCACCTGTTCCTCGATCATGGAACCGACAGACCAGGGAAAGTGGTCAGCATTAGCTCTGCTCTGGTCGTTCGAATGAAATGCTGTATTTGCTCTGGGCTGTCCACGTCATTGGCTGAAACTTTACCGTGCACCGGTGTAAAAAGGCAACAAGCCCTATTTCAAGTCGGGGGCAGTGAGTATGAGGCTAGCGTTAGGGGGCGCCTCTGGCCTGGATTCACCATAACAGCCCTGTTCCCTCGTCCGCTCCAGTCCCATCTATCCCTGCACCCTTTTTTAAACATGGTAAAAAGTGCACCTTTTTGTTCGATCGCTGGCTGTGCTCTATGACATGCATAAACTTATTTTTCATCCGCTAAGCTGCTGTGTGAAAACAACACAATTCTAAATCTGTTTGTGTCACCTATTGTGCATGTGCCTAAACCCTTCTATTTTAAGCTTTTTACAAACTGTTGTGCACCCGGCTAGAATGCCCGGGCAGGCGCGGTCATGTTTAAATGAAATAAAAGTGAAGGCTGCTGTTCCAAACTGTGCCAGAGTCGAGGACGTACACAATAACAGTCCGCGCTTTTACAAAAACAAGAAAGAACCGGAATGAGGCAGAGGCACCGTTTTAGTGTTGTACGGCGCGCTGAAAGTTTAAAAAAAAACGTGTGGTGCTTGCGCGTGCGCCACACTGAGACATGTGGTTTCAATTATCGTGCCCGTGGCTGGGCATGATAATTTAAACCACATGACTGCCGCTGCGCGTGATAGACAATAGACTGTGGCGGAGCAATGCGCCCTCCTTTGGCCTATTGCGTGCTCTCTTTTTAAAAAACATGCACTCAAAGCCCAATGGTGTGCCCCAAAAGGAAAAGCACACACTCGTGCGTGTGCGATTCCTAGACCCGTTTTCAAACCCCCCTACAAAATGTCTCGGTCTGCGTCCTGCAATGCTATGCGTGAGACCAAAAAACCTGGACGGGAGCAGCACATCGCGCATGGACCTTGTAAACTTGGCAAGGCTGTAGGTAATGTTTAGCGTGATGTTAAGCGCCACAGGCTAGAAATGTGTTTATTTATTTATTTGAAATGTGTGTCGAGAGACAAGGGAGCGGGAACTAGGGGAGCAGTGACAATGCGGCCACACCACTTTTTAGGTCTCGCAGAGAGACCTATTGCAGTCAAACCACAAAGCTGAGTTCACGATGCGGATTTGTAGAAGTGCACATGCTCGTGAACGCGCTTCTATCCCCCTGCCTTGCTCTTCAAAGGCTCCCCTTACCATTTGCTTGCTCCTGCCTCCCCGCCCACTGCTTCACACTTCACGGCCGCCAGGCAGTGACTCGCCTTTCTGCCCAGCCCCCCTCCCAGCGCTGCCTTGTTTTCACGGCCGGCCTCCGACCCCACCCTTTCATTGCTTGTTAATTGCACGCTTTCACTTTTAACAATAGCGGCCGTCTCCATACCACCCAGTCCCGCCTTCCCAAGCTTCCATGTTGCTTCCGGACTATAGCGTTAAATGAGCAATGCTTGTTTGTTTTTACAGTGCTTGCTTTTTTTTTAGTTTCAGCGCATTACAATGTGCTTTTACTCTTAATAACAGTGGTATTTCCCATCCTGCCCGGTCCCGCCCTCCAAATCTTCACGGACTCTTCGATCACTTCCTTGCAGTCTGCCTGCTGAAGTTTCACGCCGTGTGCCAAGCGCTTTGTTTTTTTGTAGAATTTGGCCTTCGGCTTCTGGTACCTCATGGCCCTTGTTTTCTGCCACACATGGGCACGGTACAATTTCATTTTAGCAGCCACGCACTTTCGGTTTCTTTTTTTCCAGCATTGCAGCTTGCTCCTCTTTGTGTCCCGTGTCATTCCGCTCCAGCGTCCATGCTTGTGGTTCCCTGATCTTTGGTGTGTCTCACTGTTTCTTGGGTCACTTTATATCACTGTCCCAGCATTAGTGCTCTCTCCTTCCCCCCCCTCTCTCCGTTGGTGTCTCCTTGAATCTGTGTGCCACACCATTTGTTGTCTGAGCCTCGGCATCAAAGTGTCCTCTCCCACGCCCCATCAGGACCCACCCCCCCACACCTCCCCCACCCTCCCTCGGTGTCACCTCCCATTTGCAATGCAATCGCGGGCCGCAGCACTCGTGCTTTAGCTGTAAACATCTCAAGTTGCAGCTCGGTGCCGCTATTGCATTCAAATGCTTGTTTCATGTACTTCCTTTCATGTTCCTATTCTTTTTCCCCTTCAGGCAACTTTTCCCTTTCTTCTTTCTTCACCTCTCGTCATCATCTTTCCTTCCCTCGTAGTTCATTCCTTTTCTCCCCTTTCCTTCCCTTCTGAGTTGTCGCTTCTCCTCCCATCCTTTCCCTCAGCTTATGAACATCTAAGCTCTTCTTTCCCTCTCTCTCATTTTCCTGTTCCCCTGTGACCTTTCTCTTCGTCCTTCTCCAAGATCATTTCTCCTTTCTTTTCCCCTTAATTCTGCTGTCCTTATGAACCCCTTCGTCTTTCCACTCGCTCTCTTCCTATTGTCTTTCCTTTAGCTCTTTTCTCTTTCCTGTCTCTCTCTCTCGCTCCTTTCATCGCTCTTTCTTTTCTGTACTCAGCAGCATTCCACCGGGGGCTGCTGCATCCCCCTCATCTCTGTTGAATGCCAAGCAGACAAAGCTCGCCGTGTCTCTAAATATTAAACCACAAAATGTTTACCACACATTTTGGACCAGAAAAAGAATGCCTCTTTCTAAATATCTCTAGGTTTTTTTTCAGCCCGGGCTCCCACCCGTGTAATGCCAGTCACGGATTGGCGCTGGGTTTCCCCGACCCTAAATGCCTTCGGCACTGCCCTCTTTTCAGCCTTGCTTCCTTTTCTACCTCCCGCCACTCTAACCACTCTCCCTATCACTCATTCCATTGACATTGTTCCTACCTTCAGCCCCCCTTTTCACCACCTTGCTATTACCCCATCACGCGTGTCTCTGCAGTGTGTGTGTGTGTGTGTGTGTGTGTGTGTGCGCGTGTGTGTCTGAAACAGTTTATCTCAGTGTACACTGGCATGCGAGGACGTGTTTGTATGTGACGACGTGGTTGTATGCGAGTATATCTGAATAGTGTTGAAAACCCATCCCTGCATGTGTGCATTGGAAGTGTGTGTGTGTGTGTGTGTGTATGCATTCAAAGATCATCGCGTGTGTATATTCTATGTAATGTGTAAGTGTGTGTTAACCTATGTTGGTGTATGCATTCAAGAATCCATCTGTATGTGTTTTTGTGTATGATGATGATCTTTTTGTGGTGGTGTCATCTGCATTCAAAGACGGAGTTGGGTGTTTTTCATTTTAATGTATCTTTTGTTTTGTGTGTGTATCATGCCTGTGTGTAGCATAGACGACGATTTATCTGTTCAATAATGTTATCTCGCCTATATTTATATAGTAGCATGCATCTGAATTTGTGGTCTGTCTTGACTGTCCATTTCTCCAATGCTTTTGCATATTGTGTTGACCGGAGTTGATTTTGTGCCATATGCTGTGTCTAATGCAGTGTGTATTTTATCAGGTACTTTTATCTGGGGCTATGGGAGAAACTGAAAGCCATTAGTCGTCCATTGTGTGAGGTGCCACCCCAGCATCACTCCGCACCACCACCACAGCATCACTCAGCACCACCACCGCATCACTCAGCATCATTCAGCACCACCACAGCATCACTCAGCTCCACCCCACCACCACTCAGCACCACCTCAGCGCCACCCCAGCATCACTCAGCGCCACCCCAGCATCACTCAGCGCCACCCCAGCATCACTCAGCGCCACCCCAGCATCACTCAGCACCACCTCAGCGCCACTCAGCATCACAACATCATCACTCAGCGCTACCCCAGCATCACTCAGAACCACCACATTATCACTCAGCACCACCACATTATCACTCAGCACCACCACAGCACCACCTCAGCACCACCACAGCATCACTCAGCACCACCACAGCATCACTCAGCACAACCCCGGGTTATAGGTGTCACATTTGCGAAAGTTATAACTATTGGCATTGTAAATGACAAAGCTATTAATTTATCTATTTTCAAAACCAACACATAAATAAAAAAATTGTCATTTACAGTACCAATAGCTCAAACTTTCCTAATGCGAGACCTATTGCATTGCAAATGCTTGTTTTTTTTGTGCAAACCTGGAAGGACGTAATTTAAGGCTGTCAATTTTTGGAGTAAGCATAGTGAAGCAGGGCTCAAAAGCAAATAAAAATGACAGTCTGTGTATACTGTCAAACTCTGGGTTCTTTTCCAGACATAAAATTCAGTTTACACGAATCCCAACAATAAAGGGTATTTAATTGGAAATAACAGAACCAAAATGTGTTATACACCACTCATCCAGCAGGTGGCAGCAATGACACAAGATGTAAACACAATGGGCCCGATTCACAAAATTAAACTTACACTTTTGTGTAAATTTACAACTTTTCGGTATTCACAGAGGTAAACTAAGGACCTGGGGCCAGATGTAGGTAGGCTATTACCGGTCGGTAACGGCCGAATTCGGCCATTACCGACCGGTAATAGACTTTTCCTATGTTGGAGGCTTTTTTACCGATTCGGTAAATAACGAATCAGTAAAATTTGGTATTTTCGAATCTGTAAAATAAAATTACCTACATCTAGCCCCAAAAGTCTAACTTTACAAGTTTTCAGTATCCTCAAAGGTAAGTTTCTACTAGTAAAGTTAGACTTTTGGTTTACCTTTTTGAGTAACGAAAAGCAGTAAAGTTAGACTTTTGGCCTAAGTTTACCTTTTTGTTTACAGAAAAGTCGTAAACTTACATAAAAGTGTACGTTTAACATTGTGAATTGGGCTCTGTATTCTAGCATAAGGTTGGCGTGAAGACATATCACCCCCTCTAATGAAGATGAGCAGAATTTTGGTCACGTATTTCTGTGCCAGGCAGTTGCTGATCAACAACAAAGTTTCTTAGATCATATTTTTAGGAAATGGAAGTATCTGCACAGTTAATGTATGCTTTTTAAATACTCCCCCAAATGAACACGCTTGTTACTGTTGTTTTAAATTCTTGACAAGGTTTTAGATATTTATTTATGAAGATTACAGGTTAATAAGCCGGTCAGTCCCACAATTTAATTTTTAAAAATGCCCCCCCTTTCTGCATCCAAATGTTGCCATCTTGTTGTAGCAAGGTATAGATTGTAAATATCAATTAGCGATGACAATAATATTCTGTTTATAACTATCACTGAAAACACGCTTCTATTTATGGAGGCCTGCACTAGCTCTTAAATATGGCGCATTTTAACCTCCTTCAGGACCGTTTGCAGAAGGTGGGTCGAAAGGGGGAGATCCTTTTGCGCTGGGTGCTAGCTGCACAACATGTTTTTTTTCCTAATTGACTTTCCAGTGCAAAGCTTGTTTTGCACTGGAAAGTACCCAAAACTGACGCACAGCAGCGCAAACCACTGCTTTGCATTAATTTGTATAAAGGGTGCGTTACAAGAGTGGTACATGGGCATTTCCATTACACCACCCATGGTTTTTGGTGCTAAGTCCTATCTATTCATATTAGAAGACCAGGTTTAGCGCCCAAAACTAACACCACTGAAAGGCAGGCGTTAAAAGGAGAAATGTTTTAATTTCTCCTTTCATTTCCGACTTTGCATGCGTGCTGCACTGTACATCCCGCATACAAAGTAGGCAAAGGTTTTACACTAGTCTAGCCAGAGGGCCTCATTTATGAGGAAGGGACTCAGCACGGCGCTGCAAGCCATCGTGCTACGCTGAGCTGCGTCATTATAGGCACAGGGGTGTGTCGTATTTACAGCAATACAACGCATGCCTATGCTTTACTCTGTGCTGGGGCACAATGGACTACTGCACGCCAATGCAGGGATGGTTACTTTTTGTGCAAGAAGGGACACGGGGGCAGTGTGCTGACAAGAAAGGGTCTGCACATTACACTGCCTGTGCATCAAAAATAGTGACACCCCAGCAGCACAAGGGGCTTGTAAATAAGCCCCATGGTATTTTGTACAGGAAGGGTATCCTTCCTGTCCAAAACCTATTGTAGACTCACGCACGCACCGCAGCATTATGGCGCTAAGATGTGTGCCTGGCGCACGGCGGCTGAAATCAGTACCCGACTAGGTAGAGAGGAGGAGAGAGCCGTATCTCTGTGAATATGGCACGATTTCTGCTCTCTCCTTATCCCACAGCGCAGTGCAACATTTTTGGCTGCTGTGTTGCATTCCGTGACACTTTTGAGAATCTGGGCGCACCCTCTTATCCCTAGAGCTCTCATGGGTTCGTACACCAAGTAGCTGAAATCTGAAACGAGTAGATAGCGGAAAGCTGCAAGGAGGCGCTCCTGTTCTAAAATCTGCTGTTTTAAATTGAATGCTCTTCAGATTGATGGAATCTTCCCCCCCCCTCCCCCACCACATGTAACAGACCCCCCCCCCCCCCCCCCCCCCCCCCCCCCCCCCCACACACACACACAATCCAATTGGAATCACCAATAAAAGTTAAAGTGAAGAATAGTCACTTAGCAGTCGGCCACTTGTGAAAGTATTAAACATATGGAATCAGAAATGTTCCTACACAATTTGTCGCAATGTACGAAGAACCCATTTTCAACATGAATATTGTATTAAGACTACGATGTATAGTTATTTTACATGGTAAATAACTCGGCAAGACAATTCTAACACTTCTATTCAGATATTGCACAATTTAGGTTTTCCTTGCATGGTCTGTAGTACAGCTGGACCTGTCTTTGCATGGTGTGTAGTACAGCTGGGCCTGTCTTTGCATGGTGTGAAGTTCAGCTGGGCCTGTCTTTGCATGGTGTGTAGTACAGCTAGGCCTTTCTTTGCATGGTGTGTAGTTCACATAGACCTGTCTTTGCATGGTGTGTAGTACAGCTGGGCCTGTCTTTGCATGGTGTGAAGTACAGCTGGGCCTGTATTTGCATGGTGTGTAGTACAGCTGGGCCTGTCTTTGTATTGTCTGTGCATGGTGTGTAGTACAGCTGGGCCTGTCTTTGCATGGTGTGAAGTACAGCTGGGCCTGTCTTTGCATGGTGTGTAGTACAGCTAGGCCTTTCTTTGCATGGTGTGTAGTTCACATAGACCTGCCTTTGCATGGTGTGTAGGACAGCTGGGCCTGTATTTGCATGGTGTGTAGTACAGCTGGGCCTGTGTTTGTATTGTCTGTGCATGGTGTGTAGTACAGCTGGGCCTGTCTTTGCATGGTGTGAAGTACAGCTGGGCCTGTATTTGCATGGTGCGTAGTACAGCTGGGCCTGTCTTTGCATGGGGTGTAGTACATCTGGGGTTGTCTTTTCATGGTGTGTTATACAGCCGATCCTGTCTTTGCATGGTGTGTAGCACAGCTGGGCCTGTATTTGCATGGTGTGTAGTGCAGCTGGGTCTGTCTTGGCCTGGTGTGTAGTACAGCTGTCCTGTCTTTGCATGGTGTGTAGTACAACTGGGCCTGTATTTGCATGGTGTGTATTACAGCTGGGCCTGTCTTTGCATGGTGTGTAGTGCAGCTGGGCCAGTCTTTGCATGGTGTGTAGTACAGCTGGGACGGTCTGCACGGTGTGTAGTACAGCTGTGCTTATCTTTGCATTGTGTGTAGTAAATCTAGTCTATTCTTTGCATGGTATGTTCTACACCTCAGTTTGTCTTTAAATTGTTTGTAGTACACGCTGTGTAGTAGAGCTGGGTGTGTATTTTGCTTTCATAGGGACTTTTTGTCTTTTGAACTAGCACCCTTGAAAAACCATCTAATCAAGCAAGGTATCAAAAAAGCCCCCTGGTTCAACGATGACATTAAGAAATCCAAGAAGCTCTGTCGTACTCTCGAGAAAACCTGGAGAAAAAACTCAACCACTGACAATCTAGCCACCTTCAAGAACGCCACCCGCAAACACCACCAACTGATCCGATCCACCAAGAAATCAGCATTCAAGGATCAACTTGACAACAATGCCTAGAACAGTAATGAACTATTCAACATCGTCAAAGAATTCACTAACCCCTCTGCCGGCACTAACGACATCACCCCCTCCCAAGACCTCTGCGACTCTCTATCCTCATTCTTCCACAACAAAATCGCCAAAATACATAACAGCTTTGAAAACCAGTACGAAGACCAGTCCACTCCACCCACCTCCAAACCAAAACCGCCCTCTAACAACCTTTGCGCCTGGAACCCTATCATCACCGAAGACACCATCCGTCTGATGAACTCCATCCACTCAGGATCACCAACCGACCCATGTCCCCACCACATTTTCAACAAAGCAGACTCCATCATCGCACCCCATCTCCGCGATGTCATTAACTGTTCCCTCAACTCCGCTACCTTCCCGGAAAACTGGAAACATGCCGAACTCAGCGCCCTTCTGAAGAAACCAACGGCAGACCAAACCGAACTTAAGAACTACCGCCCCATCTCGCTCCTCCCATTCCCTGTCAAAGTCATCGAGGAAGCCGTCAACAGTCAGCTCGCCGCCTTCCTTGAATCCAACAAATCCCTTGACCCTTCACAGTCCGGCTTCCGAGCCAAACACAGCACCAAAACCGCCCTCATCGCTGCTACAGATGACATTGGAACGCTACTGGACAACGGAGAAACAGTTGCCCTCATCCTACTTGACCTCTCCGCAGCCTTCGACACAGTCTGTCACAGCACCCTCATACAACGACTCAGCAATGTCGGAATACAAGGAAAAGCATTTGACTGGATCATCTCGTTCCTCACTGGAAGAACCCAGAGAGTCCGCCTCCCCCCTTTCAAATCAGAGGCCACCGAAGTCATCTGCGGCGTACCAAAAGGATCATCGCTCAGTCCCACCCTCTTCAACGTATACATGAGTCCCCTCGCTTCCATCGCACGCCATCACAACCTCAACATCTCCTACGCAGACGACACCCAGCTGATCCTCTCCTTCACCAAAGACCCAAACACCGCCAAAACCAACTTACACGAAGGAATGAAAGAAGTAGCCGAGTGGATGAAGAACAGCCGTTTAAAACTAAACTCGCACAAAACAGAAGTCCTCATCTTAGGGCCATCCCCCTCTGCCTGGGACGACTCATGGTGGCCACCGGCCCTCGGAACCGCACCCATACCTACGGACCACGCACGTAACCTGGGCTTCATCCTGGACTCCTCCCTCTCGATGACCAGACAAGTCAACTCCATCTCATCATCTTGCTTCAACATCCTACGAATGCTCAAAAAAATCTTCCGTTGGATCCCCACCGTAACAAGAAAGACGGTCACCCACGCACTGGTCACAAGCCGACTGGATTACGGAAACACCCTTTACGCCGGAACCACAGCCAAACTACAGAAAAAACTCCAACGCTTCCAAAACGCCTCAGCCAGACCCATATTGGACATCCCTCGGCAAGCTCACATTTCCGGCCACCTGAAAGACCTCCATTGGCTCCCTGTCAACAAGAGAATAACGTTCCGTCTCCTCACCCACGCACACAAAGCACTCTACGACCTAGGACCCGAATGCCTCAACACGGGTCTATCCTTCTACACCCCCACCCACCAACTACGATCATCCAATCAAGCCCTCGCCGCAATTCCGCGCATCCACAGATCCACCATGGGGGGAAGATCCTTCTCCTACTTAGCGGCCAAAACCTGGAATTCTCTCCCCACCCACCTCCGCCGTACACAGAACCACCTCTCCTTCAGAAAGCAACTAAAAACTTGGATATTCGATAAATAAAACACCTCCCTCCCTCAAGCGCCTTGAGACCCCCTGGATGAGTAGTGCGCTATACAAATTTTGGAACTTGAACTTGTCTTGTGCGTGATGCCGTTGAGAATATCTTAACTGGATCTATAATGTTATTGCATCTGTTTATATTAGGTTGGTGATAAGAGTTGTGTTTGTGTGTGCATGTACAGGTGGGCCTGTCTTTATTGGTTTGACAGTAAGAGTTGTGCTTTTGTGTGTAGTACATGTGGCCCTGTCTTTATTAGGGTGGTAGTAAGTTGTGTTTTGTGCAGAGTACAGGTAGGCCTGTCTTTGCTAGGTTGGTAGTCCGAGTTGGGTTTTTGTGCACTGTACAGGTTTCTCATGTCTTTATTCGGTTAGTAGTAAGAGTTCTGTTTTTGTGTGCAGTACAGGTAGGCCTGTCTTTATTGGGTTGGTAGTAAAAATTGTGTTTCTGTAGTAGGGGATCTCTGTGTATAGTCATAATCTAGTGAATAGTCCCGACCATGTGCGTGGACCCCAGCAATCAAAAATAATCTCTTAAATTGTCAAGAAATGCAGAACTGTAAGACACTTAAGAGATAAATAAAGACAAATAATGCAGCCTATATCCACAGGCTACACTGTCCTGTACTTCAACTAGAAATTCCACCAAAAAAACCACACACAACACAGCCTGCCCAGTTTCTTCCATAAAGAGACTTGCCTCTACCAGTAAAAGCCTCTGAAATGATAGAGAGGAAGGCATGGACAGACAAGCCCCATAGGCTGCCATTATGTGGCTTACAATAGGATACTGTGCCTTTAAGAAAACTTTCCAGAACTTTATCCCAGAATGCACAGCAGGCCCCTTTTACTTTCAGTTCTTTTTTCCGGCTCCTGCTAACAGGACCCTGGCATTGAGCTCTCCCCTTTTTCAAGGGTTTATTGGATTTTTGTTCACTTTTTTTATAAAAGTGTTTGAAGTTTATATTCCTTGGTGCTTCTCTTCTCTCCTGTTTGTTTGTTCAGGCTTTTTAGGGCTCTAAAATGCCTGCTCTATTTGACAAATGCCCAACATGTGGAAGGAAGGAAGCCAAGAGTGATCCACACAACGTCTGCATTATCTGTCTCCCTGAGGCACATGCCCCTGAAGACTCCGACATCTGCCAGCAACTTTCAGCAAGGACCCTGAGGGACAGGCTGAAGATTAGGCTTCAAGGCCTTGAAGAGAGATGACTGCAGGCTGCAGGTGGGTCTGGGCAGGCTGGGAAGGTTCCCTCTGCCTTTGCTGAGGCCTCTGGGGGGCTCCCCAGAGGCAGGAAGACCAGCGAACGGTCCCGGTCTCCGTCGGTGTCGATTGCCACGACGACGTCGAGAGGGATGACGACGGTGTGTTTCCCATCTCCCCGGGGCTCCGGGTCGAGAAGGCGTGAAAAGTTGACGTCGAGGGGCCTGGTTAGGCCGCCGTCGAGACCACCGTCGACGGCGTCTTCATCGTCGTCGACGTCAACGTCGAGCTACCGACGTCGAAGGAGGACCGACAGGCGTCTGTGCTCGTCGTCGAGACGACACCGCCAATCGCCGTCGAGGACGATCGCCATCAAGAAGGCGATCGCCGTCGAGAAGGCGATCGCCGTCGAGAAGACGATCGCCGTCGAGAAGACGGTCGGCGTCGAGGGGATCCTCGGCGTCGAATACCTCGAGGAAGAGGACGGCGTCGAGGAGTCGACTCTCGTCGTCGAGGGAATCGGTCGACTTCGCGGATGCGGCGTTCGACGTCTAGGAAGGAGAGTTCGACGTCGCTGAGACGGCGTTCGACACCTGAGTCGCGGAGGCGACATCCGACACCGGAAAAACGTCGTTCGGAGTCGAGGAGAAAGAGGTCAGCGTCGAGGAGTCGTTCTCACTCCCCGAAGCGGCGCAGAAGGAGTTCTGGCGCCAGAAGTCACGCTGGGTCTGATGGAGGACACCGGAGGCGGCGATCACATACTGGAGGGGCTGGTTCGCAGTCCCCTCCCCCGAAGAAGTCACCGGGCTCAGTGTACTTGGTGGTATATACGCCACCTCGGCCGAAGTCACCTCCTCCTATACCGAAGGAGAATCCTCCCGTCAACCCTCCTCTACCATCAGGACAGCCACCACCACCGCTTCCGCCGCGTGGGCCCGCCCCTCGGCAGGAGATACCCCCTGTCCCTCCGCCGAGATCGGTGTCACTACCGCTTCTTCCTACTCCGCCTAAGGGGACTCCAAAACCTCGTCCCCAGGATAAGCCAAGTACGACGCCTCCAGGGAAACCTGCGGAGCGTCCACGGACCGGGAGGTCACGCTCTTGTTCCCGGAGGAGGGAGCGATCGCGCAACAGGTCTTCCACGCGGTCGAGACGCCGCCATAGGAGGCACAAATCGCGCTCTCGCATGAGGTCCTCAGGGACCAGGGACTACTCCCCAACGTTGTTGGGATCGCCGGACACAAGGGTGTCGCCGGTTGATGACCTGGTGGCGTTCCATGATGTCCTACTGAGAGGCGCTGCCAAATTGGGCATATCCTTGACGGTGCCCACGCCTAAGACATCAGTCATTTTCGAGACACTGCACCAGAAACACCTGTCTCGTCCACTACTACCTCTGGTGCTGGGCCTGGAGGAACCGGCCATGGACCTTTTCCTCACCCCTGCGGTGACTAAGGCGGCTCCATCGAGATTGCAGAAAAAATACCGGGCTCCCGATTCGGCACCGGCTTTTCTAAGGGTGGAACCTCCTCCGGATTCGGTGATTGTGACGGCGGCCCGCAAACAGCATGCCACCACCCCGTCATCCACAGTCCCCCCGGACAAAGAATCTAAACTGATAGATTCAGCTGGAAGGAAGGTGTGTGGAACATCGGCGACCTCTATGAAGGCTGCGAGTGCCACAGCTCTGTTGGGACGCTACGACCGCTCCCTCTGGGAATCTCTCCAGCAGTTTGCGGAACACTCACCTCGCGAGAAGCGGGAAGACTTCCAGGCGGTACTAAATAAAGGGATGCTGGTAGCTAATCAGATTATCAGCGCTGCAGCAGATTCATCCTTATTGGCGGCGCATGACTTTTGCCACGGAATTAACCAGCGACGGCACGCCTGGCTCCGCCTGACGTCACTAAAACCAGACGCGCAGCAAAGGGTGGCCAACCTTCAATTCTCTGGCGAAACCCTCTTTGGGAAACATGCGGATGACGAAATGGCCCGCATGAAGGCGGAGGCCGAAACACTCACGGCTGTGGGTCTGGAGAAGCCCAAAGAGACGAAGAAATCGTACCGCCCGTTCCAACGGCGGTTCGGTGGGCAGGGCAGATGACGCGGCCAAGCTTCGGGACAGTCGCAACAACAACAGTTCCGTAAGCCGTTCCAAAAGCACCCTAAGGGCAGAGGAGGCCAGCAGGCGGCACCAGCGACCAAAGGCCTGGCCGGGTCTAGGCCCTGAGCCTTTACTTCCCCCGGATGTGTTACCCACTCCGGTAGGGGGAAGCATTAAATTTTTTCTGGCAGAGTGGAGAAAAATTACTCGGGACAAGTGGGTGCTGAATATTGTTTGCAATGGATACAGTCTTCGGTTCATCAGCCCTCCTCCAGCAATTCCACCGGTCAGCTCGCAGTTTCAACTGCGCGAGCTCCAGGCGGAGGCAGATATCCTGTTAAGGAAAAGGGCGATAGAAGACGTACCTCTGTCTCAGAGAGGAAGAGGTCTGTACTGCCGGTTCTTTCTGGTTCGCAAGAAGGACAAGAACGAGTTCAGGCCCATTCTGGGCTTGCGACAGGCAAACAGATGGATTCGCAGGGAAATGTTTCGCATGCTGTCGTTGCATCAGATTTATCCTCAGTTGCAACAGGGAGACTGGCTATGTGCTATAGACCTACAGGATGCATACTTCCATGTGCCCATTGCACACAAACACAGGAAGTTCCTGCGGTTCCAAGTCGGCGCCAATCATTATCAATACACAGTACTCCCATTCGGACTAAAGTCTGCGCCGAGAACATTCTCGAAGTGCATGGCGGTGGTAGCGGCGCACCTGAGGAAGAACAATGTGTTTGTCTACCCGTACCTGGACGATTGGTTGATCAAGGCATCCTCTTTCTCAGAAGCGCGAGCACACTTCCAGAAGACGTGCGTTCTCCTGAACAAGCTGGGGTTGCACATAAACATGTCCAAGTCTGTCCCGACTCCGGTCCAATGCATACAGTACTTGGGAGCCTCCATCAATACGCTGTCAGCAAGCGTGTCTCCTTTGGAGGAGCGACGATTATCACTCCTTCGGAAGGCTCAGGCTCTTTTGACCACTCCATCTAAAACAGTGAGGACGGTGTCTTCTCTACTGGGATCGATGGCCTCTTGTATCTTCCTGACGCCACACGCACGGCTGCGCCTGAGACCGCTGCAGGAGTGCTTGGAGGACCAGTGGGGTCAGAGGAAAGGATCGTGGGACGACAAGATACGACTGTCTCTGCATGCTCTTCAGTCTCTGAAGTGGTGGTGTTCAGCGGAGAATCTCCTCAGAGGGGTTCCCTTCTACAAGGATATTCCCAAGCAGACTGTTGTGACGGATGCTTCTCTCCAGGGATGGGGAGCGCACTCCGGAAATCTACAGATTCAAGGAACTTGGTCCCCGATGGAGGCCACGTATCACATCAATTTCTTGGAACTCAGAGCTGTTCACTTGGCACTGAAGGCCTTTCTTCTGTCCTTCCAGACCAACTCTCTGCTTGTACAGACGGACAATACCACCACGATGTATTACCTCAACAAGCAGGGGGGCTCGATATCACGCACTCTGTCGCAGGAGGCGTAGGCGATCTGGCACTGGCTTCTGGCCAGAGGACTGACGATAACGGCTACCCATCTGCCAGGTGTGCAGAATGTTCAGGCAGACGCGCTGAGCAGACTGCTTCAGGAAAACCACGAATGGGTCATAAACGACGAAGTACTAGGAGAAGTCTTCACAAGATGGGGGACTCCAGACGTAGATCTGTTCGCCACCGCCGAAAACCGCAAATGCCGAGACTTCGCCTCCAGGTACTACCAGCAGGGGACGCTGGGGAATGCGCTATGGATCAACTGGTCGAACAGCGTTCTGTACGCTTTTCCACCCATTCCCCTGATTCCGGCGGTACTCATCAAACTGGCCCGGTCCAGGGCTCGGATGATACTCATTGTCCCGGAATGGCCCAGACAGTGGTGGTTCACGGACCTGCTTCACCAGTCTCTCCTTCCTCACATTCGGCTGCCGTGCAGGCCGGACCTTCTCACGAAGTTCGGGGGGCAGATGTTGCACCCCAATTTCTCGTCTTTGAGTTTGGCGGCATGGCTCCTGAGTGCAATATGGACATCTCAATCTGGCCGAAGATTGCATGGACATACTGAAGGAGTCTAAAAGGCCTTCCACTCGGACTTTCTATGCTTACAAGTGGAAGAGGTTTTGTATCTGGTGTCAGTCCAAGAACTATGTTCCGACGACGTGCAAGGAAGACGTCATCCTTCCTTACCTTCTACATTTTTCGCAGTCAGGACTTAATGTTCATTCCATTAAGGTTCATCTCGCTGCATTGACTGCCTACAGGAAATGCCCTTCACAGACTTCCTTCTTCCAGATCCCTGTGATGAAAGATTTTTTGGAAGGCTTGAAGAAAGTGTTCCCTCCTGTCGGGCTTCCTTCGCCTTCATGGGAATTGAATGTGGTGCTGTCCAGATTGATGAAGGAGCCTTTTGAACCTATTCATAAGGCTTGGTTGCAGCACCTGTCCTGGAAGGCGGCGTTCCTCGTGGACATTACATCGGCCCGCAGGGTGAGTGAAATTCAGGCGTTGTGTTGCCAAGAACCTTCTACTGTATTTCATGCTGCTAAGGTTGTTATGCGTACTCACCCTAAATTTCTTCCCAAGGTTATTTCTGATTTTCATGTCAACCAGACTATAACTTTGCCTACGTTTTTTCAGAATCCTTCATCTCCAGCGGAAAGGTCTCTACATTCCCTGGATGTTAGGAGGGTGTTGAAATTTTATCTGGATAAAACCAAAGATATTCGTAGGTCAGACCAATTATTTGTCAATTATGGATCGGTCAGGACGGGTCTTGCTACCTCTAAGCAGTCCATCTCTAGGTGGATTGTGTCCTGCATACAGTTGTGTTACCAAAAAGGTAATAAGACCTTAGGGGGTAAACCTAAGGCTCATTCCACCAGGGGGAAAGCTGTCACGACAGCTTTACTCCGTAATGTTCCGATTGCAGAGATCTATCTGCAAGGCGGCCACTTGGAAGTCGGTTCATACCTTTGCTAAGCATTACTGCCTGGACACTGATGCCAGGGCGGATGCTCAGGTTGAGCAGGCTTCGCTGCGAAATTTGTTCGCACAATAGTGGTTTTGATTTTCTTCTCTCCACCGCCGCTTTGGTGTGGGGATGGGCTTGTCATTCTATTCACTAGATTATGACTATACACAGAGATCCCCTACTACAGAAGGAGTAGTTTCTGTCCTGTAACTCCAGTTCTGTAGTAGGGGTATCTCTGTTATAGTCATAAGCGCCCGCCCTCCTCCACGGTGGAGATATTCGTTCATGTAAGGAATGCTACAGGTCTGGCGTGCCACGCCTTCAAAAACAACTGAAAGTAAAAGGGGCCTGCTGTGCATTCTGGGATACTGGGAGAAAGTTCTGGAAAGTTTTCTTAAAGGCACAGTATCCTATTGTAAGCCACATAATGGCAGCCTATGGGGCTTGTCTGTCCATGCCTTCCTCCCTATCATTCCAGAGGCTTTTACTGGTAGAGGCAAGTTTCTCTATGGAAGAAACTGGGCAGGCTGTGTTGTGTGTGGTGTTTTTGGTGGAATTTCTAGTTGAAGTACTGGACAGTGTAGCCTGTGGATATAGGCTGCATTATTTGTCTTTAATTCTCTCTTAAGTGTCTTGCAGTTCTGCATTTCTTGACAACTTAAGAGATTATTTTTGATTGCCGGGGTCCACGCACATGGGCGGGACTATTCACTAGATTATAACTATAACAGATATACCCCTACTACAGAACTGGAGTTACAGGACAGAAACTACTCCTTTTGTGTGCAGTACAGGTAGGCCTGTCTTTATTGGGTAGGTAGTAAGAGTTGTGTTTTTGTGTGCAGTACAGGTGGAACCTGTGTTTAGTAGGTATGTAGTAAGATGTGTCTTTGTGTGCAGTACCGAGAGGCATGTCTTTATTGGGTTGTAGTAAGTGTAGGAAGGTGGATATCTGACTATGGTTACCCCCAACTTTTTGCCTGGTGTTTTGCTGGTTTTTCGACTTAGTTGACCTGGGACCCTGCTATTCAGGGCCCCAGGCCCACTGCTCTCTCTCTAAAATGGATTCCATGTACTCTAGGTACATATCTAATTGGATACTGAGTCACCTTATCAGCCCCTGTACAGTGTACCTTAGGTACCCAGGGCATAGGTGCACCCAGGGCCTACCAGGGGCTGCAGCATGTATTATGCCACCCCTGGCTGGCCATCCAAATCTGACACAACTGGCTGCACGACAGCTGGGGCAAGGTGGTGTAATTACCCTTTGCTTTAGATATAGTATTCCTATATCTAACCCTAAAATGGACACATGTATTCCTATCAGTCACTCCTATGGCAGGCCTTATCAATCCTGAAGGCAGAGTGCTTGGAATTATGTGAGATTGTGCTCTGGCATGAGCTGAGCCCGTTTGCAGCTTGCGGAACCAAGTCCTAATAGCTGTTCCATGATAACGCGTACCATATACTCTTTAGTGCATTATAATCCTCGCGGTTATTTGCCAACTTTGGTATCGCTTTATCAAAACATGTCGAGTAAGGTGTCATACGAATTGGAATACTAACCCCTCGCCAATTCTGGCGACGGGGTTAGCATTCCACCCTTCTAGAGGGACACGACATGTATGTAACTGTGAACCCCGGTTAAAGCTAACTCGAGCCTCAGCATCACAAAATGGATGCTGCCACCACAGACACAAGTCTGACCTCCTGCTGCTGGGAGTCCTTCCAGCGAGGAGAGCTCGGACAAAGGGTTTCCTTTCGGTGGGCGGTGCTAGCACCATCCCAGACAGGGTTTTGTGTATCCCAGGTAGGCAGGGCTGAGACGAAGGTGACTGCAAGTGGCACCCCGGTGCTCACTGTGCATATGCCGGCTTAAACCAGTTCCAGGGGCACACCAGCCCCTGGGCTGGGGAAAGTCCGGACAAGGGAGAGGGGTGTAACCACCCCCCTTCCTGGTCCCACCCATGGGCAGGACCTAGTTGCGTGCCAGCCCCTTTTCTTAGAATAAAGGTAGGAGCAGGCCCCCTTCCCAAATTAGATAATTCTGAATCTTGACTACTTTCCACGAAAGGAACTCTGGATACCTTCTGAAGACTCTCCCTTGTGGCTAAGGAGTAGCCACCCTGCACCCGCATGCACCATCTAAGCATCGAGGTTTACTGTAAGTCCATCCTCCGGATCAAGACTGCCCAGCTCGACGAGACCCGGATTCCCTGGCATCTCTGACCTCTACCTGCATCATCAGCCCAGCTGAGATTTGTGGGTGTGACGAGACCTGAGGGACCGGCCATCTTCAAAACTGCACGACGCTTAACCAGCACGACCGCCGAGGGATCCTCGAGTGAGTGCTTTGGGGCCTGAGAAGCCCTAACCCTGAGCAGCTCCAGCACCGAAGTCCAGCCCCCCAGCATCCACAAGATCTGCGTGGGGCCCTTCTGCTCTTTGCTGCTCACCGCGTTGTCCGGTCACTTGCCTGCTGGCTTGTGGCCCTCCTGACGACGTACCACAACGATTTCACCGCTGGTCTGGTTGCTCCAGACTGGCCCTTGCTCCCTTCCAAAAGAGGAGCACCCCGGACCCTCCTGGTCCACTCCAGACGCCATCTTGACTCCACCGCGTGGGCTTGCCTTTGCCAAGGCTTGTTGCTCTAATCCTGGTTTCAGCAGCGCCAACAGCAGACACCTTCGTGGGACAGCTCGCACCTCCAGCCTGGTCGCCGACAACGCCTCCTTGTCCGAGGGACAGCAGAGTCCAGCGTCGCCCACTCACCTGGTCGAGGTGACTTCATCCGGTGCCATCCTGGTGCCCACACAATCACTGGCTAGTGATTAAGAACCGTGTCCCCTCTGCTTTCAGGTCATCTCCATCATCGATCCAGGCTTGGATCACTCCGAACATCATCACTGGTCGCCTGCCAGCAACTTCTTCTATCAGGCTCCATAGACTACATCGAGGATTCCCGACGTCTTTTGAACCCTATGCAGCCGCGGCCCCATGGCTAGGTAACCTGAGCATTTCGGTGCTCCAACGTAGGTTCACTATCTAAGTGTCCAGATCCTTTTTCGTTTTCAGTCTACCTAGTCGGATTCGTCCAGAAACAGTAACTTTACAAATACTTGCATCCATAGACTTTGTCCCGCATCCCGCGTGAGAGTGCACACTCTGCACCCGATCTCCCTAGGCCTCCTGCTCCTAACCTGAGGGTTCAGCAGTGTAGTCCTAGCGATCCTGAAGCCTCTGGATCTTGTTACTTACCTGCTAGTATTTCGCATTCCACTTTTAGTGTATATGGTTTTTCGTGCCCCTCGGTCATTTGTGTAAATTGTGCAACTTAAAGTATTTTCTTAAGAGTTTTGTATTGTGCCTAGCTCCCTGACTCATAAAGAGTTCAGGGTAGACTTGTTATAAATTAATATCCTTTTATTTTCATAACAACTTGTGTGGTGTCCTTTCACTTGGTGTTCAAGGGGTATATGTGATGGTATAACAGCTGGCTTAACACGCCCTCTAGAGTTTAGCCTAAAGACTGCTCTTGTCCATGCTACTAGGATAGCTGGTCTATAAGGTTGACTTACAACCAATCATCAATAAGGGTCGTTTGGTATGATACACAGTGATCACTAGAATACCGAGCACTATATATCAGGCCAACTTCTCACAGTAAGAGTTTTATTTTTGTGTGCAGTACAGTAGGCCTGTCTTTATTGAGTTGGTAGTCAGATGTGTGTTTTGTGCACAGTACAGGTGGGCCTGTCTTTGATAGGTTGGTAGTCAGTTTGGTTTTTGTGCGCAGTACATGTTGCATGTGTCTTTATTAGAGAAGCAGTAAGAGTTGTGTTGTGGGCAGTACAAGTGGCACCGGTCTTTATTAGATTGTTAGTAAGAGTTGTGTTTTTGTGTGCAGTACAAGTAGGCCTGTCTTCATTGGGTTGTAAGTGAGAGGTTTTTTGTGTGCAGTACAGGTGGGCTTGTTTTTATAGGCTGGTAGTAAGAGATGTTTCTGTGTGCAATGTAGGTGACATCTGTCGTTATTAGGTTGATAGCAAGAGTTCTGATTTTGTACACTGTAGAGGTGGCGCCTGTCTTTATTAAGTTGACAGCAAGAGTTATGTTTTTTTCTATGTACAGATGACTCCTGACTTTATTAGGTTGGTAAATGAATAAGATTGTATCTCCGTGCGCTCCTGTTATTTCAAGAATATCTAGTTGGTCTTCTTTGTGTTGGCGCAGTCCTTGTAACACTGTGTCGGTCAGTGCCTTAATGATATGTGTATATCAAGTGACTACACTTTCTACACATTTATTAGGTTGGTAGCAATAGTTGTGTTTTTGTGTGCAGTACAGGTGGGCCTGTTTGTTTTTAGGTGGGCAGTAAGAGATATGTTTCTGTGTGCAATGTGGGTGACATCTGTGGTTATTAGGTTGATAGCAAGCGTTGTGATTTTGTACACTGTAGAGGTGGCGCCTGTCTTTATTAAGTTGGCAGCAAGAGTTATGTTTTTTTCTATGTACAGGTGACTCCTGACTTTAGGTTTAAAGCATTTTATTGAGCATTCACAAAAGGAAAAGAAAAAAGCAAAACAGTTGACACAAAGGAGCAAGGCGTCCGATACAATCATATAATAGCGCACCAGCGCGTTAAGGTCCTGTAAAAAGCAGTGTACATTCAGATGCAATGGCTGGTGCGTATGCTACCACAAAGCGCTCCAATGTGAACAAATCCCCCAACACCCCCTCCTCCCCAAACCCAACTATGCCCTCTCCCACCAGCCCCGTCCAGTGCCTCAGAACAACAACCGTCCCCTCCCAAGAACCGCTCCTCACTCCCCGATGCCCTCTCGTCTAGGCTCGCTGGCCCTCCGAGTCTGCTGATGCAGTCAATCTCAACAGGCGGAGATATCTGGGGCACGTAAGCTCTGTAAATTCCCCTACAAGCAATGAGTGAAACGGTTGCCATAATTCATTAAATTGCTCCACCTCCCCCGCCACCATGAGCGACAATTTTTCCATTCCCAGGACATGCCATAGTCTATGCAACCACCCAGTGGTGGAGGGGAGTGTGGTAGAGCGCCAGTGAATGAGTATATTTTGTACAGCAGAACCCAGTGCTATCGCAATTTGCCTCCCTCTACGAGACTTCAGAGGATACATCAGTCTGTTGGGCAAGCCCAACAGAACATATGCTGGAAAGCGGGGCAATTCAATCTCAAAGTTGGAGTCAATCAGGTCTAAAACCTCTTTCCAGTAAGGGGACAGCATCAGGCATTCTCATAAAACATGAGTGAGGGTGCCCGATTGTCCGCATGCTCGCCAGCAGGTGGCATCAATGTTGCGATTCATCTCATGTAACCTTTGGGGTGTGTAATACCAATATGTGGACACTTTTGTAAATGTTTCCGTAAGCCCAGTGTGATATGCGGAGTGTCGGGCCCTATATGCAATGCTGTCCCATTCCTTACGGCTTAAGGATCTCCCCAGTTCTCTTTCCCAACGTTCCCTACCCGGGTTATAGATGTCAAAAGGGGAGGGCTGTAAGAATTTGTAGAAGTCCGAGATGAGTTTTTTGTCTGAAGTGCGTGTTATAAGCCATTTCTCATATGGAAGGAGCTTCCGATCTGCCGACTCCCGTGTCTGTGGCTGCAGCGCCCAGTGGCGCACCTGCATATAGCGCAACCTTTCTACCTCCGGCAGCTGATATTCTTCCCTGAATTCTGGGAACGGAATTACGCCCTCCGGGCCATATAGATGGAAAAGTGCTCTGCAGCCAGCAGCCCGCCAGCGTGCAAAAGCCCCCGGTTCCGTGCCAGGGCGGAACTCTGGGTTATCGATCAAGGGCGTGAACGGAGAGGGGAAGGTGGTGAGTGTGTGAGTCAAGTTCGTGGCGTCCCACACCCTCATGGGTACCCGTGTGATTTAAGATGCATATAAATTGGGAGGTCGATGTATCTGCCGCAAAAAGGGCACCTCCTGCAGGGTTCGGCCTGCCACTGTCTGGTCTTGAAAAAGCCAGTTTTTGTCGGTCTCCCATTTGCTCCACTCCACCAGATACCTTAGCTGGGCCGCCTGAAAATATTTGCGGAGGTCCGGTATTCCTAGACCCCCGGCCTCAGGTGCCAGGGTAGCCAAGGTCCTCTTGAGTCTGGGTTTACGACCCTGCCATATGAAGCGTGCAATGTCCGCCTGAGTCTGAAGCAGCCATCCTTTCGGGGGCTGCAGTGGCAGGGCACGAAACGGGTAGAGCGCCTGCGGCAAGATGGTCATTTTCACTGCGGCAATCCTACCCAGCCAGGACAATGTGCCCTTGCTCCAGCGGCCCAGTTCCTCCTTAATTTTAGAACCTAGGGCAGTGTAGTTCGCGGACACCATAGCGGGTAATGTAGGTACCAGAAGAATGCCCAGGTAGGGCACCAGATCTTTCGACCAGTGCATGGGGAATCGCCTCTGCAAGTCAGTCCTGGTGGTCACGGTGAGTGAGACGTCAAGGGCCGCCGATTTCCCCATATTCATCTTAAAGGCTTCCATCTCATCGATGCATGCAGGGAGCGACCTCCCCGGATCTTTCAATGTCAAAATGATATCATCTGCGTACAGACTGACAGTGTGGGTGTACTCCCCCATCTTAATTCCCAGGGCATTCGGATTCTGACGTATTCTTTGGGCCAGGGGTTCCATATAGAGTGCGAATAGGAGGGGGGATATTGGACACCCCTGTCTGGTACCCCGTTCTATCGCGAATTGATGGGAGCTGCAGCCGTTAACCCGCACCACTGCTGATGGAAACTTGTAGCAGTTAAACACCAGAGTGCGAAATTTCTCGCCAACACCTACTTTCGCCAGAACTTTCTCTAGATATGGCCAGTGCACCCTGTCGAAGGCTTTCTCCGCGTCGACTGCCAGTAACATCCTTTCTCCGGGTATCCTGGAGGCTTTCTCCAGTACATGAACCACCCTCTTGGTGTTGTCCACCGTTTGCCTCCCCGGAACGAACCCGGCTTGATCTGATTCTACTAGGCCCGGAAGGTGAAGCGCCAGACGGGCCGCCAGGATCCCCGAATACAACTTAAGGTCAATATTCAAGAGAGAGATTGGCCACATAGGGCAAAAGGTCTTATAGAAGAGGGAAGTATAACCATCTGGTCCTGGGGCCTTCCCATGTTTAAGCCCCTGGAAATGGCCGTGATTACTTCCTCCACTCGAATATCCCTCTCGAGATATTCTGCTTGCTCCGGAGCGAGGGAGGGAAGGTCAACCGAGGCAGGTAGGCCTCCTCCGCTTGTGCCGACGGAGGCTCGCCCTTGTAGAGATCAGCATAAAATCGGCGGAAGCCTTCCGCTAGTTGGTCGTCTTCCTTTACTGACCCCCCAGAGGGTGTCGATAGCTCCTTCACTAAGTGCTTCTGGTGTGCTTCCCTAAGTTTGTGCGCCAGGAGTTTCCCGCACCTGTCCCCACCTGTGTAATATGCATGCTTCAGGCGCAATGCAGTATATTCCGCCCTGTCCATATCCAAGGCTGCCAGAAGCTTCCTCGCCGCTTTAAGCTGCTTCCAGATTCTGGGAGCCCCCGTTCTCTGGTGAACCTGTTCCAGTTCTCGCACCTTGCCCGTGAGTTCCTCACGCTTCCGTTGTCGCTCCCGATTCTCAGCTGAGGAGATGGCAATAAATTCCCCTCGGAGCACCACTTTCAACGCCGCCCATTGCGTTGCTAGGGAAGTGTCACCGTTATCATTGTGCTCCTGGTATTCCCGAATTGAGTCTTGAATATGCTTTACCACCGTCTGTTTATGCAGCAAGGTGTCTCTGAGGCGCCACACCCCGCGTCTCGGTGACATCGGTGGCAATTGAAACGTTCCTATAACCGGGGCGTGGTCCGATAGAGAGAGAGCCCCTATCGTTGACGCTATGGCTAAGTCGCGGACCGGCTTGGAGTCCAAGAGATGGTCGAGGCGTGCGTAGGTCTTATGGACGTGCGAATAATAGGAGTAATCCCGAGTGGTGGGGTGTAAGCAACGCCATAGGTCATGGAGATCCGAGTCCTCCAGTTGGCGTTTGCCTGTCTGCGAGATCTCCCCAGTCTGCGGGCGCCATTGCACCGACCTGTCCAGGGAAGAGTCAAAGACCATATTCAGATCCCCCCCCTATGATGACGTGTCTATCTGGAGTGGCGGTGACATCTACCACAACCGAGTGTAGGAATCGTTCTTGATGTTCATTAGAGCTATACATCGATCCAATAGTGAAGGTCAGTCCCCCGTACTTGACCCTATAAGCCAGGAGTCTACCCTTCTGCTCAGCAAACTTATGGAGGATCTCTCCCTTAAACGTGCGGGATACCAAAATTGCGACTCCGCCGGTCTTAGTAGTATTGCAGGAGAAGAGTTGAGTGGGAAACTTATGGGAACGCATCCTCTGGCAGTCTCTGGCTAAGAGATGTGTCTCCTGTAGGAGACAGATGTCTGCGTGGGTATTCTCCAGTAAGGAAAGAACCGCCCTTCTCTTGACAGGATTATTTAACCCCTTCACATTAAGGATGACTACTGTGAAAGCCGTCATCTGTGTGGGTAATTCCAAGGTAGACGCAGTGTGTCACGGCCTGAGAGAGGTGGGTGTAGTGTAGATGATGTATTGAAGCACAGCAAGGCTGTGGTGAGTGGCGTAGTAGCACTGGACCGACCCCGTGATTCCCCCCCAACCCCCCCACCCGTTTTCCAAGATGCCCATCATCCCCCTCCCCCTCCCACCAACACCCTCCACTCCCCAACAGACCCTTCATGCAAACAACCAAACGACCCCCCCTCCACCCCCACCCCCCCCAACAAACCCCTGAAATTCAAACAAATGTCAGTCCCAGTCATGCCCTCGGGCAAGTCTGCGGTAAGGTACCAATGTGGACGTCCAGCCACTTACCCCCTTCCACACTTCCGTCCGCCCCCCCGCCCTCCAAGACCCGAACCTGCTGTTTCAGTAAGGCTGTGGTGTTCTCCCCCCGGAGCGTCATTATGCAGTAAGAGCCACATCACCGGTAGAGGCGTTGCTTCTGGCCGCCTCAGAGACTGCATCCGCCATGTTGGCTCTAATGGTGGGTGAGTCCAGCCTTCTAGGGTTGGCCGATCCTCGTCTCCGTGATACTCTCTGCCACCCGTCTCTGGTGCTGCGCCTCCGATTCGGCGTGTTCGTGTCTTCCTCCTCCGCTGTGATCCCCAGAACCTCACAGTTCTCCTGGAGCGATCTAAGTTGATGCATCGTGCCGTTCCATCTAAAGATGAGGCGGAAGAGGTGGCCCCAGGCATAAGGTGTTTCGTGCTCTCTCAAAGTCCGTGGCGATCTTGAAAGATTTCCGTTTCTGCAGAGTAATGGCGGACAAGTCCTGATACAGCCCCACAGAATGGCCACGGAAAGTGAACGCAGTCCGTTTCCGGGCCTCAGCCATGATGCGTTCCTTTAGTGGGGGGGGTGCCGATGCCCGCCGTGGTGGGTCCACTCTGTGCGCCCTGTCAATCCTGACCGGGAATTCAGGCGGTTCGCCCAGGATAGCTCGGAACAAGTCTCCCAGGTAGCCAGTCACATCTGTGCCTTCATCCGAGGACGGAACCCCCCGGACTCGAATATTGTTTCGCCGAGAGTGGTTCTCAAGGTCCTCATTATGCATTTGCAGATCTAGGTGTTGTTCTCTGAGTCGCAACACCTCCTGTTGCAGCAGGACTAACTCCTCATCGATACGGTGGTTCGTGCCCTCCACCGTGGCGACTCGTTCGCCGATCTCTTCCACCTCTCTGCGTATCTCCCGTACTTCGCCCGCCACTTCCTGTTTCAGTGTCTGAAAATCGTCTCTGAGGGTGCCAAACAGTGACTCAAGGAACGATCTGGTGACCGGTGGTTCCCCTCCATTCGAACTCTGCGAGCTTCCGGCCGGGCTTGCTGTTAGCGGCCCCCTATCTCCTCTTTGCTGGGATCTGCTGAGCATGTCAGGGAGAGTGCGTTCTCCCCGCTTGGCGCCTCTGCTCGACGCCATCTTGGATTAAGTGCGGGCCAGGTCTCCCTTCCCGTGGCAGACAAGGGACCGGCGATCGTCACCGACAACTGCACAAAGCACCGTCTGGGGACAACACTTCCGGGTCCGTCGCGCTAGGGTCCAGCCACGGTCGCTATGGCGGGACGCACACCCCTCCCATGGGTCTCGTCAGCCTCTGTCCGTCGCGGCCTTCACTAGGCCCGGGTAGTATCACCTGCGACCGTCCCCTCTTTCTGTCTCAGATCTCTCCCAAGAGGGGACACCTCCGGGAATGCGCAGGACTCTCTAGCCGTTGCCGTCAACGGAGGCCTCTCAGGGCGATTCCGCCATCTCCCACCTTCGGCGAAGTTCGTGGTGCGTCACAGTGCTAATGGCGGAGAGTCGCTCCGGGTCCGACCATACAAGCTGTGGGACCGCCAAAGACCCCGGTGTCGCTGTGAGCCTCGGCGTTTACTGAGTTGCGGAGTCTCGCCACCGGAGGGGCCGGAGGGGAAGGTTCCGCACAAGGTCTCGGGTCCGCACCGTTGCAGCTTCGATGCCCTCCCGGTGGGTGGCCAGACGCATATGTCGGGATTCAAGCGCCTCACTCTGCTGCTCTCACGGGGCCGATACGATGGTCCCTCTAGGTTCCCAGTACCTCCGGTCGAGGCGTTGCGATATCTCCTCCGGCTGCTCACTCTAAGTGGCACTGGGTGCGGCGTGCGTCCGGCCGACGTGCTCTGGGGTCGGCCTCCTCCTCTGCGCGCTTCCCGGGCCGGACCTTCAACACCGTCCGACGGGCTGTCCTGAGGCTAAACGGAGGCTAGGACTCGACCAGCGTAGTCTCTGCAGGTTCCTCTACCTCTCCCCGTGCCGTTAAGCTCCGGAGGGGGGAGAAAGAGCTATATTTCAGGGCTCGGGCCTAGTCGGACCAGGGAGCATCGAGAGGAAGCGTCCTCTCACTCCGCCATCTTGGACACGCCCCGACTCCTGACTTTATTAGGTTGGTAGCAATACTTGTAAATTTGTGTGCAGTACAGGTGGCACCACTCTTTTCTAGGTGGGTAGTAAGAGTTGTGTTTTTGTATGCCGTAGAGGTGGCACCTGTTATTATTAGTTTGATAGTAAGAGGTGTGTTTTTGTGTGTCGTAGATTTGATTATGTTTACATAGTGTGCAGCACAGCATGTCTCAATGAGATTTTTTGGGGAGTTGGTTGTCTCTGCTTTGTTTGTATCATGATAGTTTGTATGCTGTGTTATAGAGGTGGGCGTGTTTGTGTGGTTTGCAGTGCTGCTAAGCATTTCTTTCCTCGCCGCTTTGTTTATTTGGATGGCTTGCATGGAGAAATAGTATATTACTTTTTGTTGAGTGCTATGTTCACCAGTTTTTCTTCCTTTTGGTGCTATAGAGCCATCTCTTTTCTTGTTGTGTTGTATAATTAGTCTTGTCTTTGCATGGGGTATTGTACAGTCGATCAGATCATTGCTTACTGTGTCATACAGTGAGCCATAGCTCCAGATACTGTTGTACAGTTGTTCAGGACTATATGGTGTCTTGAATAAATTAATGTTTGCATGTGGTATTTGTATAGCCCATCTTAGCAGAAGGTAGCGGCACGCTATACCTGATCAAAGGAAACAGCTAGGCATCTGATCAAGCACTTGCTCAACGGTTCCAATGAGTGGAATATCTTTGTATAGCTTGGTTTGTGTTCCCACTGTGCTTGCTCTTTGGCATGTACGTGTTGGTTATTTTGCAGGTGAGCATGTCTTTGTACAATATGTTGTACAGTTAGGCATGCCTTCCGTTGGTATGTAGTACAATTGTCTTTGTACGATATGTTGCACGGTTTGGTATGTCTTCATTTGTATGTAGTACAGTTGGGCATTTCTTTGTATGATATGTTGTACGGTTAGGCGTGTCTTCCATTAGTATGAAGTACAGCTGGACATGTCTTTGTACAATATGTTGCACAGTTTGGCATGTCTTCATTTGTATGTAGTACAGTTGGGCATGCCTTTGTAAGATTGCTGTTTGTTTATACTCCTGAGGCGGAAAGCCGTGAGGTGTGCTGAGTGAACTATCAGACATGCTTGTGAGAACTCTCATGTTGTGTTGTGTCACGGATTTTAACGCGGCGCTTCTTCCTTTTAAACAAAATCAAAAATTATTCACTGTTAAATTTTTACCTTCCACTCTGCTGCAATTTAGGCAGTTTTAACCTTCATTTCCTCGCACTCCGGGCGGTACTCAGCCGAGTCAGGTGCTGAGTCCCTCGGTCCCGGGTTGTGCAATTCGGCAGCGGCAATCTTGGGTGGGAGGCATCACAATCTGCACTCGTCAGTACTTAAGGAGACGGGCATGCCTCCGCGCAGCGGACGCGCCACATTTGCGCCGGAGTCACACCAGAGTCTAGCCCGTCTGCTCCCGTCAGCGCTAAGGAAGCGCCAGGGGCCAGGGAGACTAATTCCACTTACATTCATGTCCCAGCTAGTCCCCATACACCTTACGTGCATTACAATCCCTCAAGCCCCCCCCCTGGCATCCTTGCCACCACACATCCGCCCCGGAAAAGCTCATTGTCGCCTTAAATTGCCGATGTAATGGGAGAGGAAGTCATCAAAATATCTCTGATTCCTCCCATAAGTGGGCCTTTCCAAAAAGGCCAGGCCCCCCACCCCTGATAAAAGATACTGGGTTCCTTATCAATGCTCGTTCACTAGTTAAAAATAACTTGGCGTTCAGGGAATTCGTCTTGGATAGAAATCCCTCTTGGGCCTTCATTACTGAGACTTGGGCCTCTGATTTTACAGGGCCTGAACTTATAAACGCAATCCCTGTGGGATACGCCCTTGCAAGAATGGATAGAGTAGGTCGCTGGGGAGGAGGGCTGGGCATACTACACAAAAGTTCAATAATATGTCGAACTGAGCCCCTGCCCTCACCGCTGGACTCCTTCCAGGCCATGTATTTCGCATTAAACTCCTCTCCCACCGTGTCCTTCACTGGGATTCTAATATATAGACCCGCTGGCCCTAGGTCTGCCTTCAGTCAAGATTTACTTAAGACCTTCGAACCCTACATTGACAGACCCAATATGACCATTCTTAGGGATTCAATTTCCATTTGGAAAGTTCTAATTCCTCTGACACCGGCCACTTGGTAGACTCCCTGGCCTCCTGTGGATTGCTACAAGGAGTAGGGAGTTCTACCCACTTAGCTGGACACACCCTGGATGGGGTCTTCACCAACGACTCCAGACTTGAAATCGGTTCCCCTCTCCCCCTGTCCTGGTCGGACCATCTGGCCGTCCCCTTCGAATTTGCACCTTCCCACCCTGTTATGTCTCCGCTGGACAACAATAAGTGGGAACTGAGGAGGAATTTCAGGGGGCTGAATAATGAAACACTTGCCCCTCTGATGGCTAACCTTAAGCCCCCCCTCTGGAGGGACACCGACGCAGCTGCCCTTGACCTGTCAAACACCCTGGCAAGTGCCTTGGATATTCTTGCGCCGGTCAAACAACACTACTCTGCCAGGAAACGGCCCTCGGCCCCCTGGTTTTCAGACTCCCTCAGATTGCTTAGACAGGGATGCAGGAAACATGAAAGATGCTGGAGGTCTCATCCTGACCCTAAAGAGAAGGATAAACATAAATGTCTACTCAAAGGATACAAAATCGCGGTGATGGTGGTAAAGAAAGCGTATTTCGCTAAACTGACTGCCACACTTAGCTCCCCCAGGGAACTGTTTAAAATTGTCGACTCCCTGTCTCTCCTCCGGTCACCCGACCCCATAGTAGCTTCCCAAGAACTGTGTGATGAGAGCTCCACTTTTTTCCACACAAAGATTATGGATATCCACACTGCCTTGGAAGCCTTCAATCTCGATCTAGAGAGCCCCCCCTTGCCCGCTTTACTCCCTCTGGATAGACAGGCCTATGAATCTTGCAGTAACTTTTCCAAGTTCCCCCTCCTCACTCGTGATCAACCTAATCTGCTCCTGGACAAGCTTAATTCCGGATCCCCTTTGGATCCTTGTCCACTGAGAACCTTCAAAGAGTGCAGGGAGGTATTGCTGCCCCCTCTTTTGGAGGTTATGAATTTGGCAATCTCTGAAGGTGTTTACCCATCATCTTGGAAAATGGCCATAGTCAAGCCTCTCCTAAAGAAGGTTACCCTAGACCCTGGGATCCTGAAAAACGTCCGCCCCATTTCCCTTCTCCCTGCCCCCGCTAAGATGCTAGAGGCCCACCTCAACCACCATCTGAGTGCCTTCCTGGATAGCGCAAGTTTCCTGGATCCTTCCCAACATGGCTTCTGGAGGGCACATAGCACTGAGTCGGCTCTCACAGTGGTTGTCAATAACATCCGCACTAAGGTCGACAGTGTCCAGACTACCTTACTGGTACTGCTCGACCTTACTGCCGCATTTGACACCCTGTCCCCTTCCATTCTGGCTACCCGCCTCAGGGAGTTGGGAGTTGATGGACCAGCGCTTAGCCTCTTGACATCTTTTCTTGACCAGCGAAATCAAAGGGTCAAGTTGGGTCACTTCCTTTCACCCGTCAAGCCTGTGCAGTGTGGGGTCCCCCAGGGCTCATCCCTGAGCCCCACACTTTTGAACATCTATGTGGCCCCACTCGCCAGTCTTGTAAGATCGTTCGGGCTGGAAGTTCTTTCCTATGCCGACGACACGCAGATCATGGTCTGCCTATCACAGTCAGTTAATATAACGGCCTTAAATTTTAGGAACTGTATGGAAGCAGTTGCAGGCTGGATGATTAAGAACTTCCTCAAGCTAAATGGGGAGAAAACTGAGGTTCTTATTTTCGGAGGCAAACAGGAGATTTGGTCGATGGACTGGTGGCCCTCTGCTCTCGGCGCCTGCCCATGCCCTCTACATCGGCCCGCAACCTGGGTGTGATCTTGGACACCACCCTCTCTTTTGACAAACAAGTAAGTAGGACAGTCTCTACCTGCTGTGATGCCCTAAGGATCTTGAGAAAGATCACACATTATCTTTCCTTTGAAGCCCGAAAACAGGTTGCGGTGGCTCTTATTTCCTCCAGGCTGGACTACTGCAACGCACTATACTTAGGCACTAACAAAGGTTTGGTCCAACGCCTACAGATAGTGCAGAATGCAGCTGCCCGGTTTGTTGTAGACGCCCCGAAGCGCTCCTCATGCTCCGCCATCAGGAAGGATCTGCACTGGCTCCCTATGCAGGCCAGGATCAACTTCAAGGTCCTCGGCCTCACGCACTGTGCCTTGTTTGGGACTGGACCCGAAGATATCCGGTCCCTTGTGTCCTATTATGTTCCTGGCAGGGCCCTCCGCTCTGCCAACAAAAAACTGCTAGCCGTCCCCCGATTCTCTGAGGCCAGATGGGGAGGAAGGGCCTTCCGCTCTCTTGCTCCCAGACTGTGGAACTCGCTTCCAGACGACCTCAAGGGCCTGGCCTCTCATGCTCTCTTCCGCAAAGCACTTAAGACCTGGCTCTTTCTTGAAGCCTATTTATAATCTGCTCTTCTTTCCCCTCTGCTCAAACAGTCGTACCATCTGCTAGCGCCTTGATGCCTTTGGGTTTAGTTGCGCTTTACAAATTCATAATTCATTCATTCATATGTTGTACGGTTAGGCGTGTCTCCATTGGCATGTAGCACAGTTGGGCATGTCTTTGTATATGTTGTACGGTTAGGCTTGTCTTCCATTGGTATGATGTACAGTAGGGCATGTCTTTGTACGATATATTGTACGGTTAGGCGTGTCTTCCATTGGTATGTAGTACAATTGGCTTTGTCTTTGTACGATATGTTGTACGGTTTGGTATGTCTTCATTTGTATGTAGTACAGATGGGCATGTCTTTGTACAATATGTTGCACAGTTTGGCATGTCTTCATTTGTATGTAGTACAGTTGGGCATGTCTTTGTACGATATGTTGTACGGTTTGGCATGTCTTCATTTGTATGCAGTACAGTTGGGCATGTCTTTGTACGATATGTTGTACGGTTAGGCGCGTCTCCATTGGCATGTAGCACAGTTGGGCATGTCTTTGTATATGTTGTACGGTTAGGCTTGTCTTCCATTGGTATGATGTTCAGTAGAGCATGTCTTTGTACGAAATGTTGTACGGTTAGGCGTGTCTTCCATTGGGATGAAGTACAGCTTGGCATGTCTTTGTATGATATGTTGTTCGGTTAGGTATGTCTTCCATTAGTATGAAGTACAGTTAGGCATGTCTGTGTACGATATGTTGTACGGTTAGGCATGTCTTCCCTTGGTATGTAGTACAGCTGGGCATGTCTTTGTACAATATGTTGTACGCTTAGGCATGTCTCCATTGGTATGTAGTGCAGTTAGGCATGTTTTTGTATAGCATGTGGTGCAGATGTGTAGGTTGTCTGGCTAAATTTATTTTGTGCTATATATTTAAGCATGCCTTTGTAAGGTGTGCAGCTAAGGCATGTCTTTACATAGTTAGTTAGGCATGTTTTGTAGTTTGTAGCACAGCTGGGCATTTTACTATGTGCAGTATACATGCTTAAGTCTTCTCAAGATGTGCCATAAAGTTAGACATTTCTTCACACGCAGCTTGTCTTTTGGCCTGGTGTGCCATAGCTGCCATGTCCTGGTTTTCATGCCACTGCTGGAAGTTACGTATAGTTTTCTTTGAATGGTGCATACTACAACCGATTATGTCTGCACACTGAGCGCTATATTCTCGACTCTGTGTTTAAGGCACTATCCCAGGTAACCTGTTCCTCCTTCTCCCACTCCAGCTTCCGCTTGGCTCCTGTTCCCTGCTATCCCATTGCTGGCGATTGGAGGCCTCCTCTTCATCTTGACGAACATGCAGGTGTGTGCACTTGAATCACTTGCCATTGAACACCCAGAGGACACACATGTAAAGGGCATTCAAGAGGGAGAATGGAGAGGGGAGGCAGGTAGGGAGGGTTGAAGAGAGCAGGAAAGGCATTGAGAGGGCAGGAGACGCGTAAGGGGACAGAAAAGCGAAAGAGAGAGAATGCAGAGAGCCCTGGAGTGGACAGGTGAGGGCATGAAAAAGAAAGAAATGAGGCTCAGGGCAGGAGCAACAAGAGAGATGAAGAAAGAAAGAAATAGGATGTGAGGAGACCTGAAAGGACAAACAATTGAGGGAACATGAGGGTACACAAGAGATAAAAAGCAAGAGGAGAGAATTGAGGGGCAGAGAGTTCAGGGACAATCTTTCAGTGGCTCCCTTTGAGTTTCCAGAAGACACTTATCTAAGCATTAATCATCAGCCACTTGGATAATGGCAATGCCCTGTCCATCACTGTAAGCTAATTCCATGTATCTAGAATGCAGGTAGTTCAAAACACCGCTGCCCGCATGATCAATAACTTGCCCCCATGGAGACATGTCCGCTCCCATGCTTAAAACCCTCTATTGGCTCTGCATTAAAAAGAGAGCATTGTTTAAACTCCTCTGCCTGAGCTACAAATCTTGGTCAGGTTTAGGTCCATAATATCTTCAGGATAGACTTATTCCATACCTTCCTGACAGGAACCTAAGATCAAAAAATCTACTTCTGTTACATCCTCTGTGCATTCATGCATCAAAATATGGCGGCTGGGCGTTTTCCTACCTTGCACCATACCACTGAAATAATCTCCCTCAGTTTATTCATACATGTCCTAGTTTTTCTGGTTTAAAAACCATCTTAAAATGTGGGTGTTTTAACTAATTGCCTCTTTCATCCCCTGCCTGTCAGAGAGCCGAGATGCTCCTTCGGGGCCGAGTCATTGCGCCCTATCAAGGTCTAATTAACATAATATAACATGAGGGGACATGGCAGATAAAAAGCAAGAGAAGAGAAGTGAGGGGACAGAGAACTGAGGGAACGTGAGGGGGCATCACAGATGAAAATCAAGAGGAGAGAAGTGAGAGAGAGAAATGAGGGAAACTGACAAATAAAAAATAAGAGAAGAGAAGTGAGAGGACAGAGAATTGAGGGAACATGAGGTGTTATAACCGATGCATGGCAAATGGAGAGAAGTGGGGGAAACGGAGAGAAGAGATAGGACAGTTGAAAAACAAGAGGAGAGAAGTGAGAGAGAATTATGAGAACGTGAAGGGCAAGAGAAGAATAGTGGGAGGATAGAGAGTATTGAGGGAACATGGGGGACATGACCGGTAAAAAACAAGAGGAGAGAAGTGAGGGGGCAGAGGGAAATCACGAGGAGAGAAATGGGAGAGAGAATTGACGGAACATAAGTGGACATGACAGGTGAAAAGCAAGAAGAGAGACTTGAGGGGACAGAGTATTGAGGGAACATGAAAGGGGATATTAAAGATGAAAAAAGCAAGTGCAGAAAATTAGGGGGCAGAGAGAACTGAGGGAGCACAAGGGTACATGACAGATGTTCGACAAGAAGAGAGAAGTTAGAGCACAGAGAGAAATGAGGGGACCCGACAGGTGCATGGCAAAGGGAGAAAGGTGAGGGGGCAGGGAGAGTGGCAGGAACATGAGGAGGCATGACTGATTGAAACCAAGAGAAAAGAAGTGAGGGAATATGAGAGGGCATTAGAGTTGCAGAGGGGATGATGGCATGAGTGAGAGAGCTCCAGAAACAGGAGAGTGACCCAAGAAGGGACAAAAACATTGCAAGAGGGATGTAAAAGAGCAGCAGAGGGACACGAGAGAAGTAAAGATGAGGGAACGGGAGGGGTATGAGCGATGAGCTGCAGAGAAGAGGTGACATGACAAGATGTACAAGAAGAAACAGGAGAGAGTGTACAAGGGATGTATGTTAGAAAGAGGGACGCTTAAGTGGTACGGCACGAGGAATATGAAAGGAACGGAGGGATGTTAGGGTTTGGATGGGATGGGCAAAGAAAAGGCACGGGGATTGGAGTCATAGGGGCAAGGATGTGCACAGAATGTGGGGTACTGTATAGTGCGAGGTGATTGGAGAAAGGTAAAGGAGGAGGAGGGTCATGGGAGGGCAGGGTGGGAGAAAGGAGGAGAGGTGCACGCTGAAGGATCGGCAGAAGATGGAATAGAGGCGCAAGGAAGCATGGAGGGAGGCAAGGTCGATATGAGAGAGAAGCCATGGGGATAGAGAAAGATCTCTGAAGGAGTGGAGAGAGGGGCCAGGAGGTGGAGAGGGGTGGAGGGAAGGAAAGACAGGCCTCTACGAATAGAGAATGAGGCATGGAGGGATGGAAAGAGAGGAGAGGATGGGAGGGACCGAGAAAGATGCCTGGTGGGATGATATACATATAGAAGGTTGGTGAGTCACCTGGAACTATGGATAGAGAGAGAGACATATGAGGGGTGGAGAAAGTGCTAGAGAAAGACCTGGAGGGATGGAGAGAAAGAAAGCTACAGGGGCATGAGGGAATGAAGAGCTGTAGTCCTGAAGGACGGAGAGAAGGAACAAGCAAAACCTGGAGAGAACGGGTGAGGCCTGGAGCGATGGAAAGAAGTCTGAGGGGTGAAAAGAGGGAGGCCTGGAAGAATGGAAGACACATGGAGGGGTGGGAGGATGTCTAAAAGCACAAAAAGGCACCTGGAAGAATAGAGAGACACAATGAGGGATGGAGAGAGACATGGAGAGGTGTATAAATAGCTTGAGAGTGAGGCCTCGAAGGATGGAGAGGCCAGAAGGGATGGAGGAAAGCCCGGTGTCAAGAGACAGCTGCATGGTGGTGTGGAGAGATAGGTCTGGAGGAGTGTAGAGACACGGGGGTGGGTAAATGTACCTGAATGGTTGGAGAGAGGGCCTGGAGGGATGGCAAGAGAGGTGTGGATGCATGGAGTGAGGAACTATGGGGATGGAGAGAGAGGTTTGGAAGATTGGCACACACATGGAGTGATGGGGGGTGCCTGGAGGAATAGATAGAGACATAGGGTGTGGAGAAAGGACTTCAGAGAGGCCAGGATTGATGGAGAGGGTCCGTAATTAAGTGAGAACCAGGGGCAAAAACACTGCAGAATGTGCTGCTCGGCATTTCCTTCTCTCTGACCTCAGTCTGACTCCCTCTGCAGGTTGGAAACCTCTTCGGCCAGCACAGGTCCACCATCATCACCCTCTACAATGGGGCCTACGACTCCTCCTCGGCCGTCTTCCTGCTCATCAAGGTAATACTGTGAATTTACTAAGGTTGCTTGTTGCATTGCATGTAAATGTAGTGTATTTTGTAAAGCGCGCAGCTGCCCCAACGGGGCGTCCCAGCGCTGTATAACGCTGTGGAACCCTTCCTGGCTCTCCCTGTGAGATGCCCCTCCTCGACACCCCCAAGGTGAAGCCAGGCATCCCAGTGTTGTAAGGGCCGTTGTGGAGATTAAGCAAGCTATTGCCCAGAGTTGCAGAGTGGGACCCATGATTAGAGTAGGCGCTGAGTTGAGAATTATGGAGTCCGCGGACATTGAGCCCAAGACCCTGCCGCGTCGGGACTTGAACTCTGGTCCCGGGCCTGATCTCTGCTTCAGAGTCTGCCACTCTAACCAGTGAGCCACACTTCTCCATGCATGCATTGCATGCTTCCGCTAGTGCTAAATCTGTGCCTTCAATAGTGAACCCTGGTGTGTCAGGGTCTGTTCAGCAACCACTCGAGTAACTGGTCTCCTCTGGAGGTGAATAGCCTACAAAAGACCTCAGGGATACTGGAAGCCCTGCTATTCTGGAGGGGCAGGAGCAGTACTGGCCCGACATTAGAAGGTGCAGTGTGGTGAGACTTCCTCCTCCCTAGGAGGCCAGACAGCTGGTAAGACGTCTCAACCCATTTGTTCACCCTTGAGTTGTCTGGAGGCAGGTGGCGGAAGTCTGACCATCTTGGTAGACCCTGGTTGTCACCCTGCTCTGTGTACCCACAGTGCCTTTGGGATGAAGTGCTCCTACAACCCCCTCAGGCTCATACTGTGTTGCTTGAACATGAAATACCTTTAAAAAAACAAGAGACAAGAGGCGTTTGGCAAAACTGGAACAGTTTGTTTAATTAAACAGGGCGGCTGCGAGGATAATCACTAGCAAAGGGTCTGAGGACCGTCTCAACAATCTGTCCCCGGGCTCTTTTTATACAGTTCATTGTATGCAATAAAGTATTTCCGTAGGTCCATGTATGATAAGCTATGTAAGTTGCTGCCTTTGGAGTCATAAATTAATTGTCTAATGGAAAGTACAAATATGACTCAACCATGCGTGGACACAATCGGGCTAGTGGGTAATGTGTCCAGATGTCAGGCATGGGGAGAACGTTATCACTGCTCCCCATGCTGTGTCTTGATCGGCTATATGTTCCTAACTAAGGTTGCGTTTCTGACTTTATGGTGTTTTGGGAACGTGCATACCCCTCCGGCCATGTGTGCTTTATTTGGGCCTATCTCACTGGACCATGGTGGTGTCGCTGTGCCCATTTGTGAGATTGTTCTAGGGTTTTCTGTTAATTGCATTTCTCTGCTGGCTATGTGCTACCCCACCTGTGACCTATCATTCAGTGACTGGGTCTCAGAGCCTACCTTTTACATATTTGCGAGTTGGTGTTGATGTGGAGTTCACAACGGGTGAACTTGTTAATAAAGATGCGATTTCATTGGCATAACTGAATGTATTGTTTTTCATTTTAGCATTGATTGTTTTATACATATTAACAATTGGACGTAGGAAGTCCGCCTTGTCTGCGTAGTCACCCCAAATTTGTAGCTTTTTGCTGAAACTTATATTGTTGCTGGCTTTAGAACTCTGTGCACTTTAACCTTGTTAACCAGGGGGTAAAGAGCCTGTGCCCCTCATTTAAACATAGTCGAATTGGCATACTCCTAACTGGTATTTTTAACTTGCCTATAAGTCACTGCTATATGATACAAAATGTACCCAGCACCTTTTGACTCTCAAAGGTGATTTGCCACTCTTATACATCCCTATTTATTTATTGATTGAAAAGTTAAATGCCACTAGTGGACTGCCACACTTATTCTAGCATCCACTATAATGTCAGTCCTGTGCACATGTGGCTTCAGGTATACCACTGCATCCTGACTGTACAGAGCAAAGCATGCACTGTGACCCCTCAAAATAAACCATATGACAGGTAAAAGCTTCTTATAGTCTCCCACCGCACCCTAATACGCAGGAATCCAGGACAAGGCCCTCGACTGGATCTGCTCCTTCCTCCCCGGCAGGACGCAACGGGTCAGACTCCCCCCCTTTCCTCTCAGACCCCACACCTACCACCTGCGGAGTCCCCCAGGGCTCCTCCCTCAGCCTGACACTCTTCAACGTCTACATGGCTCCACTTGCCCCCATCGTCAGAACCTACGGACTCAACATCGTGTCATACGAGGACGACACCCAGCTCATCCTCTCCCTATCCAACGAGCCCAACACCGCCAGACGCAACTTTCGAGAAGGCATGGAAGCCGTCGCAAAATGGATGAAAAACAGCTGTCTACAACTAAACACCAACAAAACAGAAGTACTCATCATGGGCCCAAACCCCGACGCCTGGAGCGACACCTGGTGGCCCACCGCCCTCGGAAACCCGCCAACCCCCACAGACCACGCACGCACGCAACCTGGGAATCATCCTGGACTCCGAGCTCAAAAATGGACCGCCAGATCAACTCTGTCTCATCTTCCTGCTTCCACACCCTCCGCCTCCTTCGTAAGACCTTCAAATGGATCCCCCTCGAACACCGAAAGACAGTCACTCACGCCCTGGTCACCAGCAGACTCGACTATGGCAACGCACTCTACGCCGGAATAAACAAAAACCTCATCGCGAGCTACAGAACATCCAGAACGCCGCCGCAAGACTGGTCCTCAACCTGCCAAAACACTGCCACATCTCCCATCACCTGCGCACACTCCACTGGCTCCCCGTCGAGGCGAGAATCACCTTTAAGATGCTCACCCACGCACACAAGGCCCTCCGCGGCACCGGACCAGCATACCTGAACAGCCGGCTCAAATTCCACGCACCCCAAAGGACCCTACGATCAGCCCAGCTCTCCTACCCCGAGGTCCCCCGCACCAGAAAGACCAGATCGGGAGGCCGCTCCTTCTCCTTCCTCGCGGCCAAATCATGGAACGCCCTTCCGCTCCACCTCAGACAGACAACATCGCTCCCCATCTTCGCAAGAAACCTCAAAACCTGGCTCTTCGACAGACCCCCTCCTTGATGGAATGGAACCTGCACCCCCCCTACCCCTAGCGCCTTGAGACCCTTACGGGTGAGTAGTTGCGCTTTAACAAACTCCTGATTGATTGATTGATTGATTATGTGTTCGAGGCATGTGGGCTGCTGAATTCATATCTGTGCATAGTCCGCCACCTAGTGTTGGGTCCGGATGATTGCACATTGTTGTCCTGGAAGAGTCTTCGAAGTATCACGAGATAGGTGGCTCCTCCCCTGGACTACAGTGCGCATGGGCATCGCCTCCATCCCCAGATTGTTTTTTTCCGCCATCGGGTTCGGATGTGTTTTCGGTTCCCTCTATCGGGACCAATAGTTTGTTCTACTTTCACTCGAGGCCAAAAGGTCTTTAGGCTGGGCGTCGGTATAGTTGCGTTCGGGTTTCTTACTGACTCTCAGCTCCGATCTCCGACTGCCCCTCCACGTGCTTTCGACGCGGACGGGCCTACACTACACACTTTGCTATGGAGCGGACGCCATTCAAAAAGTGTCCGCTGTGTCACTCTAAATATTCGCACCTTGACGTGCACCCCGTGTGCAATACATGCTTGTCACCGGATCACCGTGAGGACACTTGCATGGCGTGTTCGAAATTTAGGAGTAAGAAAACTTTGAAGATTCGCCGGGCTAATCGGCTCCAGGCTCAAATGTCGGCTTCGGCACCCCCACCTGATGACATCTTCCAGGAATCGGTTGAGGGAGAAGACGACGTACAAGAATCGGACTCTGGCCCCGCGTCCGAAGAAGAGACCGGCGACGCGGGTGATGAGGCCTATGACGAAGTCTCCGACGAGGTAGGGGACGACGACCGGGCTTGTCCCGCAATGGGTGATAGCTCGGACGAAGAGCAACCCAACAAGACTCCGGGGTTACTCCCCGTTATACGGCCCAGGTCGAGGGATCGCCTTCGGGCCTTACCCAAGATCTAACAACAAGTCCTACGTCCCCGCCTCCGGGCCCGGTCACGGACATTTCTAACAAGAAACCGAAAGTGAAGCCAACTGGTCTCGCACCCTCGGATGCGAAAACGAAACCAAAAGTGGCGCTGGTGAAAAAGGTTCTGGAGGCGTCAACTTCCACGAAACCCAAGATGGCCGACTTGAAGAGCCACGCCAAAATGGCTGACCAGAAGAGCCGCGCCAAAATGGCCGACCCAAAGCCATCTGGGTCGGCGCCGAAGGTGAAGGCATCCGACGCGGCGGCGTCGGCACCGAAAGGGGTCGCGGACCCGAAGACGGTCGCGGACCCGAAGACGGCTTCTAAAAAGCGTCACGCCGACAGTGCGCCGGGCCATGGGGCGTCGGCGCCGAAGAAGAGGCTTACCGCCGAACAAGCTCTCGAAGACGAGGAGTCGCTCGAGCCGTTTCAGCCCTCGGCATCCCTTACAAAGAGGGTGGGAGAATCCTTGCGGCGGATCCAGCAGGCTGTGGTTCCCAGCCAGGACCCTGTAGTGCCACGGCCCACGACGAAGCCTGCAAAGGAACAAACGCCCATTCGTTTTACCCTTCCTCCCAAGTCGGCGCCGAAGGCCTTCGCGCCTAAGCAGAGCGGACACTCTCGGGAAATATTGGCGCCGAAGGCTGCCTTGGTGGTGTCAAAGCTTCGGCTCCAGCCGCTCGCGGTGGAGGAACGTCGTGAGGTGCACATCGACGCCAACACCGGAAAATTACATCGGAGCCGGCCTTGGAACCTTTTAAGATTCCACTCAAGAGCAAAAAGTACTCTGCGGACTCTTCGGCTCTGATGGAACCACTGTCTCCACAAGCCCTGGAACACTCGCCGGCCCATTCCCCCGTGCCTGATGTCGACGAGGAAGAGGTCGAGTACACCTATCCTGCGTACTCGGATCCGGACGAGGAGCAGGTTCCCTGGACAGCAGGAGACGACACAAACGACCCGCAGTCGGGGCAGGACGCTCAACTTTTCGCCGCAAAGACGTCCCCGACAGAGGACTCGGCGGCATTCAATGCATTAATAGAGAGAGCTGCGGCGAACCATGACGTCGAGCTGCACTCAGACCCAGTGGATGCAGACTTTTTGGTCGACACCTTCTCGGTAGCCGAAAAGCAAGTCAAGACTCTACCAATGCTTAAAGGGGTGCTGAAGCATGCACAGGAGGTGTTCAAGGAGCCCACCCGGGCGCGGGTGGTCAATCCTCGCATCGACAGGAAGTATAAAGCGGCGCCCACGGATCCCACTTATATTAAGGGACACTTGCCATTGGACTCCCTGGTGGTTTCCAACGCTCGAAAAAGGGCAAATTCGCAAACAACTGGTGACGCTCCTCCCCCTGACAAAGAATCCAAAATCTTTGAGGCATCAGGCAAACGCATTGCTGCACAGGCAGCAAACATCTGGAGGATCTCTAACACTCAAGCCCTGCTCGCACGTTATGATAGGGCCCATTATGACACATTAGAGGCCATCCTTCAACACTTGCCTGACCAATATAAAGAGGCGGGGGAGATGCTCATTCAGGAGGGTAAACTCATTACGAATGCGTCCATCAAATGTGCCCTAGATGTGGCAGACACTGCCTCCAGGGCTATCAATACAAGTGTTTTACTTAGACGTCATGCCTGGCTTCGAATTTCAGGGTTCAAACCCGACATACAGACCACAATATTGGGGCAAACAGTGAATCCTGACCATCTGTTCGGCCCAGAGGTGGATGCCTCCCTAGAAAAAATGAAAAAGGATACTGAAACTGCCAAATCTATGGGAGCTTTACAAAGCCAGCAGTTTCGGGGTGGTTCTTTTCGCCGCTCCAATTCAAGAGGCACCTCAAGGGGACAGGCATCCCAATCCACAACATACTACAAGGGTAACTCCCAGTCCTTGTATAACAACAACAAGGGCAGGGGTGGCTACAGAGGCAACAATATCAAAGGCAGGGGACGTGGAAACAATGCATCCAGGTCCACCACCACCAACAAGCAGTGACGTCTTGTCACTCCCCCCCGATCACACAACACCTGTCGGGGGGAGACTCCAGCAGTTCCTGCCGGCGTGGAGATCCATCACCACGGACAGGTGGGTGAGGTCTCTTATCCAGTACGGGTACTGTTTAGAACTTACGTCCATTCCACCGGACATACCGCCAAGAAGCCGTGCTATGTCCGACGAGCACTTGACCTTGTTGCAGCAAGAAGTTCTAGTCATGCTGCAAAAAGGGGCAATAGAGCTCGTTCCAGTGCAAGAACGGGGAACGGGGGTTTACTCCCTGTATTTTCTGATCCCCAAAAAGGACGGATCACTCAGGCCGATCCTGGACCTCAGACCCCTGAACTGGTACATCAACTCGGAGCACTTCCATATGCTCACATTGCAGCAGGTGCTTCCCCTGCTTCAACAGGGGGACTTCCTAGCAACGCTGGATCTGAAGGATGCCTATTTTCATATTCCCCTGCATCCTTCCCACAGAAGGTATCTCAGATTCAAGATTTTAGACCAGCATTACCAGTTCAGAGTCCTGCCGTTCGGGGTCACCACGGCACCGAGAGTGTTTACAAAATGCCTAGCGACTGTGGCGGCGCATCTCCGTCGCCAGCACGTCCATGTCTTTCCATACCTAGACGATTGGCTTATTCAGGCAAAGACGGGACAGCAGTGCGTAGACCACGTGTCACGCACCATTCACCTCCTGCACGATCTGGGATTCTCTCTGAACTACCCAAAGTCCCATCTCCAGCCCGCCCACGTGCGACAGTATCTGGGCGCAACAATCAACACTCTGGCAGCCACTGCGCAGCCAAATTCAGCGAGAATCGCCAGTATCCAGGCGCTGATCCAACGATTCAGACCCCAACACTCGCTTCCAGCGAGGGTGTTCATGCAGTTGATAGGCATGATGGCCTCCTGCATCTCCATTGTCCCGCACGCGAGACTACATATGCGTCCGCTTCAGGAGTGCCTTGCACGTCAGTGGACTCAGGCTCATGGGCAACTGACAGACCTAGTGTTGGTGAGCGGTCGGGCGTACAACTCTCTGCATTGGTGGAATCCACAAAACCTTTGCAAGGGCCGACCATTCCAAGAGCCTGTCCCACAGATCATCCTGACGACGGACGCCTCTCTCCAGGGATGGGGAGCGCATGTACTCCACTACACTGTGCAGGGACTATGGACACTTCAGCAAAGGAAGATGCACATCAATGTGTTGGAACTGATGGCAATCTTCATGGCCTTAAAGGCGTTCAAAGTACATCTGTGCAACAAGGTCGTGTTGATCCGGACGGACAACATGACGGCCATGTACTACATCCAGAAGCAGGGAGGTACACACTCTCCACAGCTGTCTCATCTGGCTCAGAGCATGTGGAAGTGGGCCATTCAGAGGAACATCTTCCTCATGGCAGAGCATCTCCCGGGCAAGGACAATCAGATGGCAGATCTGCTCAGCAGGCACAGCCATCAGATGCACGAGTGGGAGATACATCCATCAGTACTCCAACCGTACTTCCGAAGGTGGGGTCATCCAGAGATAGACCTGTTCGCCACAAAGGAGAACGCAAAATGCCAAAGCTTCGCCGCCAGATTCCCACACCCCCTATCACAGGGCAATGCGATGGGGATGAACTGGTCAGGCAGATTTGCGTACGCTTTTCCCCCAGCACCTCTGATACCGCTGGTGGCACGCAAGCTCAGGCAACACTCGATGACGCTCATCCTGGTTGCTCCAACGTGGGCTCGCCAACCATGGTACACCACGTTTCTGGAACTCTCCGTGGTACCGCATCAAAGGCTTCATCTCACTCCCAGCCTTCTGACGCAGAGCCATGGCGACATTCAGCACCCAGATCCGCAACAGCTCAACCTGGCGATCTGGCTCCTGAAGTCCTAGAGTTTGGCTACCTCAATCTTCCTCCCGATTGCATGGACATCATTCGGGAGGCAAGGAAGCCCACTACTAGAGCTTGTTATGCGGCTAAATGGAAGAGGTTTGTCATCTACTGTGTTAACCACGACATTGACCCGCTAGATGCTTCCATTCAGAACATCATCTGTTACCTTTTTCATCTGTATCGATGTAATCTAGCGTACTCTTCCATCCGCATTCACCTGTCTGCTATGGCAGCATACCTCCAGAACAGGCAGCACCTGTCACTCTTTAAGGTCCCTGCTATCAAGGCCTTTCTGGAAGGACTCAAAAGGGTCATTCCACCAAGGACCCCACCAGCTCCAGAATGGAACCTCAATGTGGTTCTTACAAGGCTGATGGGTCCTCCCTTTGAGCCACTGCACTCTTGTGAGCTCCAGTTTTTGACTTGGAAGGTGGCGTTCTTAGTAGCAATTACGTCGCTGCGGAGGGTGAGCGAGCTGCAGGCGCTCACCATCCAAGAACCTTTCTTCCAAATACATGCTAACAAGGTGGTGCTCCGCACTAACCCAAAATTCTTACCCAAAGTAGTCTCACAGTTCCACATGAACCAAACAATTGAATTGCCAGTGTTTTTCCAAAACCCAGAGACGCTGGCGGAGCGTATGCTCCACACTCTTGATGTGAAAAGGGCCTTGATGTACTATGTGGACAGGACAAAAGATTTCCGCAAAACCAAACAACTCTTTGTTGCTTTTGCCACACATCACAAGGGAAATGCAATCTCCAAAGCGGGGATTGCTAGATGGATAGTAAAGTGCATTCAGATCTGTTACGCTAAAGCTAAGCGCACTCTCACTATCCCACCAAGGGCCCACTCCACTAGGAAGCTGGGGGCCTCTATGGCCTTCCTAGGTAACATTCCCTTAGAAGACATCTGTAGAGCAGCCACATGGTCTACCACACATACCTTCACTAAGCACTACTGTGTAGACGTGCATTCCAGACAGCAGGCAGCTGTTGGTCAGGCTGTTCTAAAAACGCTTTTTCAAACTGCTGCAGCTGGCACGGGCGGCCGCCGTTAATGGAGGGACTGCTATGTATTCTATGCACAGATATGAATTCAGCAGCCCACATGCCTCGAACTGCAAATGCTACTTACCAGTATGCATCTGTTCTTGGCATGTAGGGCTGCTGACATTCATATCGCCCACCCTCCTCCCCGGCGCCTGTAGCAGCTGCAGTATTTATTCATATACACATATGCTCATAGCATGGTCATCACTCACTTTCTTCACTCCATCTCTGCCAATGGCTAAAAACAATCTGGGGATGGAGGCGATGCCCATGCGCACTGTAGTCCAGGGGAGGAGCCACCTATCTCGTGATACTTCGAAGACTCTTCCAGGACAACAATGTGCAATCATCCGGACCCAACACTAGGTGGCGGACTATGCACAGATATGAATGTCAGCAGCCCTACATGCCAAGAACAGATGCATACTGGTAAGTAGCATTTGCATTACAAGTTACCCCATGTAGTCCTTGTAGCAAATAAGTCAGGGTGCATGGCATTTAAAAGTAGGACATGTAGAAATGTAATGTTAGTATGTTCTCACAGTGACTGGCACCCAAACGCTACTATCACCGTGGTAGACCTAGCTGTCCTGTGTAGAAAACCAGATACTGTTGGCTACTTCTACCTACAGATCCTCCACCTGTAGAGCAAACACAAGTGTCAGTCTGGATCTGGAAACTTTGAAGCTCTCACATCGCTGATAAGGGCCCTGGCTTCATATTGAAACCGGAAGTGGCATCAGATGATGTAGTCAAATCCATATTGCACTTTTCCTGGTTCAACAAAGTCAGTATCTTTTTTTGAGTGCCTTTGTCATGGATCTGGAGTCCTGCTCCCACTCAGGTTTTTTTTCCTCTCATAGCATTCTAAAAGCGCAGTACCATGCTCCCTCAAAACAATCGGGGTTTAAACCCTGGAGGGGTAGCAAGGGATAGATGTCCATCACGGACCCTTACCCTTATTGCCTCTGGTGCCTTGTTTCAGACCACGACTCCCAGACCGGTTTCTCATGTCGTAGCATGCTCCCCAAGGCCATAAGAAACCTGTTGCTAAGCACATTTTGGGCTGAGCCAAGGGTGACAGATGGAGTAGAAAATGTTCCAGGCACCATTCAAAGTCACCATCTTCATCATCTGGAAGCAACCAGAAGAAGCATAGGAAGACCAAGAAATGGTCCAGGGGTAAGTGACCCCATTGCTCCTCCTTTTCCACTTAACATTTGCCCTCTAAGCCAAAGTTGCTCCAGCATCTGTACTGGACCTGGTCTTGGATCAGCCTCAGACTGCAAATAAACCTTCAGTGACAGGACCGGCACCTCCCAGACCACTCCAAAGCCATCTTTCCTCGAGATCCTAAGGCCACGGTCATCACCACCAGCATTCTTCAATGTCATGTACTCCCTTTTTGCAAGGGTATCCATACCATCTAGCATTCCTGTGCATCTCCATATGGACAATCAATGTTCCTTCCCATGGCCCAATGTTGGCTGGCACCTTATCATTGACCTTGATGCCGACTCCACATTGCTTCAACTCGCTAGTACGATACACGATGCCCCTGGAGGCTCTGCTGCCACAGGCACAACCTCCCTCTCCACATCCGCTGCCAGATATAATGCCACTGGTGCCCCTACTCGATGCTGTCCTGGAGAACAAATCCTGCAAAGAAACCTAACTCCTTATTGAGGAGGAGGAATTCCAAAATAGACTTCATGACATTTGCGGAACCAATTTGGGCCCTCTGGACCTCTGCCCTGTGGGGTACCCTGGTGAGTATCCTCAGGGAGACTACCAGGGTCCATATTCCTCTAGTGGATTAGACACCTTACTGGAACTTGTCATGGATCTCCCCCTGGCTTCCAAACACCTGAAGTGGTCTCCCTGTATAACATTATGCCGAAAGCTGCGGAGGTATTGGACCTACAGCTTCCAACCATGGACACCAAAACAAATGTCCTCATGGAAGCCCTCTTGCCATTGGCTCTGAGGACAGAGCCCTTGCTCCTTTTTAAGGAGGCCATACTGGAACCAGTCATGGCAGCATGGGAAAAGCCATCTTCTGCCCCAGCGTTCAACAGACAAGTGGTCTGTCATTACTGTCCTGCACAAAGGGATTTATCCTTCCTGTCTGTTTATCCTTCACCAGAGAAGCTGGCCATACAAGCTACATGTTCTGGTCAGTCAGGAGCCTTCCCGCCAACTCCTGCTGGCAGGAAATCGAAGTGTCTGAAGGTCTGGGGAAAAATCGCTTTCCCCAAGGGAAGCATGGCTCTCAAATCTCTCAATGCAAACTGCCTCGTGGCACGTTTCAACCATGTCTTGTGGGATATGGCCTCAGATGATTGTCCACATTCAATTGGGACACAAAACTGTTTCAAAATTACAAGGTGCACTTTTCACAAGCCTATTAGTGGCATCGTTTTCTGCAATTTTAACCAATTTTAAACAAAATATATCAGTCATATTAGGATATGGAAATGAAATCTCATCCACCACTTTCTAGAATTTTTTATGTCGCATTTAAATAATCACAATTAAATAATCAAAAACTCAACAGTTCAACAGCATTTCTCATGAAGTTTTTTTTTCTTCCTTTATTGTGCAGTGAGTTTGTATGCACATATAATCTTCAAGTTCAAATTCATTGTAGTGTTACATTTCCCATGTAGTGTTATGGGTCCCAATGCCTTTGGGGATGATCTCTATCCAGGAATCAAACACATATATATGGGATTTGAGTAAAAAGGAAACGCTCTCCCCGATGTGCGTCAACCGTATTCCTAAGGGGTGTTATCGTGCTGCAAGTACTTCAACAGTGGTCCACTAGCAGAAAGAATTGCTTTTAAACTCTACAACCTTGTATCATGTAATGCGCCAGTTTCCACGTTGTTTCTTAATTCGCTTTCAGTGCAGTATGTGCCTCGCCTCCTCGGAATATCCCAACAACGTTCTTGCCGTAAGCCATATTGTGTTACGGCAAGAACGATGTTGGGATATTCTGAAGGGTCATCCCGAAATGCACTGGGACCCATAACACTTTATGGGAAATGTAACACTAAAATGAATTTGAACGTGAAGATTATATGTGCATACAAACTCACTGAACAATAAAAGAAAAAAAAAACTTCATGAAAAATGCTGTTGGACTGTTGAGTTTTTGATTCCTTAATTGTGATTATTTAATTGTGACATAAAAAATTCTAGAAAGTGTCGGATGAGATTTCATTTACATATACTAATATGACCTTGATATATTTTGTTTAAAATTGGTTAAAATTCCAGAAAACTATGCCACGAGTAGGCTTGTGAAAAGTGCTCCTTGTAATTTTGAGACAGTTTTGTGTCCCAATTGAATGTGATTGATTATGCCTGGCAGGAACTGGTCAGGGGCACAAGGAAGCACCGGTTGTTTAATTCTGTTCAAATTGGTCTAATTTGTAAAATGTATATAATTCAGGTGTGCAGGTTATAACCTTTTCTGTGACTCAGATGATTGTCCCTCTTGTGCCGGAAGACATGCAGCAGCATGTCCAGGAGAGGCTATACAAGATGGCCAAAATGCCCCCAGGCATATCATAATATCTGGGTTGGATACAGCTGATTCAGTGGGCTGTGTAATGGGCACCTCCATCACCATCTGCACACATTCCTGGCTCAGGACCTCCAAACTTTCACGGAATGTCCAGTTGAACCTAATGAACTTGCTATTCGATGGGGAATTCTGTTTGGTGATAAAGCTGTTTCATTGCTGAAGCATTTTAAGACTAGCAAGGCCAATACTCAGTCCCTGTGCCTACAATTGCTACTGTTGCCTCCTCCATTGAGTGACTACAATCAGTTTTGTTTTTGAGGTTTCTAAAATGTTTTTTTTTCTTTTGCCAATGCCAGCCATACCAGTGCAAACTCAGCAGCAGCCAAACCCACTGGTCAAACAGTACAGAGGCAGAGCAGAGGAAGGGTCGGTGGATCCAACCAGCAGGCCTCCTCCTCCTCTCCTGCACCACCAGGAAATCAGACCTAATGTGCTCCCCCAACACTCTTCGGCCAGCACAGGTCTACCATTGTCACCGACTATAGCAGTGCTTTCGACTATTCCTCCACCGTTTTCCTACTCATGAAGGTAATACTATGAATTTACTAAGGTGTCTTGTTGCACTGAATGCTTCTGACTGCTAAACCTGTGTTTTCACAAGTGACCTGGTGTACCAGGGGCAGTTCAGCAACCCCATGTGTTACCAGTCTCCTGTGTGAGGGTGGATGTCCTGCTTTCCCTTGGTAGACCAATGGTTCTCCAGTATTAGGGTGTCTTTCATAGATTCACATGCTTGAATATTCCCCGTTGTAGAAGTGGGAGCCCCACGGTAAATAAAATAGCAATAAATCCCAATAAAATAGGTATATAAAAACATTTCACACAAATTCCAAAACCAGAAATACTTAGAAGTACCAGGTTAGCATTAACACATAGGGATACATAGGGGAAAAGAAAAACGCCTTTATAACATATCCACGTCATTGTTAGTCCAAACTACAGCCAATCAGGCGTAAGCACCTCTCTAGAACCTCCTCCTTAGAGGCTCATGCCCTCAGATTTTCAACTGCACGTCGTGTGAAGGGAGTCTCCCTGAGCTCTGCTCAGTTTTTCACTTTTTTCTGGATTTTTTCAGTTTTCTAAGATGTCTTCAAGTAAGAAGTTGTTGTTTCGTCCATGTTCTTCTCGTGGGAAGTTGAGACTCTTCTCAGAGGACCCTCACAAGAAGTGTATTTACTGCCTCTATCCAGATCATGAGGTAGGAAAATGTAAAACCTGCAGGACATTTTTAACCAAGACCATTAAGGACAGGGAGGGACGTCTTCTCCTATGGTGGCAGAGGTTGAAGGATAAGGATTCACCTCTATCTGACGCAGAAAGCCTTGCGTCCGGTGTGTCCAGAGCTGCTTCAAAGCGTAGTAGTGTTCAGGAGTTGCCATCTCCTTTTCTGAAGAAGAAAAAACGTCCTCTCATGAAGGTGCCTGTTGGGTCTCCACCTCCTCCTAATACGCCCGCGCACTCGAGATCTGACTCTCCAGCGCCCTCAGTTCCTTCTGTGCATGTTTCCATTAAAAAACATGCTAAATCGTCGACGGGCTCGTCGACGGTCGTTCCGACGACGAATTCTGCCGTCTCCAGCTCACCGACAAGAACAGTGACGATGACCTGTGCCATCGGATCGGTGGCGGCGGCTGCGTCGACGTCTTCTACATCGACAATGGTCTGTGTCAGTTTCAAGTCAGTCTCGTTGACGATTCCCATCTCATCGTCTACGTCGAAGAAAAAGGTCTCATCGATGTCGAAATCCTCGTCGACGCTTGCTGTTAAAAGACCCTCTTCGTCGATGAGTGCTCCGTCGAAGACGGCTCCATCGGCGTCAATCCCGCCAACGATCGTCTCGTCGACGACCGCTCCGTCGACGGCAGCTACGGCGACTCCGTCGACAGCTATGGTCTTGTCGCCGACGACTCCGTCAATGGTGAATTTTCCGTTGACGTTCTCATCGTCGTAGACATCTACCTTGGCATCTTTGCCTTTGGTGCCATTTTCTTCATCAGTTTCTGGAACTCCTATGGCTGACCCATTGCACCAGCGACGACAAGTGCCTCTGGAACAGCTCTCGCTTCCAAGTCACCCTCAGCCTCCATCACCTCTTTTTGCCACCGGTTCGGAGCATGATTAAAGTTCCGATGAGGAGGATGATGACAGATTCCGACAAACTCGAAGTCCTTCAGAGCTAGTCATTAAATGTCAAGATTACGAGGATGATCACGACCATTCTTATTTCCAAGAAGGGGAACCTTCTGTTCAAGTTCCAACAGCGCAGATACCACTTTCCCTTATTTCAAATCTCGAATATATGCTGGAGGATTACAATAGACCTTTTCCACCATCTCATCAAGGGTCTCCTTTACCTTCTGTGCCTGTAATTTCAGTGGCTCCTCCTGCTCCTTCTCTGCCGGAGCCTGCAGTATCTTCCGCCCCATCAACCTCCATTCAAGTTCCTGCTACGGTCTATGAGGATGATGACGTTCGCACTGACTAAGAGGACGGCGAGGTTGCGGATGATGATGGGGACATGGCGGATTGGGACGACTATCAGGTCCAGACACCGTCTCCACCTCCTTCAGTGCCAGGGGATTCCCCTCTGTGGACATTGCTAGTTTTCACCAGTTTATGGAGTGGGCGGCACAGCGCTTTAAGCTTCCTATGGTCACGAAAGGCGAGGACTGTTTTCTTTACGACTTCAAGAGTCAGCCCTTCAAACCGGTCAGGGCTGTGCCCATTATTGACTTTATTTGGAATGAAGGTGTCAAGTTAATGCAAACACACAATACCATTCCGGCTCTTCTTCCTCGTTTGGAAAGGAAATATTGAGCACCACAGGGGTCACCTGCTTGCTTAATATCGCAGCCTAAGCCTGATTCCGTAATCACCCAGGCCGCGCAGCGGCGATCCAGGAATCCGTCTTCCCCTATCACCGCTCCTCCGGACCGTGAACGACGTCTGCTTGACGCTATTGGCCGCAAGTTTTCCACCAAGGCTTCTACCACCGTGAGGGCTGCAAATTTGTTGGCCATTCTGGGGCGCTACGACCGCCAGATGTGGTATGATATGTTTTCTTTCATCAACCTCATTCCTGAGCCCTCTAGAGCTGAGGCCCTTTAAATTCTTCAGGAGGGAGAGAGGGCGTCATCTGGAATTATCGATAGCTCGGTCGACATTGCCTGTACTGGTTTTCGCCTGCTTGCGGGAGCACCCGTATTGCGTCGCCAGGGCTGGCTTCGTTCCATCTCCTTCCGCCAGGAAGTTCAGTCGAAAATCCTCGACATGCCCTATGATGGCGAATCGCTTTTCGGCCAGCATGTGGACGATGCGCTGCAAACTATAAAAATGGACACAGACGTCTCGTGCACTCAGCACGCTACAATTTCGCACGCCGCCTTTTCGTGGTGCGCACGGACGTGACACCTCCTCCTCTTCTTCCTTTCGTGGCGGATCCACCCAGTACCGATCCTACGGCCAAGGAAATCAACGATACTCCTCCCAGTCCCAGCAGTCCTATCGGCAACAGGCTTCAAAATCTTACCAAGGAAAATCTTCCTAGAGGGGTTCCGCTTCTAAAAAAAACAATGACTTGCCTTCCCCGCTCAGGGTTGGAGGTCGAATCTCCCTTTTCTACTCCAAATGGTCTTCAATCACCTCGGACCATTGGGTGCTGGACATTGTATCAAAAGGCCATGCCTTGGAGTTTGTCAAGTTCCCTCCAAACACTCCTCCAACTGGTCCTCCCCCAGCTCACCTCAATGAGCTCTTTCAGCAGATTCGGCTCATGATTCAAAAGGGTGCCATCAAAGTGGTTCCCAAGTCTCAAAAAGGAATGGGATTTTATTCCCGGTTCTTCCTCGTACTCAAAAAGTCCGGCGACTGGCATCCAATCCTCGATCTGCGAGCCCTGAACAAGTATCTGAAGAGTCAATCCTTCTGCATGCTCACGCTTGCGGAAGTTCTCCGCTTTCTCCTGAAAGACAACTTCATGACCACCATCGATCTTCAGGAGGCGTATTTCCATATGCCAATACTTCCACGACACCGGAAGTACTTGCCCTTTTGAGTGGGGCTCAGAGACTTTCAGTTCAAGGTCCTGCCTTTCAGCCTTCGCTCCACCCTTCGCGTCTTCACGAAGGTCCTGGCTCCGGTGGTGGCGTACCTACGGTTAATGGGAATTCAAATTGTTCCCTACCTGGACGACTGTCTCATCAAGTCGCACTCCCGGCATCAGGCGTCCTTGGACACCCGGTTCTGTCAGGATCTGTTTCACTCTCTTGGTCTATCCATCAACACCGAGAAGTCTCGGGTCGAGCCGGTTTTTTGCAGGACTTTTCTGGGCGCCACTCTGAATACTTCACTAGCGAAAGCGTTCGTGTCCGACGAGCGTCAGTTACAGATACTGCGCATGGTGGCTCTCCTCCGCTCAAAAGGGTCCGTTTCTGTTCGAGTATTGAAGTCCTTTCTGGGGATGGCGTCCTTCTGCATCTCCCTGATCCCAAATTGCAGACTCAAGAGTCGTCCCATTCAGGAAGACTTAGACAAGCAGTGGCATCAGGTCTCCGGCTCTTTCAACGATATGGTTCAAATGACCAGTCGGATGCGGTTCTCTCTCCAATGGTGGGCTCAGCCGTCAAACATCGCTGCCTGTACTTCCTTCCTCACCATCGCTCCGGAACTCGTCCTTACCACGGACGCCTCCCTGGAAGGCTGGGGCGCGCATCTTCAGGGACTATCCATAAAGGGCAAGTGGACCCCATCCCAACGCTCCTGGCACACCAACAGGCTGGAGCTAAAGGCCATCTTCCTGGCGCTCAAATCCTTCCATCTCCTACTCCAAGGAGAAGCAGTGCTCATTCAGACCGACAACACCACCAGTATGCACTATGTCAACAAGCAGGTCGGCACCAAGTCACCGCTCCTCTCTCAACTGGCACAGAGTATCTGGGACTGGGCACTTTGTCACCAGATCACCCTGACAGCGGTTCACCTACCAGGCATCTCCAACAGCCTGGCAGATTCCCTCAGCAGGTCCGAGTCCTCGACCCAAGAGTGGGAGTTGCAACAGCCGCCTCTGGATTTCATCTTTCGGCTGTGGGGTCTTCGCGAGTCCTGTGAACCGGAAATGCCCATCCTATGCAAGCTGGCTTCCCCATCAAGTGTCGTCCGAGAATGCCCTTTTGATGGATTGGTGCAATATATTCGCCTACACTTTTCCGCCAATTCCGCTGGTTCCTCGAGTGTTGTGGAAAATGCAGAGACCGCCGTGCCGCATTCTCCTGATCGTTCCCAGATGGCTCGACAAGCATGGTTCTCGGAGCTACTGCTTCTCTCACAGTGCGAACCCATCCTCCTTCATCCTCGAGCGGATCTCCTCACGATGGACGAGGGTCAGATCTGTCATCCGGACCCCTCCTCTCTCAAATTATCAGCCTGGAACCTGAGCACCTTGAATTTGCTCATTTGAACATTTCGCCAGCGTGTAGGGACGTTCTCGCCAATGTGAGGCCTCCGTCTACGATGAAGACCTACAAGCTAAAGTGGAAAAGGTTCTGTCACTGGAGTGCGACTGCAACTATCCATCCCGTCCATTCCACTCCTGCACAGCTTCTGCTATTCTTTCTACAGCTGGCTCAATCAGGACTTTCCCACTCCACTTTGAAAGTTTTCCTGGCGGCAATATGTTGTTTTCGGCAGGATGGGACTACCTCTCTCTGCTCTTCTAGAATCATTCGACAGTTTTTCAAAGGAGTGTTCAGGAAGTTCCCGCTAATTCGGCGTCCTCCTCCTTCCTGGCATCTCAATGTCGTTTTGGCACAATTGATGAAGGCGCCTTTCGAGCCTATCCACAAAGCGGATTTTAAAATTTTAACTTGGAAGGTGGCTCTTCTAATTGCTTTGACCTCTTCACGTCGCGTGAGTGATATTCACACCTTCACCATTAAACCTCCTTTCCTTCAATTCAAATCTGACTGCGTTCTGCTTCGCACCAATCCGATTTTCATGCCTAAAGTACCAACTGATTTTCACCTAAACGAGCCAGTGTTGCTAAAAACTTTCTTCGCAAATCCTCAAACTCCAGTGGAGCAACGTTTACATTCACTGGATGTTAAAAGATGCCTTAAATTTTATATCGACTGAACCCTTTCGTAGATCTAACCAACTGTTCGTTGCTTACGGACTCATGCGCAGAGGGCGTTCTGTTACCAAGCCAACTATTGCACGTTGGATTTCTTCAGCAATTTCCTTCTGCCACCAGAAAGCTGGCAAGCCTCTTTAATCTTCAGTGAGAGCTCATTCTACCAGGGTATGTCATCCGCTACTGCCCTGTTTACTGGGGTGCCAATTCACCAGATATGTCGAGCAGCTACGTGCTCCAGCAGGCCCACTTTCACAAAGCACTACTTGAGACGATCAACGAGGCTGATACAGCAGTGGGCCAAGCGGTGCTTCGCAATCTTTTTAAATAAGGTGAGCCTCTATTCTTCCCTCTGCCCCTTTGTGATATATGATTTGTTATTACCTGCATGGCTACATTATGTCTTTGCGTGTTTCCTCATGCCAATGCACTGCTGTTGTGGTTCTGTTATTACGGCTTACTATTCTATTCAAGCATGTGAATCTAAGACACCCTAATACTGGAGAAGAACAATTGTTACTCACCTGTAAACAGGTGGTTCTCCAGTATTGGTGTCCTTCATAGATGATTCACATGCGACTCACCCACCTCCCCTCAGAGGCTCGCTTCTCCTCCTAGACCCTTTTGTCACTTTGGTGCTACGAAAATATTTGGGCATGAGCCTTTGAGAAGGTTCTAGAGAGGTTCTTGCGCCTGTTTGGCTGTCGTTTGGACTAAAATAATGACCTGGATATGTTATAAAGGTGTTTTTCTTTTCTCCTATGTATTCCTATGTGTTAATGCTAACCTGGTACTTATAAGTATTTTGGAATTTGTGTGATATGTTTTTATATACATATTTTATTGGGATTTATTGCTATTTTATTTACCGTGGGGCTCCCACTGCGACAACGGGGAATATTCAAGCATGTGAATCTATGAAAGACACCAATGCTGGAGAACCACCTGTTTAAAGGTGAGTAACAATTGTTCGTCTTCCAAATAGTGGAAAGGGTCACACCTGTCTCTTCCTTCAGGCTCCATCCCATATCCACCCTCTGCCACCCTCCCCTAAAACCCTTAGCCCACATCTCCCAGACTGCCTTGCCATGCTGCATACAAGAGGTGGCAGCACTCCTTCGGAAAGGAGCAGTTGAGTTAGTACCGCAGTATAGTGGTTTATGTCTGATCCTGGCCCTCTTGAATCTGACCATAGCTCAAGTACTACTGGTGTTGAACTTGGAGACTGAATGGTGTCACTGGCTCTGCAGGATGCATTCTTCCTCATCCCTTTTCTGCAGTCACATTCTACACACTACCAATATGCCGGCTACCTTTTGACTTGATGTCAGCTCCTTGAGTATTCGTGAAGGTTATGGCAGTGGTGGATGCCCATCTCAGGAGGTCCGGCATCCCAATATTCCCGTATCTGGATGACTGACTGATTAAAGCTGGTTTGCCAGAAGTGGTTTCCCAACTTCTGAAGTAAACAGCATCCCTGCTGTTGGTCCTTGGCTTTTCAGTTAATGAGCGCATATTTCATCTCTGGCCTTTCAATGACTCCAGTTTATTGGGTTGCTACTGGACACCTCCCTTCTCTGTGCCTTTCCTCCAACGCAAAGGCTAAGCGACAGTCAGGAAATGGTTTAATTTTTTCAGCAAGGTGCGAGAGTACCAGTCTTTAGAGTCCTATGGTTTCTAGGTCTGCCGGCTTTGTGTATTCTCCTAGCCACCCACACATGCTGGCTCATGAGAGCCGCAGGCAGTGGCTACAGTACGGGAGAGACCCGTCTGACTCAATCATGGTCTCCCCTATTACTGTGGCAGAAGTGGCTTGGTGGGGGACCAAGGTGAACGTGAGTAAGTTATAGATGGCCCCCCCATTCAGCCGCGACTACAGTAGTGATGCATATCACCGCCCTATGAATGGGAGCGCAGCTGGAAGATCTGGAGATCAGAGGGCTCTGGTCTCCTGAGGAACAGCGTGATCACATCAACCTGTTGGAACTGCTGGTAATTCAGTTGGTGCTCAAGATCTTCCTCCCCTCCATCCAAAGTTGGTACATATAGATCTTGATAGACAACCCAACAGCGATGTGATACGCCAATAAACGGGGGGAGAAGTAGGGTCTCTCCTACTTTGCCTGGAGGCATTGAGACTGTGGGCTTGGGTACACCACTAAGGGATCTGGCTCTCGACCAATCACCTGGTGGGGTCTCTGAATGTCACAGCCGGAGTTATCTTGCTGACCACGAGTGATATCTTCTGGAGGTAGTCCAGAAGGACTTCACCCAGTGGAGCTCTCATCAGGTGGACTTAAGAATGGCTTAAGCCTGCTCAGTTTTCCTCACTAAAGTTGCATTTGCCCTATGCCTAGCAGCAATCAACTTGGCATCCTTGGCAGGCAGTGCACACGGGGCATGCACAGTACATAAAGTCCCCAAGTGAGCTGCCATGTTTTTGATGTGGCCAGGCCATAATGGAGTGGACTTGGAGTGCTAAGCCACATCCTTGTAAAGTTCCCTCCAGAAGAAGGTATAAAGATTTGGTACATATACATGGGGGAGAAGGAGGTATACAATGCTAGATTGCCCTCCGAATACGTATCATGAAAAAAAAAAAAAAAACAAGGTCTTGGGTTAAGAGATCTAGCTTGTGGCTGGGCTATTGGCCAATGTGGTCAGACAGAGCCCAAAAAGGAAGAAAAATGTATTTCTTGAATCCCCTTGCCCCACGGTGACATTCTTCATCATTGGGACCATCCCAGTTCTCTACGAACTGGGGCGTGCTACGACTTGCGAACTACGTAGGAGCACTATTTTGTGAAGGACTATGTGTGGTGTACAGTGTAGTGGAGTGGCTGTGAGTGATTTAAAAATACCGTGCTAGTGGACCTAAACAATTTTATTCTTGCTCCTAGGTTGGTATGATTTAAAAATGGAGTATACCACTGTGTACCAGCTGTAATGGAGAAGGAACCAGTGTTTTTAGGTCAACATGTTTCAAGCTTCCCCTAGCTTTTCTTCAGGACCACACAGGGACCAGCCCTGTGTATGCCACTCCTGCTTAAACCCTAATAGGAAAACACATCTATAAATAACAAATGGACGCTGCTACTATACAAGCATGTGTGAGAAAACATATACATACGATTTCGACTCCTCGCAGTATATCTGTAATATAATAAGAAAAACATTAGAGGTACAATCCCCTCTCTCATCAGAGTCGGGGTACATAGCTTCCTTCATGCCGCACTTAAAATATGGGTGAAAAGTTGCTCCATTGGTGCGTGCAAACTCAGAGTCCGGTGATGTGCTGAGTATCAAATGCTCAAGGTGATCTATTGCGTGAATTCACACATATAAATAACACAGGACTTAATATGACAGTACAAACACACACAGTATTTAGCACACAAAACATGTAGTAGTTGATTAATTACTTGTCAAAGTGCCTACTCGCACTTCATGGTCGCTGGGGAGGGGTAGGGGAGGGGCGGTGACTCCCTTCCAAATATTCCTAACGTTCCAGGATGAGAGAAAACATAATGGCGGTTTTCGTTATTTAACGTTCCAGAATGAGAAAAAACATAATGACGGTTTTCGTTATTTGTTTGAAAGTTGGGTAGTCAAGTTTAGATTTGGTATTGAGCCATCGTAGGCTCGACTGACCTCCGAGGTTAACGGTACCTGTAAAGAGAAGGATTCACTTACTTCTAACTATGAGCCACCGTGCCGGAACACCTACTTCTCTCCCTCGCCGGACCGCATCTTAGCGTGTCTCGGGCGGGGGTGGTATTTAAACCCACCGCGTTCAGTCTTGCCTCGTGTTCAGGGCAAAGACTAGAGTGCGGATACTTCAAAATGGCCGCCATACGTGGGTGAATGCGGCGGCCATGATGTGTTGGGTCGTCCTTACTTAAAAATAGGGATTTTGGAGCGATTAGAACGATTTTCAATGAAAACTCAATGGTTGCTGATAGTTGTTTATGTAACAGAAATTTAAAAGGATTATTATAAAAACAGTGCAGTTCTGAAAAAATAGGTTTTTTTGGGTCGGATCAGTTTTAAAAAAATAATAAATTTTTTAGATGGATGTTTTAGACCTGATTAATTGGATTTGTGAAACTCAGTTTATTTATAAAAAACCTTCTAAGAACAGCTAAACGGGTATAATGGACGCAGCTGGTTCGCGTTTGGAGAAAGTTGTCCCCTATATAATGCGAGGGATACTATTTGAGGTGGCTTGGTTTTGATATAGTTTGTGTATCATTCTATGGAGTTATTAACCACAAAACGCTCCTCAAGGTATGTCATCGTTCAGGCCATGGGTGTCGGTGTGGAGTTTGAACACCCACCGTTGCTCGCGTTCATATAGTGTCCTCTCAAGATTGTTCTTGTTCTTGATGCACTCTAATACTACCCACCTCAAGTCATTGGGTGTATGCTCTTTCTCAATAAAGTGGCTTGTCATTCGTGTAGCTGCACGTTTGCATTGGATGTTGCTCCTATGCTCGACGATGCGCGTACTCACTTTCCTTGTCGTCATTCCTACATAATGTAAGTTGCATGTGCAAGTAATCAGGTACATCACTCCAGTAGAGTTACAGTTGGTAAACTGGCGTAGTTCCCAGGTGGTATTGTTATTAAAAGAGACTTGTTTGGTGGCTGTGGTCAGGTGACAGACACTGCAGTTGCTGCAGGGGTAGAGCCCTGTTGGTAAAGGATGTAACCTGTGTGTGTTACTTTCCATTATTCTTGGTTGTGTGTGTACCAACTGGTCTTTAAGATTCATACCCCGCCTATGACTGAACATTGGAGTTGGTATATCAAGGTCCCCACTGTTAAGGATTTGCCAATGTTTCTTCACTATTTTAGTGACTTGGTCAGACGCTGTATTGAACGTGGTGATATAAATTGGTCGCTTAGTTTGAGTTTCCTGCCCTCTTTTTAGCATTGTTGATCAGTTTCTTTAGGTAATTTCTTGTCCTTAGTTTTTTACTCAGGTCGTCTGCCTGTGTATTGTAGTCCCCTTTGTCTGTGCAGTTCCTCCTCAACCGGAGGAATTGACCGAAATGGAGGATCTGCTTCAGGTGTCTAGGATGGAAGCTGTCGTATATTAGAAGGCAGTTTCTTGCAGTAGGTTTAAAATGTTTTGGTCGCTAGGATGCCATCTCTTGACCAGATGTTAAGGTCTAAGAATACAAGATGCGACCTGCTCATGGTATGGGTAAATTTCAAAAACCTGTCTTGTGTGTTAAGCCAGAGAAAGAAGCTATTAGCTTCTTCTTCAGTGCCTTGCCATATCAATAGGATGCCATCTATGTATCGTTTCCACATTTTCACATGGTCCATGTAGGGATTGCTAGCATTCAGGATTTTCTGTTTTTCAAGTTGGTGGACATACACTCCCGCTACACTCGGTGCGAATGTGCTGCCCATGCTCGTGCCATGTTGTTGGCGGAACAATGTCTCTTCAAAGCGGAAAAAGTTTTCTGTGAGTGTCAACCTGCAGCATTCGAGCACTACATGTCTAGGAGTGCGGTATGGCCAATCCTCCTGAAAAAGCACTTCTTCAAGTATTTCAAGGGTCTCCTTGTAAAAAGATTTGACCACACCAACACCTGCAGGAAAACAGATGCGCATATGATCTTATCACAAATATGCTCCATCCCATTTTCTCATGACCGGCGAACATAAATATTGTTGCCTGAAGAGCCAGCATCTCCTTCATAAAACTGTTCTCTATAGTCTGTAATTTCTGCGGGTTGATGTATCCATGGGTGCCTCCTCCTTATCTTGAAACACAACAATTTTGGCTTAATAAACCGTAAACAAATAAGAGATGTTCCTGCTGCCCCACCCAGCCTCTTTTCCTCACAGACAATTGATTCCACGTTCAGTCTGATAATGTTACAGATCAAACCTGTCTTGGACTGAGACTCATTCAGTTTGGAATCAAAGATGACCCCCAGCTTGTGTCCTCACACACTGCCACATGTGCATGTTTCACATCTTGCTCTTCCCACACTGCTACGCGTGCCTGTTTTACAGCTTCCTCCTCCTACACTGCCACATCTGCTTTTTCACAACTTCCATCCTCCAACACTGCCACATGTACATGTTTCACAGCTCGTGTCCTCCTACACTGGCACATTCATGTTTCACAGCTTGCGTCCTCCCACACTACCAAATGCATATTTTACAGCTTGCTTCTTCCCACACTGCCTCATGTGCAGTTTTTACAGCTTGCATTATTCCACATTGCCGCTTGCACATTTCACAACTTGTTATCCTACACTGCCACATTCACGTTTCTCAGCTCGCATTATCCCACACTGGCACAGGCACGTTTCTCAGCTCGCGTTATCCCACACTGCCACATTCACGTTTCTCAGCTCGCGTTATCCCACACTGCCACATTCACATTTCTCGGCTTGTGTTTTCCCACACTGCCACATTCACGTTTCTCAGCTTGCGCTATCCCACTCTGCCAAAGGCACGTTTCTCAGCTTATGTTATCCCACCTGCCACGTACCCATATTTCACAGCTTGCATTATCCCACAGAGCCACATGCATGTTTCTCAGCTTATGTTATCCCACACTGCCAGGTGCACAGTTTCACAGCTTGGATTATCCCACAATGCTACATGCACGTTTCTCAGCTTGTGTTAACATGCACACGTGGCAGTGTGGGTTTTCACAGCTTGCGTCCTCCCACACAGACATGTGCATGTTTCACAATTCGCTTCTCTTACATTGCCACATGAACATGTTCCCCCAGCTTGCGTCTTCCCACACTGCCAATTACTGGTCATGTGCCACAGCTTGTCATCCCACACGCGACATGCGCGTTTCACAGCTTGCATCCCCCCACAGTGCTAGATGCACTTGTTTCACAGCTTGCGTCTACCCACACTGCTACATACACTTGTTTCACAGCTTGCATCTTTCCATACTGCCACATGTTCATGCTTAACATCTTGCTCCTCCCACACTGCCATGTGTGCATGTTTTTCAGCTTGAGCCCTCTTGATTGTATGTAACTGTCATTGCTTTCTGGGCGAATATCTGTAAAGGCCCCTTATACATGTTCCCTTGTGTACATATTTGGCACAACTATTCTAGCATTTTAAGCCAATAGTTGATAATTGCCTGGCCTTGGCTATTGCCTGTGTACTCTGGGGGCAGAGGGTTGAAGTGTTTTACAGGGTTACACAGTAGAAAATTAAACAATATTTATGTTTACAGTTAAAGTTGTATGTGAGTGTGTGTGTGCCTGCACATGCGTGTACATGTGTGCATCTGTCCTTTACTTGGTAGTAACTGGACCCGTCACTCTTTGGGTAACGTTGTCTACGCTTGTCCCTCAAAGTATGTCAAGAGACAGCAGTGAAGGCTGGTGAGGAGGTGGGGGTAGAAACGCAGAATACAGTGTACAATATAAGATGGCAGCTTACGCTCTCCATTACTGTAAGAAAACAGGATTTAATTCCACAAATAAGAGCCTTGTTTACTACAAACAAGATTTACACAAATCCAGAACATGCTAGCTCATTGGTGGCCATCATATGCTCTTGAACATTATGAACCTCCTTTTCTGTAGGCATAACATTTCTGCTAACACTGGCCTTCATTTGAATAAACTCTGAGATATCTTTAAGGGTTTGTGTCTCTCATTCTCTTGGACTGAGACTCATTCAGTTTGGTATCAAAGATGACCCCCAGCTTGCGTCCTCACACACTGCCACATGTGCATGTTTCACATCTTGCTCTTCCCACACTGCTACCCGTGCATGGGGCATAAATTCGAGCTAAATGATGTAAAAGGTCAGGAGGCATGAAGATACAATTTGGTACAACTAATAATAGTCCCGATTCAGAATAAAAGGTGATGCCTTCAAAAATGTAGAGCCCAAACATTCACAACCTAGCAACTAAGCCCTCCCAACAAAAGAAGCTTCCGTCCAAACTCTCAGGTGTTCCTAGTGGATGGTGTCTTGTTGAGTGGTCCCAGTGGCCCAGTCTGCTGAAGTGCTGGTATCAGTTAAAGAATCATTTTTACCCTGTGTTTTTTATGGCACAGATGAAAGTATCCAGCCAGCACCCATTGGAGTCTCCCTAGGGTGTCTTTCATGGTCATGTTTTGTATTTCAGGATCTGTCTTTGTGGTCAGAATTGTCCTGTAGTGGAGTCACCAGGGGCACCAGATACAGGTACAGGTGATACCAGCCCAGCTCAGAACGTGTCTCTTTAGGGGTAGATTTGTCCAGGACTTCAAACCTAGTGGTTAGAAAGCTAGTTAAAATGGGTTCCAAAACACAGAAAATCTCCTCAACCAGTGTGCCTAAGCCAACACCAACCAAGGGCGGGAAGATCTGTCTCTTGGTCATCCTGGGGTGGAAGAATGGTGTCCTACAGGTGTGGAATGGATCCACGATGACTATACCTTCTCATGGTGTGAAAATGATGGAGCAAGTCCTCAAAGCAGATATCTTTGAATCAGTTTGTAAGCTGAGCTCCTGTTACTGCAATACTTCTGGGCAGACCATGTCTATTGAGATGTCTTCACGCAGGTCCATGGGTTTAGCCGAACCCTGTGCAGGTCTACCGAGGGATCTGATCACTCACCCTGGCAGAGACAGAAATGTTAGACCTTCCTTTTCCTCCCACATTAAATGCATCTGAGGACTCTTCAGGGTCTCAGATTA